>NC_064861.1:74036933-74344433 GCF_024139225.1 Suncus etruscus | reverse complement strand
AACCTTCCACTTCCTTTGGATGTGATGATCTGAGCTGTTGCATCCATCCTGTGTCCATGAGAATAGACCAGGGGTCTCAAACTCAATTTACCTGGGGGCCACAGGAGGCAAAGTTGGGGTAAGGCAGGGCCGCATAAGGGATTTCGCTTACCGAATATTCACAATAAAAAAATCGCATTAGTAAGAAAAAAATCGCAAAAAATCGGAACTGCTCGGGGTATTCGAATGTTTAATGCGATTTTTTCTTACTAATGCGATTTTTATTTGGTAAGCGAATAATCGCGAATACTGCGATATTTGAAGGCCGGCCATGGGCTACAAAATTTTGTACGGAGGGCCGCGAGTTTAAGACCCCTGTAATAGACTAACAGAACTGCAGAGATGCAGAGATGCTTCTCTGGCCTTAGCAAGCAAGGTCTCCACAGGAAGCAACTTTGAACCTCTTACTTTGTTTGAGATAAAAAATATTCTGCATTGACTCTGA
Source organism: Suncus etruscus (assembly GCF_024139225.1). Lineage (NCBI taxonomy): Eukaryota > Metazoa > Chordata > Mammalia > Eulipotyphla > Soricidae > Suncus > Suncus etruscus. Next base: position 74,343,949 of record NC_064861.1, on the reverse strand, counting down.
TGTGACAGTTGACTTTTTTATCTCACACTTTGAAACAACTGCGAGGCCCCCCTATAGATTCTGCTCCCCATCAAGATTATTATTTCAGGGGCTGGAGCAATAGCATACTGGGGAGGGCATTTGCTTTGCATGTGGTCAACCCAGGTTCAATTTTCAGTATCCTGTAGACTGCTAGGAATAATTTCTGAGCCAGGTCAGTGCCAGGTCGAATCCCTGTGACTCCCAAACTAAAAAAAAATATTATTTCATCAACTACAAATTTGGTTTCTTTTCATTCATTGGAAACTCTCATCTAAACTTCTTGGATCACTTTTCTAAAGGTGGGATCCAGTGAAAGGAAATATGAGTGGTTCCAGTGAGGGAAGGAACAGTGCCATTTGGTCTGTGAGCCACTATGTTCCTCAGAGCTAGCAGAATTACTCAATAAATATTGAATACATGAATAAATAATGAGGGAGAAAACAAAGTCAGAATGAGTCAAAGATCTGAAATAATCCTTTCAATCTATAGTCAGTTTTTATGGGAAAAAAAATAGTGAATCCAATGCAAACGCCAAGGCCAACCAGGACCCCAAGGACATGCCGCTTCCTTTTGCTGAACCAAATTGACACAGTGTCTGTTGAACGATTAAACCAGTGTGACAATAATGACTGTGCAATTGCAGCTAATAAGGACAATATCCCCCGTGACATGCTGGGGCGCTCCCAGCACTGGGATTTTCTTCCAAGGTCCCCGATCTTCAAAACAGCATGACAACTCTGATAATGACTTTCTCCTTTTCATGAAGCTTCATGGGGTCTTTAACGGTTGTGTTTCAAGCCAAATGTGGATGCAGCCCCCAAAAGGCAGGGAGACTGTTCTCCTCCCTACTCTGAGTCTGTTAGGAAAGAGGTGCCCTACAGTTCCAGAGACCAGCATCAAGGGACAGTCTCACCTGAAATTAGTTGGGGAGACCTTGACCTTCTGCTATGGGCATGCTCCCTATCACATAAAGAAACTGGAGGAGAATCATGTGGAAGGGTACGGGAAGTGGAATGGAGAGTCTACTGTGTGCAGTGGTGTTAATCACTGTGTCCTTGTAGGTGACTGGATGCCCCATGGCAGCCTCTAGACTGCCAAGATGGGGGAAGCTACATATACAGGCTGGTTTCCAGTCTCCCACCCTAGACAGCTGCCACCTGTCAGGAAGAAGCCCAGAGTTATACCATCTAGGGCTGGAACTTCATGACCAGGGGATGAATCCATCCTGACAGAATCTTTTGTGATTATTTTTTCAGGGTATTGATGCCCTTAACAGGGCAAAAGAAGACCACCCCTGATCTGATTGTCGCTTTATTATTTTTTTTTGGCAGACATAGAAATAGGATGATAGATAAAATATCCCTGGGGGGTGGAGGTTAGAGGTCTGCTCTGCCAAGTTCAGGGACAACTCACAGTGCTGTATCTAGAACTGGGATATAGAAAGTGACATATTAGGGGGGGAGGGGAGTAATAAAAAAAGAAAGTGACATATTAGTATATTGAGCGATTAACTCCAGTTTTCATTTTTTAAAAAATATATTTCCTGGACAAGGGTAAATCAAGGTAGAGTCAATTATAAAGACAGTAGCATATTGGTTAAGGTATTGAATTTATACAGTAATTTCCACTCTTTGGAAACATATCAAGTGCAGGAATAAAAGAAAAAGTGCAAGGTTGAAATGACAGGACAGTGGGCAGGACCTTTGCCTTGAACTTGGTCAATCCAGTTTTGATCCCCTGAGCCTCTTCAGGAGTGATCCCTGAGTGCAGAGCCAGGACTAAGCAAAGCAAACTATTGGGCCAAAAATGAGAGGGGAGAGAGAGAGAGAGAGAGAGAGAGAGAGAGAGAGAGAGAGAGAGAGACAGACAGACAGACAGACAGACAGACAGACAGACAGACAGACAGACAGACAGAGAGTTGGCACCCCCTTTATGAACCACCCAGTCTTACTGTGAATAGGGACCTAAACTGGGTAGGGTTGTGACTATTAGATGCACATCATGTGTCCAGCAATATGGGGGAATCTCCAATCTCCAGATATAGAAAATTCCTATTTCTAGTCTTGTATCACAAAAATAGAATCAGAAGTCACACCATTAAAATGATAATCCTGGGGTCCAAGAGCTTCTAACTCACAGAAGGAAAACAAATGGAAGTCTGTTTCAATCTATGTCTGAGTCTGGACTACAGGCCCAGGACTACACAGAGACTTATTTCCCAAATCATGGCACCTTCAAAGCAGCATATTCCAAAGACCAGCTTCTTAGGAGTAGGCAGAGGGGCCACAAGGTGAAGAAATGCAGAAGGAAAAAAAAAGTGGGAATTCCCACACACAGAACCACGGAGAGAAGAAATGAAGGTTCCCTCCACACTCCTCCATCACAGCTTTATTTGGACAGCCATGATAACCTATGTAATATTTTCATTAAGAAAGGGTGTGGCAACTTCAGTTTACTTTCAGAGAACCACTGTACAGAGCATGACAGGAATGCAGGCAAAGGCTCACTTTTTCAATAAACTTCTGCTCCAATTACCTGTGATATTTACCTACAAGGGACCATTCTCTCCAGAAAACTAATTATAGCGAGTACCACTGCATGCCACAAAATGTACTTTACATAACCGGTTTCATAATATGAATTACATAAGGCATGTACAAATACACAGGAATTTCTCAAACCTCTTCTTTATTGATTCATCATTTTAACTCGTTAACAGTAAACAGCATAATTTTAAGAATGACATGCTTCACAGTATATGCTTCACATATGAAGATAAGATATGGGAGGAAGTAAAAGCATGCCTACAACATTAATCCAGCAAAGGATGATCACTGTAGATGACTGTGAGGACCATGCATTCGTGCTTCCTTTATTCAATAGATACTTACTGGGTGAACCTGTGTTTGATGTATGTCAGGTAGATTTTAAGATAAAATGAAAACAACCAGGGAAAACAACACAAAAATTTGCTCCTAACCGAAGGCATTACATCACTGTTCCTCTCCTCAAATGAAATGTGGAGCACCTGTGCTGATTTTGTCCCTTCTCCTGCAGTTCTGCTGGCAGCTTTCTCCCTTCCAAGGCTGGTTTGGTCCCAAAATGCATTTGGCTCTGCACCAATAGCAGAATTTCCAAGGTCGAACCATTTCTAAGGATGCAGCTCAGACAATGGAAACGTAATGGGTAAGGTTAGTCTCAGAAGGGATCCTAGGGCTGACATTCCCATAGTAAGCTTCTACTGAGTCTCCTCAGAACTAGACAAGACTCAAATTCATGAGCAACTATCTCCAGGACAAAGAAGGCTCAGCAGAGGAACTGTAAATGAAAGGACTGCAGAATGAGAGAACATGAAGAAATGCTTGCCTTTGACCCAGAATAAGTCATTTCTCATCTTAGACTCTGTACCAAGACCATGTTCAGGATTCCTCTTAGCTCTGAGATTTTGTGATCTGGAATTATGAGGAAAAGAAGACTGACTTGTTAATAAAGATATATATGACTTCAAGGTAGCCAGAGTTTGATGGAAGGCTCCCCTCCATTAGGGAAAGAGGGAATATTTCAGGCAATGAAGCATTGGGAACAGCAAGTGTCACTGAGTGTGTGAGTTGCCTGGTCAATAACTGCTCATCAGACAGTCTTGTCATGTCTATGTTTACTATGGAAGGAACTGCCTATTCCTGGGGAGAATGGTGTGGTATTGAATTCCCAAAAGGCAAATATGAGGGAAGAAACCAAACCATCAGGTATTTTCAGTCAGATTTTACAAGGTCCTGTGACTCAAGAATTTTTTGCATGAAGGATATGTAGTAATATTCTGCTGACTGTAATGAGGATAAAGCCAGAGAACACATGGCGGAGTCAGAGTGGGAAAGTTAAAGTTTCCAGAGTGTTCTTTTTTATCCCCACAACAGTGGGAGGCTCATGCAACCTGCCTCACTGCTTTATCTCCCACAAGGCTAAACTGCATTGTCCCTGTAGACCCAGGGAAATGAGCACAAAATTATTTCAGACCAAGACATAAGAACATGCATGCTTGTGCAGATGGAAGGCTGGCAGGGTCAGGCGGAAGCAGAGGTGACTTGAAAATGAACTGAGGGTTCTTGGGGGCAGAGCTGGGGTGAAGCCCTAGGGAGGAGAAAATGAACTTTCTCTGATCTGATTGGTGCCAGGTCCTGCTCACTTTTAACTCCTCCTGTTTTGATTTTGAAATATACCCGGTAATGCTCAGGGCTTATTCTTGTGTCTATGCCCAGGGATTTTACCTCGCCATGTTTAGGAGACCATATGAGGTGTCCAAGTTGAAATTCAGGTTGGCCATGTACAAAGCATAGCCTTTTTCACTGTCCTATCTTTCTGGCTCACACTTGACTCAAACCTTAGGTGTGGGTTGAGGCTTCCTGGAAGCCGAAGCTCACTCCCATTTCGAAATGAACATGGTCTCTGTACATGTTCCCAGGACCTAGAGGTGGCTACTAAATACTTATCAATAGGGACAGCTGTGGTGACATGATTTACATATGACAAACTGCACTGCCAATAATAAATATATTAACCTTTCCAGAATAATGTTCTGAGCATTCTAGAAAATAATGCATTGTGATTAACCAGGGGACTGTCTTCCTCTAGTCACTCCTGGGACTGACCCTACACAAAAACTGCTGGTCAATGATGTAAACATTGCATAGCCCCTATGTAATTCTTCAAGGAATGCTGAAGACCGACATTTATGGACATGAAGCAGGTTCAGGGACTCTGCCAAGGAGAGAGTCTCTTAGGGGTTCAGATCCTAGAACAAAGCTCTTGGGGTTGAATCTGGGGACTCTGCACTTTCTAGACTTGGCTGTGCCTGACCAGGTAGACCCTCTCTATCCTGTCTACCATGGCAAGGTCAAGAGAAGAGAAGTGAGGAGATATCCTCTTGTTCCTTGCAAGTAAAATGTTTGTCCTTCAAGTTTTGACAATGAACCTTTCAAATGCTTTCACTGAGGAAAAGTTAGGGAGAAAAAGCAAATGCCCAATTTATTCTAGCGTCTATTAGGAGTGGCTTTCAGATGCAAATGGAAGAGACAAGTATCACTTAGGAGGAATTACAAGTTGTTTGAAAAAGGCACAAATGCACGGAAAGTTGAGCAACTGCAGAGTCTGTGGATTGTGTCTGCAAAGGCACAGCCAGATACCAGCCTTTAGAGGAGTGATGAGTAAGGAGGCTGTTTAGAAATGGTGCACAGAAGGCCAGCGCTGAGTTCAGCTGCTGTGCTTTTCTGAACTGGCAAAGATCTCAAACCCACGTGAAGGGTTATGCTAGCCTTTGTGTAGGACCTGGAGAGAGGTTGGAAGAGAGGTGGAAAGCAAGATGTGCCTGCAAATTTCATCTTTTCTTTCTTACTTTATTTCTTATAATTTGGGGAATAGGGTCTCAACCTGGTGGCAGTTAGGGCTGACGCCTGGCTCTGTACTCAAGGAACCATATGGGATGCTGGGGATTGAACCCAGCCATGTGCCTTATCCATTGTACTATTCTGACTCCTATTTTACTTATATTTCTTCCTCTCTCTCTTTTTAAATATTTAATATTTAGGCACTGGGGTTTATAATACTGTTAATGGAAGGGATTCATGCATGACACTTTTTAGCCCCGTGACCTGCACCAGAACTTGGCTTTTTTTTTTATATATCCACCAGACAGAGCTTTGGTGCATGGCAGAAGGACATGGAAGGGGCTGATTGTTACCATGACTCTGTGGACACCCAGGCAGACAGTTCTGTATGGTTTTCTGTTCTGGCATCCCAGAGCCAGTGCAGATGCAACAACTCTTGTCCTTAGACTGGGTGTGAACATCAAATGGTGACTCAGAGAGATGAGTCTTATGCCAGCTGCAAAGACACCCAGATACCCAACATTCCTGCATACATAGATGGCTACGACCACGACCTCTGCATCTGAGACTGTAGTTTGTAGCTCACGTAACTGAGCATCTGGGCCCAGCCACACAATCTCTCTCAGTTCCAGTGAGTGCCCTTGCTACAGACTGGACACAGACCTTTCCAGGATCTTGATGAGAGAACTCAAGAGAGTCTCAAGGGCTGACTTAACTTCCCCTTGCTCATTAGAGGTTAAGGCTTCGAGGTGAGTAGAAACATTCCTTTAATTCTCTTCAGTCCAGGGGCTAATTCAAGCAGAGATGCTAGATCATGTAATGTCCAGGAACAATTACACATAAATTCCGCCTGAGGCCAAACATACATTATAATAAAGCCCTTGGAGCCTTTCAGATGGGAAAGTGAAAAGGCTCTAAGCTCAGGGCTAAAATTACTACTTCCTCCATGGGCTCAGATGCCTTTATTTGCTGGGTGTATATCATGAAGGGCACTTTTGCATATATCTGGCTTTGGCAAAGGACCAAAACAACTCAATTATGTTTTACCATTAATTAAACTTTGCAGAAAGAGGGCACGCTTGCTAATGATGAATATAAGCTTTTATTAGACTGCGTTAAAATAAGTTAGAATTAACTCTGTTCAGCTGTGAATAAAGATACAAGTTTGAATTCTTCAAGTGGATTTAAAATACCCTTGACTGTAGGAGCACATCCAGAAATAGAGACATGCAAGCTCTCTCTTTTCCTTCTTTTCATTCGGCACGTGTATGTGTGTATGCGTGCGTGCACAAACACATAAATATACATGCAAAAAAAACTATCAACATTGAATTAATCCCCGTCTACTAGGGACACTTTACATGACCTGACAGAGTAGTTGGCTGCTAAGCAATTTATCTGGTAGACTCACTGCCATTGTGGAAAATGAAAATTTGCTAGCAATATCCAGGCTTGATCAGACAATGGTTTGTTAATTCCATTCTAACAACAAACCAGACTATGCTCACTTTAATTAATCACTAACCAAGGAATATTGTATTCAACCAGCCAGAGACCTGGCGAGCATTCAAATCCACAAATGTTTGAGTCTCTTTCCTCTGATAGACATGCACTGGATCACTACCACTGATGAATTACAGTTAATTAGAAGATAAGGCAAATCAAAAAGAAACTATTGCCACTCAAAATGTGTGATCAAAGAGGAGAAACCAGTACGGTATGTAAAGGAGTTCAAAATCAAATTTCATGGAAGAAATTGTATTAAAAAGACATGTTTAGCCCTGTTCTACTGTTTCCAGTAGAAATATAATGGAAGGTATATAAACAATTTAACCTTTTCTGGTAGTCATGTAAATAAAACAACAACAAAAAAAGTCAATCCTAATAAACACAGGATGTCCAAAATATTTTCCTTCTAACACAAAATCAATAACTCGATCATTAATGGTACATTTTCCTTCTTTTAAAAAAAGTGTAGGTATTATATTATAGAAATCCCCTGTGAAACCTTATGCGTCACTGTGGACACTGTTTTCCACATATACACAAAAATATTCATTTATATTTAGGTGAAAATTTCTGGCTGTAAACTTCTAATAATTGGATCAAGCAAGATTCATTGAAATTGCATTAGCCACTTTTCAGTGTTCACTTATGGCCAATGGATGCCATGCTTGACATCTAGATTTAGAACTTACTGCAAAAATATAGGTGTCCCATTGTTCTTTAGAGTCTATGGAATAGCAGGAAGAGTGCAAAGTTCAAAGTCATGGCTGTGAAAAAGTCTAGTCAAAGTTTGGTTGCTGGATATAGAAATGCACTTGACTATTCATCTCAACAAGAATATTTTCAAGTATGGGATTTTAGACACCTTAACTCCACTATATTCTATTTGATTTTCTGTACACCTGCCAACAGTAAGTTTTAATTATTGAATAAAACTGCTGGCTATTTGAAAAGGGGGAAATGAAGCAGATGCCAATTCTGAGAAGAATTAGATATGGAGGCTGGGGGAGCAGCAGGCTGGGAAGGAACATAGGTACAAACAAAAGGGTTCCACCTGAAAAGCTCCAAGGACCCACTTCTGAGGAGGCAATCTTGTACCCAAGGCTATACTTTTTTTTAATTAAATAATTTTTATTTTGACCAAAGTAGATTACAAATCTTTCACAGTAATATTTTACGTACATAGTGACATTAAATCAGGGGGCATTCCCACCACCAGTGTTGTCCTCTCTCCACCCCTGTTCCCAGCATGCTTCCCATATCCCCTCCTTTGACCCCCAGATTGCTAGTATAAGTGTGTCTAGCTTGTTGTAGATTGGGTTTCTATCTGTTGTTGTTGGCTTTGGATTTGGTGTTTAAGTATAATCATTTTTTATTTCTACTCAATGTTCATACACCTGTTAGGTCTTGGTACTCTCCATTATTTCCCCTTCAATTTGTGAGGCAGAACAAGATGGTTCAAGTTATGTGGTTCTGTTTGGAGGGAAGAAAAAAGAAAGAGAAAAAAAGGGGTAAAAATCAAATAAGAAAGAAATGGGAGGAGCCCTTCGCAGGGGTCCTCAAACTTTTTAAACAAGGGGCCAGTTCACTGTCCCTCAGACCATTAAAGGGTCTGACTATAGTAAAAACAAAACTTATGAACGAATTCTTATGCACACTGCATATATTTTATTTTGCAATGAAGAAACAAAACAGATACAAATTCAAACTATGGCCCGCGGGCCATAGTTTGAGGACCACTGTTAAAGGCTATCAAAATCAATTTAAGACAAGAAAAGGAAAAAGGAAGAAAAACATAAAAAACATACCAAAAAAAAAAATCAAACAAAAGAACCCAAAAAGCACCACAGCAAATAAAAAGAACAACCAAACAATACCACGGTCCCAAAATAAAAACAAAACAAAACAAAACACACACACAAAAAAGAAAATCAACAATAACAAAAAATTATTTTGTGCTTTTTTTTGCATAGGCACAGTAAATATTGAGGAGATTAGAAAGGGAATTCCCTTGGCCTAAGGGATAAAGGGTTTCTTTGTCCTTGAAGCACACTGTCATGGGAATAACTATAGGCTCCATACATGCTCTTTTTCTCTTCCCTAGGTACTTTTGTGCTGTCTGGAAACTTTCCACTTAGTTGTGGATCATAAAATCAGGCCTCTTTAACTAGATATCTTGGTATTTGCACAGGTCATAGGATGAAGACTAGAGTAAAGTCTTCCTTTACATTTCTAGAAGTTCTGTTCCAACACTGTAATTTTAATCAGCCTTGGTTTTTGCACCGATCCTAGTATGGAGCCTAGGATAGAGTCTTTGATTATGTTTCCAGAAGTTCTGCTCAGTTGCAGTTGTCTCATCCAGATCTCTGGGATTATAGATCTTGATTGTTGTACAGGTTGTAGGCCAGAGCCTAGACTAGGATCTTTTTTATTGGTCCCAGGATAAGTTCTGCCCAGTCATGGTTGTCAAGTCAGTCTTCTGTAGTTAGCGATCTTGGCTTTTGCACAGATTAAAGGATGATGTATCGTCTAATTTCATCTTGTTAGGTAGTGAGGTAAGACAACCTGCTCTTAGACCTAGTTGTTGACATATCCTCATTGTCCAGATGTCATAACAAAACTGGCACATATTGGTGTCTGAGCAGTATTAAGAATGTCCCAGAGGGAGTTTGGTTCCTGGAGCTGTTGCAGAGAACTTTGTCAGATCTATGTCTGAGATATAGGGCTTGAGGTTGGAACATCCGTTTTAATCACATGGAGTCTAAGTTAGGACCACAAGACATATGTTCAAGTTGGGAGGTGCTCCTGTGTTGTAAAATTATGAGTTCTTAATCCTAGTAGATAAAAGCTTGTTTCTATATGTAAAATTTCCCCTTTAGTATACCTTTGCAAAAAGAAATGGTTCTATATCATAATGTTGATGCATTTGGGTGTGAAAGTGTCAGAATTTATTATCCCTGTGCCTGGTTTTAACCTGACCTTTTATCCCAGGCAAGACTTTTTCTTGTAGGTTTTTGTACCATGCAGAACCAAAACAGGTGAAGGTAAGAAAAAGAAGAAAACAAAAACAAAACAAGAATATATATACTCACATATATAAAGGAAAAAATAAATAAAAATGAGTTTAAATAAATAATTAAGGGAACAAAGTGAATGCAGGAAACTACCTTAAATTTGGCGATAAAAAGGTTAAGAGGTAATATTATAGAGGTCTTCGACTTATTTTTTTTTTTATTTAAACAACTTTATTACATACATAATTGTGTTTGGATTTCAGTAATGTAAAGAACACCACCTATCACCAGTGCAACATTCCCATCACCAATGTCCCAAATCTCCATCCTCCCATCCCAACCCCCACCTGTACTCTAGACAGGCTTTCTATTTCCCTTGTACATTCTCTTTATTAGGATAGTTCAAAATGTAGTTATTTCTCTAACTAAACTCATCACTCTTTGTGGTGAGCTTCATGAGGTGAGCTGTAACTTCCAGCTATTTTCTCTTTTGTGTCTGAAAGTTATTATTGCAAGAATGTCTTTCATTTTTCTTAAAACCCATAGATGAATGAGACCATTCTGTGTCTTTCTCTCTCTGTCTCTGACTTATTTGACTCAGAATAATAGATTTCAGGTACATCCATGTATAGGAAAATTTCATGACTTCATCTCTCCTGATGGCTGCATAATATTCCATTGTGTATATGTACCACAGTTTCTTTAGCCATTCATCTGTTGAAGGGTATATTGGCTGTTTCCAGAGTCTTGCTAAGGTAAATAGTGCAGCAATGAATACAGGTGTAAGGAAGGGGTTTTTGTTTTGTATTGTTCTTAGTGTGATTTTTTTCTTCTTGTTGCGATGGTGTTCTTTCCTTAGAAAGAGCTCACAGCTGCGTAGCGAAGCAGAGCAAAGTGCTCTTCTGGAGCCTCTTTTTGGCCCACTCCCAAGAGGTTCACGTAGCAGGACAGGAGACAGACACACACAGGAAGCACTCACAATTTTTCACAGTCCGAGGTCTTCAACTTATAAAGAAAATATAGGCTTCCCCATTATCTTTTGAGATATTCTTGTGGGGGGTGGGATCCAGGGCACATTTTCATCACACACCCTGGTCTTGTTGAGTTTGAGAAATGATTTGTGACTGAAAAGGCTTGGGTAGAGATCTTGCACTGGGGGTCTTTCTGGAGCTGAATCTGGTATCAAGTAACAGCCCACATTTTTGGGGGGGTGAGAAGGAGGGCCACAGAGCATGAGTCAGCAGGAGTGTTAGGTGTGGTTTCTTGCTGAAGACGAGATGTGGGACCGAATGGGTGTCCCTGCCCTTGGGAGCTGGGTGATGGTTTATTGTGGCAGGAGGTCGATCTTGCTATCTAATGTGTACCCAAGACTATTCTGAATGACACAAATTAAGATTAAATGAAGTAAAACAAATACACCCCAAGACTTTTAGACTCTGCATAGATCTATCTGCATAGCTGCGCATGTTTGGGAGGGAGAGAGACAAGGGGTGTGGAAAACCTCTAATAAATCAGATGCCTCGATCTCTTAGGAATATTTAGGAACAGCCATACATTATGCTCATGTATGACTCATAGTCATGACACAAGCAAAGTAGAGTTCTGGCTCAGTGGTCTTCACAATTTGGTTTAATGATCTATGTGGATTCCCTTTATGAAGAACCCCTGGCCCCATTACATAATTTTTCCATCCTGGCTTCAGGATGTCCTTTTCAGGGCTCATTCTACCAATTTATAGGGAATATAAAAAAAGGATTTTCAGTAAAATATACTTCATTGCTCTTGATGAAAAGGGTTTGTGATGAAAGGAGAATCTCTAATAAGCATTTCATAAACGACTTGTCTTTCAAACTCAATATAAAACAGAATAAAACACATCTCCCCAAGACCTCCTTGCTGCCTCTATAGATTTAACGTGCCCTGTTCTCAATCAATCAGGAACCAAAACTCCAAATTCTCTAAAGATGCTATCAAATATTTATCAGCAAAAGTTGGTAAAAGAGAAATTGTTTATGACTGAAATTTTGAAATTGTCAACCTCTGAAGGAATGGAAAGGAAAAGTGCGTGTTTGGGCGGGGTACTCATGCCTCCCTTGGGCATATACCCAGGATCCTCCATCCTGTCTAGGCTCAAAAATGGGAAAATTCTGCAGATGCGTCCATAAAACAGACACGAGGCAGTAAGCGTAGGAAAAGGTATTCATCTTCACCTACTTTCTGGCATATGCAACTCAAAGCATCAGTAAGCACTCTTCCTGAACTCCCGCCACCCCCCAAAAATTATTAGCAGCCACCAGTATTGGTAGGGTTGTTTTCACCATTCACTGCTGATGAAAAAACAGTAGGGATATTTCTCAAAATAAGACCAGAGCTCTTACAGGAACCAGTACTTCCACCTGGCATTGGCCCCTGGGACCCACAAAAAAACCCCACTTTTCAGAAAAATCAGATGCTCATTTTCTGTTTGTGATATCCATGACATGAAGACAAGGACAGATGGATGTGTAAAGACACTGTGGTCCATATACACAATTGGGGATCAGGTAAAATAACTGTGTATATCTAGACCACAAATGTTAACACTATGATAACATAAATAGCAAAGATTTCTCTCTAACTTATATTGCATATTTATTGTTTTGGGGGTGGCAAACCCTGTGGTCCTCAGAGACTACTTGTAGCTCTGCGCTCAGGTATTTCTCCTGGCAGGCACAGGGACCATATAAGATGCTAGATATTGGATCTACATTACTATCACAATGGCCCCAAATCACAAGTTGTTTTCAAAACAATGACTTTTCCAGTCCTAAATCAAACCAAACAAACAAATATAAGAGGGAAATTACAGGTTTGAGTAAGTGGTATTCCACCCATTTCCTGATATGTTGAGCAATATTGAGGCAAATATTCCACAGGAAAGAACTGAACTTTGGAAGGTGAGCTAATCTACAGTAAGAAGGAATGTTCTGGAAGTATAATGTCTCCAATGTCTGATTTGCCCCCCCCCCCCCCCGATACCCAACCTGCTGGCTAAGCTCACAGTAGAGAAAAAGAACATCAGGGGAGAGCTGAATTCTGTCATGATGGAAAAGCAGCCTCTTAAATTCTAGCAATTTAGCTACTTACTAGCTAATTAATTATTTGACAGATAGATAAATTAGGCATCAGTCAGAATCTTGTCTGATCCTGAGAGCAAGCCCCCCTGTGTATTCCTGTGAATAGACGCATCAATGGTGCCTTGGCCCAACCCCAGGTAGCCAATTGGCTCTGGCTGGTGAGTTCTTCATTCTACAGTACCTGGCTCCTCTTTCTTTAAAGGCATTAAGATTGTGATTTTTAAAAAAAAAGTGCTTAAAAATAGGAAAATTGAAATTAAGACAAGCCAAAAAGGTAGCCTGGAGCTGGCCCCAGGTCTCTGTCCTTGATGCTAATTTTATTGTCCTATTATATATCTACCCACTGATTCATTTCATCTTTTGATGCATTGCACAGAATGAAACAACTTTCTGTCTGTTTTAAAGAGCCTGTCAGTAAGACTGCTTTATTAAAAGGAAGGAAATGTACTCAGTAACACTATCACTGAGCACATTGGTCAAGAGCAGAGGCTTGAAAACCACAGAGCACTGGCAGATGCTCATCTCTGCCATGGCCCAACTAGGTGACCTCAGACATTTCAGTCCACCCCTCGGAGATGCACCACTCTTGTGGGCACATTGCTCACCATGGGCTGTAGTGACAACATTGAGCACAAAAGAAAGTCATAGGCAGGTGACCCAATTAGAACAATCATGCATTTATGATGCGTTCCCCCACTTGAGTATTGTAGGATAAAGAACCCTGATCTTTCCTCTGTCATTCAATATCTCCAACCCCTAGTCCAAAGCAGGAAGTAGCAGGTATTGAAATACGTGTTTGTGGACACAAGCTAGATTGAATGAAATAAATTGGAGTTGTGTTGCAGAAATCTAGGGATATCCCTCAACCATGGGCTGGTGGAAATTGACAGGTACATGTCCCAGTCCATTTCCCTCAACGGAACAACCCTTAGCACCCTCTCCCAGCATTGACCTGGGTTTAACCAGAGCACAAGGGGCCTTTCCCTTGATAAACAGGCTTCTCTCTTGGCACTTCCTTTTCTGTGTCTCACTTCCTCATCTCTTCCAGCATCCCTTTCACCTAAATAAATCTCCCGCATTTGCATTTTGGCTTTGGAGTAAGCCTCTCGAGTGAACCAAAGTCCAATAAATAACCTCAACTTTCATACCCAGAGTCTCTTCTTCATGTGACATCTCTCTTCAGCATGAAATGCACACAGTGCCATGTTGCATTTTCAAAATTAGAACATCTGGTATGTGGAGCTATTGTTTTGGATGGTAAATTTGGAGGCCAGAGCCCTCCCTTTAGCCTCCTTTCTCTATTTCCTCAGCATTCCCTAAAGATACTTCTATATGGCCTCTAATAGACTTGCAGAGCATTGCTTGTCAACCCCTAGTAGAGTAAAGGATAAGCTAGAAGATAGATGAGAGAGAGGAGGAGGAGGAGGAGAAGGAGGAAGAAGAGGAGATGGAGGAAGAGGAGGAGGAAGAGGAGGAAAAAGAGGAGGAGGAGGAAGAGGAGGAGGAGGAAGAGGAGGAGGAGGAGAAGAAGAAGAAGAAGAAGAAGAAGACGAAGAAGAAGAAGAAGAAGAAGAAGAAGAAGAAGAAGAAGAAGGAAGAGGAGGAGGAGGAGGAGGAGATGAATGACAAGAAACCCAACCAGGCATAAAGAGAAATAAACATTTCTTCGGGGCTATCAAAAGGAGGACAAAACCCCCCCAAAACACAGTGTGTGCAAAGCACTGCAAAGTAATATTTCAAGAACTTTCTGGAACTTTTTCATCTTTTACATATACAATGTACATTGATTAACACACTTAGAAAGGCCATTGTGAAGTAGAGAATCATGGCTGGGGCTCATTGCTGCTGTATGGAAGGGACTAAGACAGATCATGGCCTCACACTGGGTGTGGTGGCTATCACAAGAAAGGAACATGGCAGAAGCATTGATTGAGCACTGCTGCAGACCTATTTATTCCATACCTGCAGTAAAGATATGTGGGAAAGCTCCTCTGCAGCTTCCAAGGGGGATGTGAGTAAAACTGAGAGAGTGAAGGGAGCTGGAGGGGGATCCCATAACTTACTGTCCAAATCTGGAGGGGGAAGGTGGTGTTGAGCCTCATCAGGCCAGGACACCAATTTTCCAGAAAGTGGAAAGGGAGGATCATCCTTGATGGAGCCTTATCAATGCTAATGAGTAGGAAAGAATGAAGATCATATTTTTGACCTGTCCCCTCTCTGTAAACATTGTTGAGAGTTTCACTGAACCAAGGGAGTTTCACTGAACCACAGGAGACATGGACAAACAGATCACTGACCTTATCCCAAGAGTGTCTGATTCAGCGGTTAAAAGTGGAGCAGAGAACAGATATTTCTGCTAATCAACAAGGCACAGTTTTTCTGCTCCACCCAGACCATAGCTGGTCTAGGTGAGAGGTTGTTTCCCCTGGCAGCCCATAGAATTGTTGGGAATCATGAGATAAAACAACTGTGCAAGGCTGGGGACTTCAGTACTTTGTCAAGTGGCATCCTTGTCTTCAGAGACCCCTTCTTGAAGCCATCATAGAAACATAAGCTGACCCAGAGCTCAAAGCCCTTCATCATCCACATGCATAGAGCAGCCCTTAGCATCACATCCTCAACTCCTGGTAGATTTGGCTCAGAAAAAGATATTGTGGGGGACTTGGTAGTTTCAAGTCATAAACATTGGGGTGACTGCCACCAGTACTGGTACAGAGACTACTCTAAAAAAATCCGGGCTATGCTCAACTCCTACCTGGACACAGACTTATGGCTACATGCACATGTAACTTCTGCCCACAGACCAGGTCAGTGTCTCTGACCTCAGTCCTAACATTGTTCTATGTGCCCACCTTTTGGCAATCCCATGAGCATGTCACTCAAGCATACCATGCCCTTCCCCATTACTGGGCCTCCACTTAAAAGCTCCAAACAGGGGTTCAGCCAAAGGAGTCCTGATTCCTCTAGCTCCCAGGCTCCTCTTTGAGGCCTACCACTCAATCAGCTCATGCCCACCTCTGCCCAGCCAGCCCTAACTCTCCCATACTACCCTGTTTCTTTTCTTGTGCCATAGTCCCTGGCAGGGAAGAGGTGATACTCCCTTTTTCTCTCCATCAACACTGCAACCCAACAAGCTCTGAAGCCATTTATTTCATCAAATACCACAGCACAAGCTCTAGGATCACTGAGTACTGGAACACATGTTGACTCTCCTTTCAAAATAGCCAGGAGAGAACATGCTGGCCAGGCCAGTTCTGTAGTTCTTCCCCTTACACTGGGCTTCTCATCCAAAGACAGCAGTTATTCTGATTCATGCAACCACACTTTCTGCATCAGGCCAGAGTAAGGCCCGGATTTGGCTTAGTTCTTAGAGAAGTAATTCAGTGGAACCCTGACTGCTCATGTGCAAAGTAGGATCACTGGAAGGATGCCACAATCTCACTGCTATCATAGAGACTTGTCATAAAGAGCCTCCGCCTACCACTCTCTAGAAAAGCAGCAAGTTCTTCCACCTCTGCCAAGGTCACCCTCCTGATAGGACACTTGCCTCATTTCCTACTGCGTGGATTTCAAATTACTGTGCTAATCTTGTTGTTCTATTTTTTATTTTTTTAAAAGATTCATTTTGTTATCATTATTGGCCCCAAAACCATTTGCCACTGACTTTGAGGAATTGAGGCCAATCCCAGCAGGCCATCAAGACAGACAGAGTCAGCTTGTCTCCTAGAGGATTATCTTGGAACAAAAACACGCTCTTGTCATTTGTCTTCTGTTTGACTTACCTTGCCAACATCTCTTGGGAAAGGTTGTCTCTGGTTCTCTGGAATTAAAATGGGAGATACCACAATGGACCTCTTTTGTCTTGGGACAGGCGATGTTCTGGTGAATTTAAATATATCCTGAAAGAGAAGGAAACAGAAATCAATGGGATAACATCCCCCATGGAAAAGATGCTCTCCAACAACTCAGAGCTATGGCAGCATTGTTGTGAAAGCACACAGCTGTTTGGACACTGCTAATTTTATTCTATCAAAGCTCATTAGAGTTAGCAAGTACAATGTTAGACACCCAGGCAAGCTGACATTGTGAGTCACAATGACTGTCATTAAGCTATTTAATCCTGTCCCGAGCAGCATCCTATTCGCAACGTCAGTCTTGATTTATGTCTTCTTCAGTACTACTGTATTCCTGCACCTAATCTCCAAGGTAAGGATGACTCACCTGGTTAGAACCCACAGCCCTTCTGGAACATGCAAGTGACTATTAGTGGCCAGCTGTCAAGGTCATCAGAAAGAAAGAAAGGGATGAAGGACTCTTGCCAAGTGCTGAAAACAGTCAGACATTGGTAACAGTGAGTCCCTGCTTTCCAGGATTCTGGATTCATATCAAAAGGCTCTCAGTGGGAAAGCAGCTTCTATACACACATGCAAACACACTCACACCCAAAACATACACACAACACCAGACTCCAGATTCCAATATTCCAGATTCCACAGCAACTTTGTCAGTTTTGGTGCTCTACTGGAAACGTGTCTTTTAGATGAAGTAAGGGTTTGCAGAAAAGGAAATTTTCTGTCATCATTTGAAGGTGCCAGTATTGCCTTATTGAAAATAGAGATGTAAAAAATCAGAATGTTCTGTAGAGCAGCTACTGTTCTTCAGCTGGAGCTCAAGGGGTACTGTTTGAAAAAGGGTGGAAAGAGAGGACTAGTGGGGAGTCAAAGAGTTGTCAGCACTAAACTGAGCCTCTCTCTTTGGACTGATCAGAAATGAGAACTGCCAGTGGGAGATAATCCCAACATGAAGCCAACTGTGAAGGCCCCTGCTGAGAACAGTCAATTCACACATCATCATCTCAGAAAGAACCTGCAACTTTGGACAACAGGTTCCAATCCAAACTGGATCATAGCAGATCGTAGCAAATCCCCATCACTGGCTCCATGCACACACTCATACATGCATGTACATATAATTAGAGAGGGGCTTTCTTCTAAAGGAAAATTGCATAGGGAAAGTGTAAGAGGAAGCAGACCAGTTAAGGATGTGTGGACCCTTCGTCAGACTAGCTTCAGCTTATGGGAGGGTAGAGACAAACTGAAAGCAATGGGCCAAAAATTATCTACTGAGAGTCATCACTTTCAGTGAAAAGAGCCCTTCACTCTGTATTTTCCAACTCTAATGTTGAAAATAAACCTCCAAAATAAAGCTTAATCCACTTTAACTAAGGAGGAATAGCAAGCTCAGAGAGGATGTGTAAATCACTTGATTTATTTAAGATGGCAGAGAGAATATATTGGATAAAAGGTGTAGGGAATATAGGGTATCATATTGGGTGTCTTCTTTTTGGAATCAATTATGTAATTCAGAGAAGAATAATATTTAAGATATCAATGGACCTAATCTAAGTAATAAACTATTTGATGTTTAGGGAGACCAAAAATTGAATTTAGACTATAGAAAATAGAGCATCTATAAATATGTAAAAGAGAAGAAAGAGAATTAGGAGAGGCTAAAAGAATACTAACAATGCTAACATTAACAGCGAAATTCAACCAACAACCATCCAATCAACCAACCAACCAGTCAAATGAAATAGTATTAACCCAAGTCAGTCCACCCAAACAAATAGTAGAGTGGAAAATGGAACCAGAGGGGGGGTGGAATGATAAACAAAGTGGATTATATTCCCAACACACTGATGAATAATGTCAATGAGGATTTTGTGAGTTTATTAGGGGATGGCAAAAGAATTGAAATTATGCAAAATATGTGCAATGTATGAATCTCATTTACAACCTAAAAATCTGGAGGCTTGGATGAGAGTACTTTGAAAAGATTTAAGATCCTATGCAAATGTAAGGGATTGGTGTTTCCACTTTATAATAGAGTGAACACGGTCTCCAGCTTCTTGCAACAATATATGTGTAAATGAATTTGAAGTAATAAGAAATCATAGTGTCGTCAATAACAAACTTTTCATTGTTTCTAATAAAGGGCTTTTTTTGTGTTTTTAAGCCACTGAGTAGGTGAGAGTTTGCTTGTCCTTATGGGTCTTGAAGCTGCCAGGCTCCTGGGTACCATTTTCTACCTCTTGTGTCCCACCCCCATCTTGCCAACTGGTCAACCCTGCAGTGATCGGGCCATTTTATCACCATCATGGCATCTCAGGAGCTGAGCAAATAGGGCAATATAAGTTTGATATGCCTAAAATAGGGGGCTGGAGACTCTGAGTTCTGGGAGGAGAAAGAAGAGCATTTGGGAGGGAGCAGAGATGGACTCTGAACACAGTATTAACTCATTAGAGGGCATGTATTCCCCCAACTCAACTTTTTGTCCACAAGTGGAGGAAACCCCAAGTGTATATGCCCACAACTGTGTTTCTAATGGTCCTCCTTAGTTTCTGTGGACATGTGTTTATGTTTAACTGAGTCACCTCAACCTCTCCACCAACTGCTGTGTTTTGTGCTTTGATTAAGTCCATGCTGAGAAATTTGACTCTATAATCTAAAGCCCAGAGTTTCTGTGTGACTGATACTAGGTCGGAGACAAAATCCCAGATCATGGTGGCACTGACTGAGAAAGGAGGCCCCAGAAATGAGACCTTCTCACTGACTTCATCCAACAACTCTTTTCCATTTTTCCAAAATGGAAGCCACATGCAAATTCACGTCTTTCATCCATGAGAGTTGGGGACCTTGCTCTAAGTAGACTTTTGGCCTTCTCAGGACCACTGCTGGAAGGCCTCTTGCCAATGAGGCCTACACCATAGCAAGACCTGTGCCTTCACCCCAGCTCTCGCCTGGGAGGTAGTTAGTGATCAAACTCTGCTTCCGGCAGGACCCAGCAGTTTCTGGAGCGAGAGGCACTTCTGTTGAATTGTTTGCAAATGTCTGCAAATGAATGGAACAGCAGAAATCAATCTCCAATTTATTCCATTCTTGCTCAGGTGCTGGGGGGGGGGGGCACTCACTTGCTACACACCTCCTTCCTCCATTCTGGATGTAATCAGCAGCTCTGTACAGCAAGCCTTAGCTGAGGTGAGATTTTGAGTTTGCTTTATTACCTCCTGGGGCTAAAGTTTGCCTGCTTGAGGCCGAAACAGTTAACACACAGCCAACTTGCTGCAGTAAAATGGAGGAGGTTGGAGAACCCATGGCTTGGCCTAAGCTTGCTTCATTTCAGCCGCAGATTCCTCCATATTTCCAAGGCCAAATGTCAGCGAGCAGGGCACCTGCTGTCGCTTTATGGGACAGAGTTATGCTGACTATAAAATGGGGTGATGTGGAAATTGTGCCTCTCACGTATCAGCTTACAGAATGGCCAAGGGCTGTCCAGGAGCTCATTTCCAAGGGATTGGTGAGTCACAGGCTGGTGTAAAAAAAACTTATTTGCATGTGGCCCAGCACATGCTGCCACGCACAAGGTGGGCACAGGCCCCAAGTGAACCAGTGGTGTGGGAATGACTCGCTATAGTAATGAATATCATCCATCAGCAACTCTGGGAACAGCCCACTTTAAATCCAGAAATCTTGCAATGGAGAAGAGAATTTGGTTTTGCTTTGGGGCCACACCCTGCAGTGCTCAGGGGTTCCTCCTGGCTCTGCAGTCCTGGCATGCTTATTGGGAGCTGGGGATCAAACCCTGGTTGGCCTCATGCAAGACAAATGCCCCCTCCTGCTGTGCTATTGTGCAGGCCTAACAATAAGAGAATTTGAACCATCAGTAGCTGAGGGAGGAAGTAAGACATGCTCATGATAGAGAGATCCAGTTGATCACTTCTGTGGTAGGTGTAGAGCAAAAGAAACACAATGTGTGGAGAAAAGGACCTCCAGGGAATATGTGAACTGAGCGATGATTCTAAAAGGTCCCTGTCTAACAGCCAAGATGATCCTATTATCCCCAGCAAGGCCACATTTGCTTCCTCAGGACAAAGGACAGGGAAGGTTGGCATGGCTACCTACCTATCTTCATACCTCACTGGTCTCAAAATTATGTCTGAGAAATGAACCCCACAGGGTCCTCAGACTGACCCTCTCCATTGCTCCATGTCCTACCTGGAATGCCACTCTGCCTCCTTTTAAGAAGCCCCATTCTAGGCAGTTTTTTTCTCTTCTGCTGGGATATTGCTGGCAAGGAAGCCCAGCACTGTCTCAGCACCAACCCTGCATCCACAACTGTACCCCCATAAGGCCAGTAGACATTTTGTCTCCAGGGGACCAGGACAGGGCCACATGGAGTGGAAAGAAAAGTACAAGAGGCATTTTAGAAAATCATCCCAAAGGGAGAGATGCTGGATGCAGGTTGGGTTACTAAACTATTATAGCAGCCTAAGGCAGGGCCAAGCATGGTACCTGCTTTGGCCTCATTGCTCCTTGGTCACGTCTAATAGAGGAAGAAACAGATAGCACAGGCTTCCGCTTCACCTTTTTTTTTTTACTCTCTTGACTATAGAAATCTTCTCTCTAACTTGCTGCACAATTGTGGTTCTTACATCCCGGGGTGCCTAATGCTTTGTAAAATAATGGCCTCTATGGAAGAACTGAAGAAAATTCGCCTCCACTGCTAGACTGAAATCAGCCTCATGGGTGTTGGCTTTGTTTTGGGGTATTGCAGTGGGAATCAGCTTCCCTAACCTGCAGGCACCTACCCATCCAATGCTGCTTGCTCTTCCTGCCTTGAAGCCGGCTTTGCCAACCCACCTCGAATTATATTAGATCACATGTTATCGTGCTCCCTTACTTTTTAGGGTGTCTCTAAGCTCCTCCTCAACTAACCCTGCAGTCATCTAATGGCTGAGAATGCTTGGACATTGGGAGACAAGAATGTTCCAGTGCAGCAACTTGTGAGTGCCAGGAAATGGGCACATTCCTGCATCAAGACAAGGAAAAGATTGGTGAACACCCCCAGCCCCCCAAACCAGTGTCTGAACATGTACCAACAGTCTTTAAAGTGGAGTGTCACAGCTAATAACCCATCAGTGGAAGCAAGAAAATACTCCTAAAGGGATATGCTCTGACACTGAGTTTTTAAAAATGGCATCACCATAGACATCACAGAAAAAGTTGGTTGAAGAGACCTTTTTATTCCTTTGCTAGTTCTTCCATCTCTCAACCCACACTTAGAGCTAATACATATTAACTATTTCCCCTCAGACAGAATACACAGACACATGACCTTGCAACCACCAAGACCTTTGTGTCTGTCATCTAGTCATTCATTACCCAGCTATTATCTACCATCCCTCCACGCACCCATCCACTCATCCTTTCTTCCACCTATCCATCCACCCACCCAACTATTCATCCATTCACCCACTTAATCACCATCCACCCATCCAGCCACCCATCCATCCACCCATCCATCTATCCACTCACCCACCCACCCATCCATTTGTCCATCTGTCTGTTCATCCATCCATCCATCCATCCATCTATCCATCCATCCATCCATTCATCCATCCATCCTCTATCTAAACATCCACCACATGTCTATGCATTTATCCAGTATCTATTTAGCTCTCCTCATTCCCACTCAATATAGCACCCTTTTTAAAATAATCTTTTTAGGGGCTGAAGCAATGGTGCAAATGGTAGGGTGTCTGCCTTGCATGTATTAACCTAGGATGGACCACGATTTGATCCCCTAGAGTCCCATGTGGTCTCCCAAGCTAGGAGCAAGTTCTGAGCACATAGCCAGGAGTAACTCCTGAGCATCACCAGATGTGGCCCTAAAACCAAAAAAAAATAATCTTTTTTTATCAGAAATCACAAATACTTCTTCCTACAAAGGCCTCCCTATCCCTTCTCCTGAAAAGTCCAACACATCTATTAAGGTTTAACCCTCCTTTTCTCTCCACCCCTGCCTCCCTTTGTCTGACTATCTGTGTGTGTCTGTCTGCCTGTACTTCTACTTCTCTAGCTCAATCATGGCTGTGGTGCTGTCATGGCTCTCACATGCCTATGTGATGCCCACACCACCCTGACTGGAATTTCAATACTTGCTGGATTGCCTCTGCTGTAAATTTTCCCTATAGAGACTCCGAGAAAATGCATGTTAGCTGCATGTTTGAGCAAATGATGGCCCAGACAATTAATGAGAGAACACAAGGCCAGAAATCAAGTCAGCCCAGAGATGGATGATGTGAAATGGGTGAGCAAAGCCAAGTTGGGCTCCGAACCTAGTCACCAGGGCCCAAAGAAATCCAGTTCATTGGCCACTCTCTTGGCTCCAGATTTGGTTTTACCCGGAACATGAATAGAGAAGGTGTCATATAGGCTCACGTAATAGTTAAAGGTCAATTGTTCATTTTCTTAATATTCTAATGTGATGAAGAGCCAAGTTTGTACAGAACTCTCATGAGGTCAAGCTGAATGGCACTGGGAGCATCATTCGGACACAAACTGTCTCCTTTGCTTTTTTTGATCTCTTTAGGCTGTTGAGATTCCTTTAAAAATATGAAGCAAAAAGTCGCACCTCTTTTCTTCTAGTCTCCTTGAGTTTATGGCCTGTTGGCCCAATATGAATACTAGCAGGTGCATGTGTGAGCAATATCATTGTGCACCCCCTACCTGAGAGTTCTGTCCAGCTGAATGGATGATAATACCTGTCGGTAATCACTATATTTTCTAGTGTAATCTCTTAACTAACAATTACCCATGATCCAATTCTTTCTAAACACATGGCAACTCTTGCCAGTATGGCTGACGTCTAACCTGCTTGCAATCCTGCAAACATAACACATTTCCCCTCTTCTTTGCCTTCTCTACTTGGCTAACTCTTTATGCTTGAGACCATATACCACCTCTTCCAGAAGGTCTCCCATCTTCCTTCCTCTAGATTTTCACTGTACATCAGACATTCTATCTGGGTACTATCCTATGAGTAATAAAGGCTAGAAGGTTTTTTGGTTTTTGTTATTGTTGTTCATTGTATTTTTATTTTTGGACCATACCCAGCGGTGCTCAGGAGTTACTCCTGGCTCTGCACTCAGAAATTGCTTCTGGTAGCCTCAAGGGACCATATGGGATGCCGGGGATCAAACCTGGGCCAGCCACTTGCAAGGCAAACAGATGTTGTTGCTATTTTTTAATTTGTCTTGAAATTACCAGCTAAGCAGGCAGGTTCTACTTCTTGCTTATCACTTCTGCATACATTTAGACATTTACTTTTGTAGGCCATAAATATCTAGTGATTGATTCATGTGGACTAGACACTAGTGTAACTTCTAAATAAAAAAGAATGCAAAACATATCCCTTAACCCCAACACAGACATTGAGCACCTCATTTGAAAAGAAAGACAACCCCCTACAACAGATCTTACACTAATCTCGAAGCACTGTAAAGCGGCATAGCTCCAAGTGGGGTCCAAAAGTGAGGCTCTGGGATGTTCATCCACTGGTAACCCTGTGTCAGTTTCTTACTAGAAACAAAGAGGGGGAACCTCACACCTGGAGGAACGTGGTCAATCATCACTCTCCAGAAGAAAAGATGACTGCTGGGATCTGGGTGGAAAGTAAAGTGAGTCATGGACAGAAGGAGCTGCTGGCCCGGGCAACTGAATGTGAGAAGCAGAGGCCAAGGATAGTTGAGAATCAGGGGGTTGGAATAGGGACGACCATTTTCTATGGTGCTCCAGAAGAGGTCACACTCATTTATACCATGGGAACACTCAAATCTCAGCATATGTCACCAAAGTTGTAAGCAAAACTCTCAGGTCTGACCTTACATTCTAATTGCCTTTTGAGTGGGACTGGAAACTCAATCCTGGAGAACAGACTTTCTTTTGTGGGGGGAGAGGAGAAACACCCAGCAGTACTCAGGATTTATACCTGGCTCAGTTCTCAGGGATAACTCCCTGGGATAACACACTGAATACAGGTAACAAAGCCAGGTGAGTCAAATACAAGGCAAGTGCCCTACCCCACTATTCTCTCTTTTCCTGGCCCCCACATTTTCTTTTCTGATATGTGACAGGTAGGCTTAAATCACCCTCAGTCTTCAATAGCTGAATTTGAAAATTCCAACAAAAACAGTGCAACTACAGCACCCCCCCCAAAAAAAAAAACAAACACATACACATTCTCATTCTACCACCAGTTCCACAATGACAGGCCCTCATGTTTGAGTCACTAGTTACAAAATGGAACGAAACCAGATGCTTTGGGAAGAAAATCTGCCAAAGCACATGCCTGAGCTGCAGTTGCTTGGGAAAATATTTTATGAATCTAGCAGGAGCAAGAATCACACAAAGCAGGATCTGCTAGTTCCATTGGAGGTGAGAAATGTCGGAGACAGATTTCACTGCTTTCGTCAGCGGCTCTTGCAACCAGGCATGAGCCAGTGTTGGGAACATAATAGAGATGATTTCCCCTTATCCCCTCCCCCCCACCGCCTCTGCTCTGGTACTGATCAAATATTCATGTTAAATGGCTCCTTCGAAACACCTGGAGGCAGCTTGTGGAGCTTTACAGATGGGTTTGTTTTTCTAAGGTGCACAGTGCTCCAGTGGTAACAGCTGGATTATGCAGAGGAAACATTTCTGAAGTGTAGACACATTGTCCCCACGTCCCTTGCTTTCTGGTTTGCGAAGCTCATGAATGTGTGTTGGTCTCAGAAGCAAGATCTGTATGAGCAAGGCAACTCTTGGAGGAATACTGTTTCTTGATTCCATGAGTGTTCATTGGGCAGCTGCCATGTGTCACATCTATGCAAGATTTCTACCATGGGATTATTGCAAGGAGCCCTTACACTCAGCAGGTCTCATCCAAATGGTCCTTATCATCCTCTTGGGTCCAAACAGGAAACTGCTCCCTGCCTCTCTTCCTGGCATGTTGCAGGGCTGTGCCCCCAGCCTCTCCTTGGCATCCAGGATTTCCATCACATGGAGGGTTCCTGGGAGTCTTTCCTATCCCTCCCTTCTCTATCCCATACTCCCATGCTGATCATCAGCTGAGATCACATTTACCTGCTGGATCTCCCCATGATATTTTTCCTTTATATCTTGAGGGGAGCCCAAGGGATACCAGAATCTTAACCCCAAGGTGTTTAGTCTTGGCTTCCGGAAACAGATCCTGAGATGAGGGATGAGGGAGCAGATGGTTTATGGGGTGGTTGATCCCAGGAACCCTGGTGGGAGACGTGCAGAAAGGGGAGGCAGCGGAGGGAAGGAACTTTCTGAACAAACAGGTCCTATGAAGCATTGAGATGCCTCAGACTTTCTGAACAAACAGGTCCTATGAAGCATTGAGATGCCTCAGAAATTCTGGAGGGATGCGGGGTGCTCTCCTCACTTCCCCTTAGTGAAGGGGCTCCCTAAGCATTGGCCTTCTCTGGACTTATGCTGGATTAAAAGAGATGGGTGCAGGTTGCCTACAAACCTCTGTTTTTCCTGCCTGCTACCTTCTTCCATTTCCTGAACCAGGAGTCCCACATCCTTTTGCAGAAAGGCTCTTGGGGTATACAGTGGAAGGAGGGACTGGGCAGAACCAGACACAAAGGAGCTAATGCTTCTCCAGGAAGATTTATTTGAATGTCCATGCCCCAAGTGGATTCTTTGGAAGAAGCAACAAATCTGGGCATAAAGATTTACTGGGCACCTACCTCCATGCAAGCAACTCTGGAGGGTTGGGGAGAGCTAGAGAAAAGAACCTTTTACTCCACTTCGGTATCCCCAGGGATTCAGAACCCCCTAGGGCACTTTTGCTTGGCTTCTTTGTCATGAAAGTAGGGGGCTTCAGGGGAGCTATGGCCTCTGAACCATTCTGCTGCCACATGATTATATGAGAGGATCCACTTATGCAATGGCAGGTAAGGAAAAGAGATGGCATTAGATGGCATATGGTGTGTTGCCCTGTTTGCTATTGGAGCTCTTGCTGTTCCAACCTGCCCATTATCTTTTTGGGTTTTCGCCTCAATTTCCAGAGTGATCATACTGCATGTGTGTATGTGTGACCTGAGTATATGATTACATATATGTATAAGTGCATCCATTTATATATTTATGTGTGTATGTATGTGCCCAAACAGGTTAGAAATCATCAGGAAATTTGGGTTCTGATGGGTCTGTCTTGCCATATCATAGTCTATCATTTTTCCTCCAGTTCATTCATTTCCTTTTCTTATGAGAAAATACATTAAAATGCAAAAGAAAAATTTCCTCTCAGTTCTGAGAAAATGAAAAAAGAACATTGGGGTGCCCTTCCTGGCGTTCTTACATATGCTTCCTGCCTCAGCTGAAACGGTAGGGCTGCAACAATTTTGTATCTCATTTTCAGACTCTGATGTTCAATGCCAACCTTCTTGCCCTCCTGTGTCACAGCTTCCACAACCTTGGTTTCTGGAAGGACACAGGGCACACAGGGCTACAGTAGCATGGCCTCCCCACCCAATCCCCTCACTCTATTTCCATGCTGTGGCACTTCAAATGAAATGCAAACAGTGACATCATGGTCATGGATGCACTTGTACTTGCTCCCCTTTAATCTCTGAAAGTTCTATAAGTATGGGCAGTGAAGGAGATATCCTGGAATTTATGGCTGTCCTTACTGACGGCAGACTTGATCTTGTCACAGAAGGGATTTCCCAGCTATAGTGTGATTTCATCACAACTATAGAACAGTGAAACCTCCAACTCAGACACCCCATCACCGACACACACACACACACACACACACACACACACACACACACACACACACACACACACACACACACAATCCTAGGCCCCCATTATATGAGAGACCTCTGGTTGGTCTTCAGCTCAGGTGAGATGGTACTTTCTGGTTGGTTTCTTTTAACTTTGGGTCCTTCACCCAGATTCCATTGGCTGCAAAGGCAGGTATCATTTATTTATTTATTTATTTATTTATTTATTTATTTATTTATTTATTTATTTATTTATTTGTTTGTTTGTTTGTTTTTGCTGGGGCTAAGTTTGATCCATGTCTGGATCTGGCAGGGCTCAGATCTTAGTCCTGGCTATAAGCTCAAGAGTCATGGGGCCGGAGAGATAGCATGGAGGTAAAGGTGTTTGCCTTTCATGCAGGAGGTCATCAGTTCGAATCCCGGCGTCCCATATGGTCCCCCGTGCCTGCCAGGAGCAATTTCTGAGCCTGGAGCCAGGAATAACCCCTGAGCACTGCCGGGTGTGACCCAAAAACCACAAAAAAAAAAAAAAAAAAAAAAAAAAAAGAGTCACTCCTGGAGGTATTCAAGGGACTCCCAAGGGATTCTGAGGATTAAACTCAGGACTGTCTGCAAAGCAGTGTCTAACCCCTTCTTTTTCTCCTAAAGAAAAACCCAGCATCTCAGGCTGAGTTTTTAGGTATGCAAAGAATGGGGGAGGAGAGTGCACCTATTCCAGTGTTTCTCAAATGATGGGGCGTCCCCCCAGGGGGCGCGAGGCTCCATAAAGGGGCCGCCTTTGAGTTTGGCAAACACTGTCATAAAAGCTAAGCCCCGTGTTTATATCTCTGTATGTCTCTGGAGCTCAGAGTTGCTGAGTCCTGCTTCAAACCCCACTTCGAAAAGCTATGTATTGCAAAACATGCTCATTGTAGCCATTAATCCAGACATCACCTCTGATTAAAAAATCAGCTCAAATTATTTTATATATTTTTGTTTCGCAGGTTAAAGTTTTTTTTTAAATAAAGATATTATTTAGTCGTGCGGCGGAGGCGCAAAAAATGTTTTCTTCTTCCTAGGGGGGGCATAACAGAAAATAATTGAGAAGCACTGCCCTAGTCTAACTTCCCACTGTTAGGTGGCTTGACCCTCCACTGAATCTTGTGTCACTGTCTCAGGGAGGAAAGCAGGGAGGCCTCATCACCACCTTCCTTTGCTGGGCCTGGTCTATTTTTCTCCTTCCATTTTTATCTCCTCGCTCTGTTTTTGGTCATTAACTTCTTGATGTTATGGCTGCAAACTCTAAAATTAGAAAGCTATTTCCCACTCTGGCCACCCAAAGCCAATTGCCTCCTTTGTCTGACCAATTTTTAAATACCCTTTATGAGTGAAAAATCACCATGTTTTGCTCAGGGAGTTATTCTCAATGCTTAACCTAAATTATTCTCTCTTTTTTCTTCCCCTCCCCTGTCCATTTCTTTTCTTTCATGGAAGCCTCTCTCAAGCTTCCACTGCTGTCCCTCTTCGCCATTGTTAAAGACGTTTTAATTAAGACGCCAGGGTTACATTAACCTACTTAAGCAATAATCTCCCTTTTATGGAGCTCTCTTCAGTGAAGTCCCGCATCAGCAAAGTGTCTTTCATCAGCTTGTTTGCTTTCTCTCTCCTCCCTTTGGTCTATGTTTTTGGTAGGATTACACAACTTCACAGCCTCTATCTATCCCACACAACACAGCATATGTGAATAACTCCGTCTTCACAATGCTGCATGCAGCTTGGAGCATTCCCCCCTGTGACATTGATTACTGAGGCCTTTGATCCAGAGGTACAGAACTCAGAACAAAGTTGGAGGGTGGGAGAGTCACAGTCTGATATGCCTGATATTCCCCAATAACTGAGATTTCCCTGGGTCCAGTGATTTTGATCTGAGCACAGTAAAACAACTACCGCTTATAAAGAAAATGAAAGAGAAGAGCGTGTTGTGATTCAATCACCAAGTAATACTCATTTTTCCTTGAGAGACAGAAGGACCGGGCTCCTGTTTCAAAGTCAGACTTGATAGCGACAACAATCACTTGATAATGGAAATCAGCATATCGATTAGAGACCCAGAGAAGGATGTCCTGCAGCAGCTCTGGAACCATTCCTTGGGAGGTGGTGCCCAATGTTTGCTTCTCTTTCTCTACTGTGAGTTCTCCAGCAAATTGACACATAGGAAAATACCAACATGATACTTTTATTACAGGTCAGATTCAGGTCTTATCAACACAATCCCTTGGCCATTGAGACTGTCTTAGAAACTGGGAGCTTCTATTTTCAAGTGAAAGAGCTGGGGTAGGGGGCTAGAAAAGCTAAATCTTGTCCTGAGATGCACTGCCAGAATATAGAGAACCAGGACCAGTTTATGTACTCGCCAGGCCTGTCTGCTATTTTTAACACTCACATTGGATAATAATAACAACAATAGTATCATTATTATTATTTTATTATTATTTGGAGGTTATACCTGATGATGATCTGAAAGCATTCCTGGAAATGCTTACAGATCAAACTTGGATTGGTTGCCTTCAAGGAAAGGGACTTTCCTGCTGTTCAATCTCTCTGACCCTAATACCCACATTTTAAACCCAAAAGAAATGGAAACCCTACTCGTCCAGTGGACTCACAAATTTGTGATCTTTATGTGAGCTCCAGTTAGGATTCTGACACAACTCCCGCTGCCTACCCCTTTCTTAGAATTTAGACCATACCTGGTGATATTCAGGGCAGACTCTTGGATCTAGGCTCAGGAATCACTCCTGAAGGGTTGCTGGGTACCTTATGTGGATCAGTGGTGTTGGTAAGGCAAAGGCTTTACCATCTGCCTCTAAAACACATGGGCCACTGGAAGTGAGAAAGCATTTGCTCCATCAATTTACTGGGCATTGTATGACTTTCACAATACTCTGTGAAATACAGAGGATGCATGAAGAGAATCAGGTGTCCAGGTACAATGGAGAAGGGCACCAAGGCCCAGAAAGGAGCCAGGAAAAGCTGAAATTGCCCAAGGTGGCAGCTCAGAAACAATGGCTGCTAAGAACAGCGGGGCTCAGTCTTTGACCCAGTGAACATTTTAATTTTTGCTTGTTTGTCTTTTTGTTTTTGGTTTTGAACCATACTTGGCAATGCTCAGGGGTTTGTTATTCCTGGCTTTGTACTCAGAAATTGCTTTGAATGTGGTGACCCTTCCTTCCTTCCTTCCTTCCTTCCTTCCTTCCTTCCTTCCTTCCTTCCTTCCTTCCTTCCTTCCTTCCTTCCTTCCTTCCTTCCTTCCTTCCTTCCTTCCTTCCTTCCTTCCTTCCTTCCTTCCTTCCTTCCTTCCTTCCTCCCTCCCTCCCTCCCTCCCTCCCTCCCTCCCTCCCTCCCTCCCTCCCTCCCTCCCTCCCTCCCTCCCTTCCTCCCTCCCTCCCTCCTTCCCTCCACCCTCCCTCCTTCTTTCTTTCTTTCTTTCTTTCTTTCTTTCTTTCTTTCTTTCTTTCTTTCTTTCTTTCTTTCTTTCTTTCTTTCTTTCTTTCTTTCTTTCTTTCTTTCTTTCTTTCTTTCTTTCTTTCTTTCTTTTCTTTCTTTCTTTTCTTTCTTTCTCTTTCTTTTTCTTCTTTCTCTTCCTTTCTTTCTCTCTTCCTCTCTCTCTTTCTTGGCAAGACATGCATGACAGCATGCTTAAATTATTTTAACTTATTTTAATAATTTTTTTCATTAGCACCATGATTACAAATATGTTCGTAATTGGGTTTGAGCCATAAAATGCACACTCCTTCCTCCCCAGTGCAACATTCCTACTACCATTGTCCTCTCACTTCCCTCCTCCCCCAAACCCCTGCCTGTCTTCTATTCTCTTTCTATCATTGTCATGGTAGCTGTTATAGTAGTTATTTCTCTAACTATATTTACCACTCTTTGTGATAAGCTTTTTTTTTTTTTTTTTGGTTTTTGGGCCACACCCAGCAGTGCTCAGGGGTTACTCCTGGCTGTCTGCTCAGAAATAGCTCCTGGCAGGCACAGGGGACCATATAGGACACCAGGATTCGAACCAACCACTTTAGGTCCTGGATCGGCTGCTTGCAAGGCAAACACCGCTGTGCTATCTCTCCAGGCCCTTTTTTGTTTGTTTGTTTGTTTGTTTGTTTGTTTTGGTGATAAGCTTTTTATCATGACCTGGTCCTTCCAGGCCTCTTCTCTATTGTCTTTGGGTGTTAATAATTATACTGTCTTTTATTTTTCTTAAATCCCATGTATGAGTGAGACTATTATGTGCTTATCTCTCTCCCTTATTTCACCCAACACAATAGTCTTCAAATATATCCATGTATAGGAAAATTTTATGACTTCATTTTTTTTCTAACAGCTACATAGTGTTTCATTGTATAGATGTACCACAGTTTCTTTAGCCACTCATTTGTTGTTGGAAATCTGGGTTGTTTCCAGATTCTGGCTATTGTAAATAGTGCTGCTATAAACATAGGAGTGCAGGGCATTGTATTGTGTTTTTGTGGTCCTAGGTTATATCCCTAGGAATGGTATTGCAGGATCATATGGGATTTCAATGTCCATTTTTTAAAAGAATAACCATATTGTTTTCCAAAAACGCTGGACTAGATGGCATTCCCACCAGCAGTGAATGAGAGTTATTTTCTCTCCACATCAAAGCCAGCAGTGATTGTTCTTGTTATTTGTGATGTGTGCCAGTCTCTGTGGCATAAAATGATATCTCATTGTCACTTTAATTTGCATCTCCCTGATGATTACTGATGTGGAGCTTTCTTTCTGTGACTTTTGGCCATCTGTATTTCTTCTTAGACAGGAAGCAGAGACTCCACCCGGCTTCCATAATGCCTTTGCCACCAGTGCTGCAGGCAGAAGGGAGTTTTCTGCCCTTCTCTGAATCTCAACTTCTGCTTAGTCATGAGTGGACAGTCCTGCTCTCAAGATTCCTTAAGACATGAGGATGTGTCTGTCCCAGGTGTAGCTCCATATTTATATGATATAGCTCAGGAACTCAGGGGTTAGACATATAATTGGGGCATCAAATCAAATTGACTTCCAGAACAGGTGCCACACCATGGCCCACCTGGTTCTTCCAACCTCGAGCCTCCCTTTGTAAGGCTTCACTCCAGCCATTCAAGGAATTTTGACACTGCTGACCACAAAAGTTGCTTATTACGATCATTGAAGCTGCTGTTCCCTCTTCCAAGCATGTATTCTGTGACATGTATTCTCCCTCCAGTGGACAAAAGGGCATGTCATCTCTGAACACTTTCTCTCCCTTTAATGATTTTAGTGATTTTTTTTTCTTTTTCTTTCTTTCTTTCTTTCTTTTTTTTTTTTGGGTCACACCCGGCAGTGCTCAGGGATTACTCCTGGCTGTCTGCTCAGAAATAGCTCCTGGCAGGCACGGGGGACCATATGGGACACCGGGATTCGAACCAACCACCTTTGGTCCTGGATCGGCTGCTTGCAAGGCAAATGACGCTGTGCTATCTCTCTGGGCCCAATTTTAGTGATTTTAATATCCTGATCATAGATTATCATCTTACATGCCACAGATCTATTTATTTATATTATTGCTGGACAAAAATCTGCCCCATATCTATGAGGTAGGATCAACAAGTCAAGAATTTGATTTCTCTCTTTCTTATTTACCCCTTGAACCTGAGTAAACCATAACAGTCCTTGGTACCTGGTAAGAGGTTAACAACATAGAATTTGCCCATCTCTGTTCAGTGAAGTAACAAGAAGCTTCAGTTCATTCATCGAGAGTTCCATTTGCTTTACCTCTTTCCCAATCCTCCTATCTTATCATTTCAATGTTCTCTTCTTTCGCCCCTCAGAATATTTCTTATCATGACTAAATGCTTAAAATCAGTAAAAAAAATAATAACATCCTTAGAGCACCTGGGACTTACAAACAGAGGAGAGGAGATAAGGGCAGCAGCTGATGTCTTGTCAGAAACAATGCAAGTCAGAAGATTGGGGCAAAGATCTTTAGAATACTTAAAATAAAAAAAAAAAATCAATTCGGAATTCTAAACCCAGTGAAAACATTTCCCAAATTGAAGAATAAACAAAGACATTTTCAGATATAGATAAGGTGAAAGAACTCAGAACTGCACTGTGAGAAACGTTGAAAACTCAGTCAGGAGGGAAACGATATTATATAGAAACATGGAAAGACACAAAAGAATAAAGAGCCCAAGAAGTAGTGTATAGGTGGGAAAAAATAGGGTTTTATTCCTATTTTCATATATCTGAAAAAGTGATGGATGGCTTAAAGCATAAAGGAAAGCAAAGTATTGTGGTGGTAATGACATGTGATAAAATAAAATGTGAGATCCAGGATGCTAAAATATGTTATTGCACATTTCCAAGAATGTGTGTGAAGTGCGGTAATATTTGAAAGAAACCTGTGATAAGTCAAAGATCTCTACCCATCTACCTAAAAGCAACCACTAAAGTGAGAAAGAGATGCTTCTTGGTGTCATGTTTTCTAGTTTGGGCTCAAAGAGACATGCTAGTTTGGAATTATGGTCCTAGGGATCAAAATCACTTCTTATCTGGGCCACCCCAGTAGCCATTCATCTTGGCTTCTGTCTTGCTTCACACTCTCATCACAAATATGATTCTAGATCAGGCCCTCTGAAATATTACTCATCAAAGGCTCTCTTCAAGGCATCACACAATAGTTATGAAGTAGATATTGGTTGCAAGAAGAAATGAATGAGTGAAGTTATAGTTCTTTGCCAGTGGACAGTCTGTGTTATCTACTTAGCCTAACATTCCAGGTCTAAAGTGGAGAACTTAGCAACCTTTTCTGAGTTTTCTTTCTAGTGGAATAACATGCATTAGACCAAACACTTCAAATTGTTCTTTAACTAGGTTTTATATTTTCCGACTCTTGTATTTTACTCCAACTACTTTCATTTAACTACAATGTCGTAACCATCGAAAGTCCAAAAATCCTGTCAGAAGCCTTCTTTAAACACCCCAAACAAATCAAATAAGGAAATGAGGGGGTTGGGGAAAGTTGTCACCCAGATATTTGGACCGACCTTATGTTCTTACCATATGCTGTGAACTGGCTGAACCAGTGAGATTCAACTATTCTCGAATCTGGCTAAGAACCATGACTACAAGTGTGAGATAGTAAATTATTTTATGGGCTTGGATCCTCCACATCTAGACTGATATTTTGACATTTTCATAATGCAATTCCTTTTTAAAAAAAAAAAACTTTGATTGGATTGCTGTATACGGTATTAACTTCATAATCTGAAATTCCTTGGATCATTTTGAGGCAAAACTTAAAGACATACCAATAGTATAACAGAAGCAACTCTAAATTACAGGATGCTAAAATAATACATTTTCATTACCTGAATATTAACAGGACTTAGGCTGTGTGTCAATGTATGGAAGAATGTTTCATGTCTCTTAGACTCACTGTTTATCTTTTTCTGATAAAAACAAAGGCAACAGAGTCTTTCATTTATATGGCTAACATCAACTTTTGTTGTATAAAATTGGGGCTTATTGAAGTTTCTGTTAAGTGATATGTCTAAGGTACAGCGAGAATGTACCAGTGACAAGTAAAGATGCATTGATTTGAGTCTGTGTCAATATTTCTCCGGAGGGACACTCAAATTTGACATTTATTCAAAGGACCGATTAAGGTATTTTTTCCTTAAATATTCAAAGAGGTTCAGACTTTTTAAAGTAAAAGTTTGAAAATACTTCAGCAGGGCTCCAATATTCAAAAGCAGAAGCAATTTTTCCTTTAAACTAAAACTCAGATATATTAAAAATTCTGGCATTTAGAAAAATTGTCATTTTTCAAGTGCAAATTGAATGGCAGTCTTGAATCTCTGCTTATGGTTGATTTGAAGGAAAAGATCAATTATCACCCATGATTAGATCAGTATCATTTACCTATACAAGCTTGTTGGTCTTCTTCCAACACAACTGTGGTCAGTCCAAGGGAACCAGACCCAAACAACTGCCAGTACTGACCCCACACTGACCACACATCTCCAAAGCACCAACTATCCTATTAATAATTTCAACTGAGCTTAAGCAGACTGTTGGACTCTGAAAATTGAAATCATGACTCATGATGGCTATCAAATGCTCATAAAATGTGGTCAGAGCCCCAGAATAATTTTTCTGTAATTGCATTTTTCATTTTTGGAATCAGTCCTTTAGCCACGGTCCCAAGAAGATGCTTTCCCACTGCAGTAATAGGAGCTGTTGAATGATTTTTTGAAGGTCTGCACATCCTCACTGAGAATCCTTGGTGGACTTGGCTTCTTTCTAGGATCATGTCCACTCTGGGCTGCTATGAATAAGAATTGTGGCACTGGGATAACTCAGGCTGTTCTGCTCCAGAGATCTGATAATTATCTTGGATTATTCTGGATAAACTCAACCAGGACAAAGTCCACTCTTATCATCTGCAGTGATGGCTGATACTACCAGATGTCCTAGAAATACTGAGTTTAAGGTTATACATGTTTTTTGGGGGGTGGGGGGTTTGGGTCACACCCAGCAGCGCTCAGGGATTACTCCTGGCTCTATGCTCAGAAATCGCTCCTGGCAGGCTCAGGGGACCATATGGGATGCCGGGATTCGAACCACTGACCTTCTGCATGCAAGGCAAATGCCTTACCTCCATGCTATCTCTCTGGCCCCTGGTTATACATTTTCATCATTACAAATCAAGCCTTTGGCCTCTCATTCTTAGTACAGTACCTGTATACACTTTCCTTCTTCTTTTAATATCTTCTTGGAATCTCTATCACTGTGTGTTTGACTCAAACATATGTGATGCCTTTTAAGACCAGCTAAACTTATCTGTCAGGCAAATTTAACCATGTTCCCCGAAGGTGACATAGATATCTTCTTTCCCTGTGCTCGACAAGGCTTTTCTGAGTGTTTTTCAGTGCTTTATTATCCATTGCATGTCTCGATTGCCTCCTAGAAAAGATAAATTCTGGGGTTCATTTGTTTCTACCCAGGGCAAGTCATTGAGTCTGAAGGATCACACACTGCTCACAGAAGCTGAATTATTTGAGAAAAAAATAAGAGAGACTGGATTTGTCAGGTTTGACCTCATGAATTCCTGGTTCTTCTTTAGTTTAACAGGCTGTACCTGCCAGTTCAACTAATCAGTCAATGACCCTATTTTGAACATCTATAACCGCCAAGCATTTGGGCTGAATGCCGTGTTGTCTAAGTATAGTATAGTGTCTTGAGGAACACATGGGGAAGAAAAAGTACTATATGTTATGCAGTGCTGAAACTATAGTTTATATTTTTAATTTTAATAGTTATTAATAACAATATCTGTGTCCAACACTGGGTTATACACAACTATCACCCATTGTGGAAGGAAAGAAGAGTACTTCATCAAGGATATGCTTTACTATGAGCAGAAGGTATTTCAGGAATTGAATAATTATTCTTGTTCCTTTGGGGTGGGGTCTCTCAAGCATATTTCTGGGAACCTTGGGTCCATACCTGGCCAAGCTCAGAATGACTAGGTGAGACTATTTTTCCAATTGTGCTTACATGGCTAAACTGAGGCCTTGCACATTCAAGGAACAGGCTCCAGACCTTTGAATGGACTCCTCAGTTCCTTGTTATTTTTTGTCTGTACTTAAGGTAGATGATCCCTAAGATACTGCCATGTCATTATCTCAGCAGATGTTAACTGTTGATACGTTTGGGGAGTGTCACTGCGCCACAGTGGCACTGACTGCTATATACTTTTTTTTTAATTACTTTATTTAAACACCCTGGTTACAAGGTTGTTCATAGTACAGTTGGTTTTTTTTTTCATAATTACAAAGTTGTTTATGATTGAGTTTCAGTCATGCAGCACTCTTCAAGATTTGTTTATTCATGGATAGTTATGGAGTGTTATGGTGCATATTTCTTTTGTAGATACTTCCTAATTCAGGACCAATGAGGCCACATTGGTATTTTCAACGCTGAACAATGTATTTATACCACAGTAATTGGTCCTATCACATATCAGGGTATTTCCTTCTTTCTAGAGCGCTCACTGTTAACCAGTTTTTAGCATATCATGGGCAAGACTTCTCCAGGGAAAAGCCACAGTCCATGTTTGGGGATGGAGCAGGATTTTGGCCATACTGGAAAGGGGGGTTGTGACTCACAAACCTGGTTTAGATGGTGGTTCAAGCACAGGATCCCACAATGATGAAAATTATGCCTCCATTCCTTAGCACTCTAGGTTTAATGATGGAAAGAATTGCGATCAGGAGTTCAATTATCCTAAAAAGTGCTTTTCTAGCCAATAATTTGCAAGTGATTGCCACTCAGAAAAGGATTTTTGTAGATCTTCTCCTTGTTAAAGTCAGAGGTCAGCAACTTTAAACATAGCCTTTTTATTTTTTTATGGAGGAAGTGTGCTTGCTGACAGTGAAATGTTATTCCTCAGAGTGCAATGGGAGGAAAGGTTTGCCTGTCTGATTTCACTGTGCAAGGGGGAGCCTTCACTCTTGCCTTTTCTGGGATCCTGGCAGCTGAAAACTCACATGGATCATATGTGATACCAGAGATCAAACACAAGGTTCTATCCCTTGTACTATCTCTCTGGCCCCATAATAAAAGGTTTGTTTTCGCTTTGTTGTTTGTTTTTGTTGTTCTTTTTCTGCCTCTTTTATGGGGTTTTCATAAAAGTGATGTGGGAATTAATTTTAGTAGATGATCTTATATCGTCTGCTAGTTCTAAATCATTGAGAAAAATAAATCTAGGAACAAAGACCCAAAGAATAAAGACTAAAGTACACATTTTTAGCAGATTTGGGAATATATTGTGCTTGGTATATAAGCTTTGGGCTAATTTCAATGTTTGGGGTAAAAACCATTATAGAGCAGAGAAAGTGAGTAGGGTGCTGCCTTGAACACAGCTGGCCTGAGTTTGAGCCCCAGACTCCCAAATGTTCCCCAAGATTTTCCAGGAATGATTCCTGAGCACAGAGTCAGGAGTAACCTCTGAACACCACTGGGTATGACCCCAAAACCAAACAAAAATTAATTATATTAGGTCACCATGGGGTTTTCCTAGAACAGCCCCAAGCATGGTCATCTGCTTAGAGGAAAACTCATGTGACCTTCCTAACTCCTCAGTAGTGGGGTCAGGGTTCAGGAGAGTAACAATTTGGTGTAACAGAAAGAGACCAGGACATGCTTCTCATCAGGAATGGCAAGAGGGGTCATGTAGTTGGTAGATAGTCCCCCAAATTTCTGACAGAACCAAGTCAACAATATTAAAAATCAAGCAAAAAAAATTTAAGATCTCTTTATCGCCACTTGCACCTTCCATAACATACAGAGCACAAATGCCTTCCCCTATAAACTCAGAGAATTATTTAGCTTCTGCACAAAGCTTGAGCCAAAAAATACGATTACCATTAATTTCACATGTGAAACAGTCCTGCAAAAATGTCTAGCTCTTCACCCTCATAATAGAAATAGCAATTTTCTGGATTTGCAATGCTACTGGGGGTGGTGTGGGGCTTTGCTTAGAGGTAGATAAGCATAGCTCCCTGCTCTGTGGTGAAATCAACAATAGGTCGGTTTTTGGCAAAACTGAAGTGTATGTCTCTGTACCTCAAAACCTAGTGTGAAAACAATAGCATTGCCAGTAAGGGGATTTGATTTTTAAGGAAGCTGAGAGCAAGTAGTGATAAAACAAGAGGGGGATGGAGAAGAGTAACAAAGAAAGACAAATGAAGCCTGTTTAAGGTTTCCATCGATTTGCACGATTTTATTATATCAGTATGGTGCTCAGAAGGAAGTAGGGCTGACAAGTTAATGAACTCTAGTTAGAAATTTCCAGATGAGAATGACATTAGCACCTGCCTGGTCCTAATCAGTGGAGACCTTGCCCTGGGAAAACGTCTTGGTCATTAGAAGGGAGTCTAAATTATCTGCACTCACAAGAGTCATCCATCAAATGCTAACAAAACAAAGGTTGTGCACATGATCACAGGGCAATGGGTGAGCTTAACATGCACCACACTGGACTTGGATTATAAGACCCAGGATTTAAGCCTGGGCCCATTTGTAGTGACTATGAAATAAGCCTCTGCCTCTTGCTGAGTCCAAGATCATCTTCTATAAAAATGTCTATAAAGCATCAGCTTCTATAAAAATAATGTCTATCTTGACACTAATAAAGACTGACTGACTACAGTATGTATCATGATTAATTTCATTTGTTTATTTTTTGCCACACCCAGCAGTGCTCAGGGTTGTGTGTTCAGGGATCAGTCCTGGTGGGAGACTCATATGGGGTTCTGGGAATCACACCAAACAATAGGCCATGTATCTACTCTCTCTCCATTCCTTCTTTGATTATTTATTATTTCAAAGTTCTAGTTCCTGGGATGATGAATTCAAATGTAGATGTTCTTTCCACCTTAGTTTCTTAATGCCAGACCTGCCTGGTATTATGGGAAAATTCCAGAATCTTTCTACTTACTGAAATTATTCATGAAATTGTAATTTGTTAAACAATAGACATAAAGATATATTTGGTCCTCGAAGACAGAGCCACAGCTTTAAAATTTTAAAATCAATTTTTCTTTTTCCATTTCTATTTTGTTTCTGATCTTGAAGATTTTCCTTAAAAATATTTGGGCCACATCCAGTGCAGCTCATGGCTTATTCCTGGCTCTGTAATTGGGGATTTACCTCAGGGGTGCTTTGGAACCATATAGTGTCAGAGATCAGAATGTACTTCTCACAAGCACCACAGTGTTTTGGACTGCCTTTTTGAATCATGATCTTAAAAAAACTTAATATAATAATTATTTATTACAAATCTATTAGGTATCATGCATATTATAGATACAGAAAATACCCTAGTAAACTGAAGGAAAAAAAGAAAACATTGCCCTCAAATAAACATTAGTGCATTTGTCCTCCAAGATAACCTTTTGTGCTGAGGTATTAATATCTAAATTTATATCTAGTGGGAAATTGGGAAAAGAAAGAAACTTATAGAAGACCAACCCCTGACTTCTTAGTGACTGAGATGTCTTGGGACTTGGCACTAAGCTTTTAGCTAGGGCGTATTCCCATCACCCTGGGAAGTAATATAGCAAGAAAGTGGCTGGAACGAATATCAAAGTTATCCACTAGCTGGAACAAATAACAAGTGTTTAGGGCACTGGAAAAAGAGTTCAAGAGAGAGTTCAAGAGAGAGGAAGATACTGGCCTTGTATGTTTCTGACCTTGGTTTTATCCCTAGCACTACATAAGATTAATCCCCTAAGCATTACCAGGAGTGATCTCTGAGCAGATCCAGGAGTAAGATCTGAATGCTGCCAGGTAAGACACCAGCTCCCTGATTCCACCAATCCCTGCAAAAAAAAGCTCTGAGGGTGCCATTCTTGGCAACCTTCACTGGGAAATGCCCTGTTGCCTTTATTGGGACAGATGAGCTTCTTAGATTATACTGAAGGAAAAAAGTTTCTTCCACTACTGAGAATGTGCCTTAATAAAATCATCCAACTTAGGGTAAATAATTACCAAATGCTCATGGAATCTTATAGAAATCTTATAGTGCTTCTTATAGAAAATGGAGAAGGGCAAAGTGGAAGAGAGACAATAATAAGGAGGTGAAAAGAACTAATGAAGGAGAGAAAAGAAGAAAAGAAGGAAAGAAAAGGGGCAGGGTGGAGAAAGGGAAGGAGAGGAAGGAAAGTGCTAACATTCCTTCAAGGAGACAATTTCATGTCTGTGAATAATGGAGCTTGTCAATGGGAACAGTATGTAGCCGTTAACTGTGATACCATATAGCAATGCAGGAAATGCATTCATCATACAATAAGGAAAATATCATAGTGCAAGCTGGTTTCCAGACTATGTATTTCTGTGTGCATTACATTTGGATGAGAACCAGAGGGAACTGTTTGCAGAATGTTTTGCTGGGAGATTATAAATGACTATTTCCCCCCACCCAGAATACTTTTAATGCAGCCATAGATTTTTACAACACGAAAACTATAAAGGCATATGTTCCCAGATTTGTTTTTATTAGTCTGGATGGTAATGAATGTTGAAGTCGGGCCTGGAATCCAAATTTTCTTTGAAAATAAAGGGTGTAATTATTGTTCTAAGTTTTAATCACCAGCCCGTCAGCCTGAGCAGTGAGTAGGGACCCTTGTGGGGGGATCTTAGTATTATGAAAAGTGAAGCATCTACACCCCAAATTTGGCTGCTTTGCCTCGAAAACTTGCATTGGGAAAATGAAGAATCTTGGTCTCTACACTAGGGTCTGGACTGAACAAGTCAGAAGGATGGAGAATGGTGTGAGCTGGGGCCAACTGGGTGGCAGAATAAAAGGGAAAGCAAGACTGGCAGAAGCCATAAACTCACAGGGGTCTAGCAAGCCCAAGTTTTGGGTTTATAAGAGCTGAGAACAGTTTAAGGCCATGACTGTGCTGGCCTGCTCGAACTCAGGCCTTTCCACTGAACAAAGCACCCATGGTCCCCGCTACTGGTACTGAAGTCGAAGCACTTAGAGGAATCTGCAGGGTTTTCTGGTCCTCTGACACACTTGCCAGAGCATATTGGAACTGCAGGACACGAGACCTATTCCAGACACAGGGAACCAGAACTGCCATCTGTACATGCTCTCCTTGAGGGGCTGTGGATATGCAGTAAAGTTTGACTTCTTTTCCTCTGGATCCTTATTTGCATTTACCTAGATCCTGTTTCCCATCTTCCTCACACAGTTTCCCCAGAGTGAAGCACTGTGTTGCCTCACAGTGACTCAAGACCACTCTAGCCTGTCTTCTGGATCCCCTCAAGGCAGTGTCCCATTGAAGAGTAAAACTGATTCCATCTCTCCAGACAGAGACCCATCTAAGTGGCTCATGGTCAATGTTGCCTGACTTGAAGATGAGAAGATCTTCATCTTCACGTCCTCAGTGTGGGCCAGTGATAAGGAGTGTGCCAGCTAGTTCTGTGTAAGTGGTGATGAAATGACAGCGTGGTGCTGTGAGGGTCATGAAGGAAAGTGCTCTAGAAAGGAAACTATGATCTATGACTGGATGATTAGGCCTGGGCTTGATGAACTAGGCTTATCCTTGGCTTTGCCTTTCATCCTGATTTGTCTCAATGCCTACATCTGTAGATCATGGGGCCTCACCATCATGAGGGTTACCCTGACATGTGTCTGGATTTAAATATAGAGACAGGAAAAGGAACATGCAGACTCTCAGTACAAGGAGAGCACCTTGAGTGGGTGAGGGCTGGCATTGCCAACTTATAGGTGGCCCCATTTCTGTGGCAACTGCATAGCTCTGCCTTGGCACCAAAGCACCCACAGACAGGCATTGATCAAAGGGCATAGCAGAATCCATAGATGATGGCTGCAAAAGTCAGACAGTGAGAGGACCATGCTTAGGTTGTGGGCTATGGTAAGGGAACCTAGCCTGCCATCTTGGCAGTCATCATTAGCCTGCATCTTTTAGTTTCTTCTAAGAAAATTACCATATTGCTAATTTATTTATGATTATATTTAAATAAATTAAAACTTGGGGGGCCACACCCAGCAGTGCTCAGGGGTTACTCCTGGCTCTGTGCTCATAATCGCTCCTGACAGGTCTGGGGGAACCATATGGGATGCCAGGGATCAAACCCGGGTCTGTCCTGGGTCTGCCACATGCAAGGCAAATGCCCTACCACTATGTAACCACTCTGGCCCCTAAATAAATTAACTTGTATTACGGGGCTATAATTTATAAAACCCACAACTATTCATAGTTGTGTTTCAGGTATACAATGTCCCACCACCAGTATTGACTTTCCTCCACCAATGTCCCCAGATTCTTTCTATTCCCCAGCCATTTCCTTGGATGTATACTCAGAAGCTGGATTGAGTAAACCCAATAATACTTTTTCACATATTTACTGCTCTCATTTTTATTTTCACTGACAGTACATAAGGGTTCCCTATTCTTGCCACCGTCAACAACTTAGAATTTCTCATTAATTTTTGTTTTTGATGTTTATTTTTTAATAAATACCATAATTGAATCAATATGTGGTACACAGTCCCAAAGTGATTCATGATTGACTTTCAGCCACACAATGTCCAATACCCTTCAGCAGTGCACATTTCCCTCCATTTCATACTGCTTGTTTATTTGAAACAGTCCCATGACTACATTTACAAATGCCAGATGAGCACTGACATATGCTGCCCCAGGAAAGAGATTGACTTTGGCAAAACTCTGATGCCACCCGCTATCTTGTGCTTGATTTTGATGATGATCCTGAGAAGATCTTCATGTCCTCAGCCCAACCTGCTGAAAGCCATTTGTGAGGGTGGCTAGTTGACTGGAGGTTGTATCAGAAATTAGTTTGGTCCTGAGGGCTGTTGGTCTCAGGCTTGCTCTATTTCCCAAGAACCCTGAGATATGGAATAAAATTCTGCACAAATGTCACCCAGAAACATGAAAATGTTAAAGGGAGAAGGGAAAAAAATGTGGCAAGTGGAGTCCAAGGGATGTCAACAGGCTGCCTTTGCTCCATTGTTACAGTGACAACCCTGACATTTCAAGTCATAGCTCTGGGAGTTATAAGCCTAACAGGCAGCGGGGGGAGCAGAGAGCCCAAGAAAGTCGACAAGACACCCATAGCACAAGGAAAGAGCAGGGCAGAGCGGAGCCTGCAGTGTCAACGCTAGCTAAAGACAAAGACATTTAGAAGGGTCTCCCTGTCACACACTGCAAGGCAAGCACACATCTGAATTAAGGCACCCAAGGAGTGGGTCGGTCTTTTCCAGACGTGTTCAATGCAAATGCATGAAGCTGAGAGAGACCTGGCCACTAACAAGACCACCTGAAAGCCCATGTGAACCACGTGTGCCTCTTTTTCTCCCTTCTGGTAGCAGGAGAAAACCATTCTGGCCCATATCCCTTGAGCTACATCCAAGATTAGTCTGAATTAGGGCCCAGTTTGTAGTCAATAATGAATAAGACAAAGCGTTCGAAGAAGAGAGATTAGGCAGAGACAGTCAATGAACACCCAGAAACGTTAACAAATAACAATAGAAACTTGTCAGGTACCATGGACCATGGAATAAATTATTCTTGAGATGAACAGAATGTGTTGACCTCATTTTGCTCTTGCTAAAATTATGATTCCTATTTTAAAAGCAGTTCCAATGAACCAGAGTTGTGTCAACAATGTTTGTCTAGTGATATTTCGAAAGAAAACTCGATTAAGCC
This sequence comes from Suncus etruscus, assembly GCF_024139225.1. Lineage (NCBI taxonomy): Eukaryota > Metazoa > Chordata > Mammalia > Eulipotyphla > Soricidae > Suncus > Suncus etruscus. The sequence goes on along the minus strand of NC_064861.1, from coordinate 74,298,982 downwards.
AAATTAAGTCATTGTTCAGGTTTCTACACAGCCTAGTTTGACAATTTCTAGCAGAAATTTCCCATTTCACTTCATTCAGATGATTGTTATTAGGATTAGCTATGCTGTGGATAAATGTGATGCCAACTATTTGATTCATTGGCCATTTTGCCAAATGAAATGTTGTCAATGGGAACGTGTAAATTGTGGATTTTTTTTTGGTGACTTGATCCTCCCTAAAGGACCACTTTGTGAACCTATATTTTCAATGAGTTTTGATTCCTGCATCAATTTCTAGTCAATAATAAAACATCAGTTAATGGTTGAAGCAATTATCCCTTAGCTTTATGTTCATGCTTTATACCAGAGTTAATTTGCTATTTGGGGGAAGTCATAACCAGTGGGGGTGCACAGGGCATACTGTTGGCTCTGTGCTCAGGGATCATTTCTGGCTATGCTTGGGGTACCTTAGAGAGTGCTGGTAACCAAGCCCAAGATGGCTGCATGCTAACAAACACACTACCTGCTGTACTTTCTCTGCAGCCATCCCAAACCTGGTTATTTTTTCATGAACTTGTGTGTGGTTTTACATACAAAATAGTTCCAAAATATGACGCGTTAACCAGATTTTCTTTTTTACAACACTTTGTACCAAACATGAATTTCACTATTGGCTTCTTATTTTGCATGTTTAGTTTCTATCAGCAATGTTTTATAAACTGGCTTCAAAAAAGGCTGTTCTATAGTTATTTATAGGAACCAAGAAATGAATATCAGTAAAACGCTGACATAGAACCCATATTCAATGCATGGTCCACCTGCTGAGGTCAAATAAATTCTTGCTTGGAAAATCAGAAGTGAGGAACTCTTCAGGGTCTTAAAAAACCAAAGTCCAATTGAGAGTTAACATGAACAGAAAGTTTTCTGAGCTCAGTCCTCAATAATGGAATGAGCACTGTGGTGAGCACTCTGTGGTCAGTATCTCACGGTATCCATTGCTGCCCTGGTTGGCAGAGGGCATCCCATAATGCAATGGGTGACCAGACTCAGAAGCCTGCTTTGGATTTGCCATTTTGAAATATTCAAGTTGAGATGTAAATTCTGTAGTTCTTAGCCAACACTGTGCTACATTTTCTAGGCTTGCTTCCACTCAGTTTCCTTGATGGCACAAAGGGATTATCTCATGGGATCCCTGTCCTGCCTGTGGAAACATCTCTTCATTTTGCCTAAAACCTGATGTAAAGTTGAGACTCCAAGGTTTGGAACTTTAATAACCATTGTGCACCAGCCTCTCTATACCAACTCAGGGCACGTAAAGAGTCCTTGATACCTTGATTTATTGTCAATTATGTCAGCCTGAGGCAGAGAAGGTGATGCCAGTGACTTCATACACATGTGTTTAAGTCTCCCAATAAAGGTGTGAGCTCAGAACCACGCAGTATTTTAGAATCCTCAAATTTTTTCTGGGTTAATAGGGAATTTAAGAAAAACAAAAATCTGTAGTTTTGCTTTAGTGACTAGATCTCTTCTCACAGCTTGGCAAGGCACTAATATGAAAAGCGCTGAAAAGCACTGGAAGCACAAAATTTTGCATGACTCCCCAGGTGCCTGTCTTTGACAAGCAAATCTACAAAGACTTGGTGGTCAAACAAACTGATTTCTCCACTCCTTTGTATTATAGTGAACCCGGAGAGGGTCCTGAATGGAACCAGTCAAATCTTGTCATTCTTTCTCTCTCTCCCCCCTCTCCTCTCTCCTCTCTCTTTCTCTCTCCCTCTCCCTCTCTCTCTCCCTCTCTTTCTCTCCCTCTCCTCTCTCTCTCTCTCTCTCTCTCTCTCTCTCTCTCTCTCTCTCTCTCTCTCTCTCTTTCTCTCTCTCCCCTCCCTCTATCGTAAAGTACATATGTTTGGTTTGGGGAAGAATTTTTTTTTAACTGTAAGGCCCAGAATGACTAGCTCTTTCTCCCTTCTTCCATCTTTGTTGGGGGGGGGGGGGTTAGCCACGTGGAAGCCATCTTGGATCATACAGGGCAGGGGAAGGGCCATAGTTGACACTAAGAATGAAGTGAGAAAAGAGAAGCCTGGCTTCTTTGATTAATGGGTGGTCTCATCAAGCCTAAAAAACCATTCCAGCTTTTAGAAAATAATTCATTATTTATTAGACTATTTTTCTCTGGCTTCTGTTTGGGGGAGCCACACCTGGGTATGCTTGGAGATGCTCATACTTTTAAACTTAGGGGTTGTTCTCCACAGTTCTCATATATATACATATATGTACATACATATATATGCTACATATATACATATATATACATATATGTATATATATATATATATGCATGCTACAAGCATTTGAACCTGAGCCTCCTGCATGCAGAGCAAGTGTTCAGCCCGCTATCCTCTCTCTATATCTCTCTCACTCTCTCTCCTCCCTCCTGCTCACTGAAGCTTTTTCTAATCAGGTTCGATGGCTGCTTTCACAAAATCCTTCCCTAACTGATGCAGGCTTGGTGTTTATTGAATAAATAAAAGTTTCTACTCTCGTGTCATCCTTCTTTTCTGAAGGTTTTTGTTCAATATGCTCTGAGCAAAGGAATCATAGAGTCTTCTGACCCACAGTACACCTAAGCCCCAAAGGAAGGTGAATTCTTTTGAAATAACATGAAAAAGTGGAAGAGAGAATCATTGTCTGGCCAAAGGAACCTTTGCAAAGACCCAGAGCCTCTCCCCAACTCCCCGCCCTTTGCACGTCTTGCCCCCATCATATAAATTTCCTCCAGGCCCTACTGCAACTGCAAGCAGTTGGCTATAATCTTTTGTTTATGTGATCAGCAGTTCAAAACCAGAGGCAAACAATTTGTCGGGCGTGAGGGAAAAAAATGCCACCTCTGTCACCTGAATTTACATCTGAAAATTGATTTTCGTCACATTAGGATGTTAGGACACCTCTCTTGGAAGTCAGCGCAGCCACAAAGCGTAATAAAAATTATGATGGGTCCCCAGCAGCATGCAAAACTCACTGTAAATTTCTGGTCTCCATAGAAATGCAGTGGGAAAAGCTTATTGATGAGCTGGTGAGATTTACCTGGAGCCATCTTTCTTAATGATTTAATATTGACAACTCAACTTCATAAAACAGAACTTGGAATAGGCAGGAGAGGGTGATAACAGCCTGGTGCCCTTCATTATAGTTTGTTTCCCAATCAGATGATTAATTTGAGGTGTGTTGCCCACCATGGGGGCTGGCTAGAATGAAGAAATGTCTAAGCATGGGGGCAGTAGAAGGAGCCTCATCAATTCACAGCTTGAGGCATGGAGTGTCACAAAGTTCCGACTCAAGCTCTATTGAGTGTCTCTCCTTGAGTTGGCATCTTTTCCAATAGCAATTTCTTCCTTTCCTTTCTTTTTTTTTTTTTCTGTCTTATTGGAAGATAGCACAGAGGAGGAGAGAGGAAATAGAGCATCTCAAAGATGCCCATGTGTTTGGGGATCGGTTGCACGATCGTTCTTTGGTATTGTGTGTGTCAGCAGTTTCTCTAAATCTTCATTTCTTGGGGCTGGAGCGATAGCACAGAGATAGGGCATTTGCCTTACACATGGCCGACCTGGGACGAACCCAGTTTCAATTACCGGCATCCCATATGGTCGACCGAGCCTGCCAGGAGTGATATTTGAGGTAGAGACAGGAGTACCCCCTGAACTCTGCCGGGTGTGACAAAAATTTTTTCTATTTCTTCACCCATAACAAAGAGAGGTGTCCCACAAGGTTGTAAACCTGCACCAGTGAGCAGTTGTGTGCATTTATCTTGGCTTCTTTCTAGATTTTCTGTCTTCTGATTCTTTCTCAGTTTCATTATATTCTTGCTTGTCCTATCAGATAGGGAGTTAAGTCATTTATCCTAATATTTATGGACACTGGTGAACATGGGGGTGAAAACATAATGTAACAATACCTGCTAGGAATTGCCTTCAAGGAGTTTGAACACACACGAGAATAGCTATTAAAATACCGCATCCTATGAAGCTGGAGCAATAGCACAGTGGGTAGGGCATTTGCTTTGAATGTGGCCCACCCAGGTTCAGAACAACATCCTATCTGGTTCCCTGAGCCTGCCAGGAGTAATTTCTGAGAGCAGAGCCAGGAGTAATCCCTGAGTGCTGCTGGGTGTGGCCTATAAACAAAAATAAATAAAATAATATAGTATAAATCAAACACTGCATCTCACATCAATCCAATATCACTTCCATACTAGTTTTGAAAGAGTCTGAATTCTCAAAAATATCCAATTACTATAGATTTAGTGAAGATATTTAAAGCACATGAAAGCATATCAGTGTCTATTGTGGTTTTGAATCACATTTTTGAATCATTCTTATTAAGATTCGCATTAATTGCTCCAAACTTATTACTTATTTCCCTACCAAAAAAAAAAAATACAAGTCATCTTAGCAGAAAGGGCTGCTGAAATGGGCAGACACTGTTCAAAACACACCATCTGGGAATAGAGATAAAACATTTCTTTGCCTGTTCCATTGCGTGTAAAACCCAAGCGTAAACTCATCATTGCTGTTGAAATAGCAGCTTCAAATGTCTTGCTAATTAATATTGACCCTGTGGTGGATGAACATTTTCTGTTCTTTCCTACATAAGCCATTTTCTTACCAATTCCCCCGAGTCTGTGCTTATTTATTTGTGCAGCCTCCATTTAGAATTGGAATTTCACCTTTGTGACTTTATCTCATCTCTCCAACTCATTGCATTTTTTTGACTCTGGAAAACTCACACCTCTGGAATTGGTACATATTGTTCTTAGAAAAGTCTGCTCACAGTCTGTTCTGAAAACTATAGAATCTGGATCTTAATCCAGGTTTGGGGTCCCTATTCTCTGTGGCTTCCCTTTCAGGCAGCTCTCATCTGGGTTTGTGTCTGACCTTTCCATCATAAGGCTCAGGGTCTGTGGACCTGTGTTTGTTCCTTGTGGTCCACCATAGGTGGTTAATAACATGGTAGGTGCTCAGTAAAAATTAGTAAAAATAATCAGATAGTTGCAAATCTACTTTTTTGTTTGTTTGTTTGTTTGTTTGTTTTTGGCTCACACCCGGCAGTGCTCAGGGGTCACTCCTGGCTCTACATTCAGAAATTGCTTCTGGCAGGCTCGGAGGACCATATGGGATGTTGGGATTTGAACCACTGGCCGTCTGCATGCAAGGCAAACCCTTACCTCCATACTATCTCTCCAGCCCCAGGAATCTACATTTTTAACCCTAAAGACCTTCTGTGGCTGCCCATGCACTTTCCAATCTAGATCCTGAAACATTCCCTTTCATTATTATAATAATGATTCCTTGTAGCTCCTAGTAGTTAGAATAAGATGTGGTCATAGTGGTCTTGATCTGCTGAAGCTACACTTTTCCCTAGTCAAAGATGGTGCCTTCCAGATGCTTCTCTGTGTATGATAAGACTTTGGCTGTAAGCACCAAGGCTGCTTACTATCTGCATTTTTCCTAAGTTTACTATATACTAATACTAAAGGACTTGATTCATCGTTTAAACAGGGTAAATAATAGTCCCATTCATCTGCTCACTCAACAGATATCGGGACTGGGAGTGAGTGGGAGGAGAAGCACATTTCCCTTCCACACTGAGACACACACAGACATTCAAATGATCCTGGGGCTGGATTGCTCTGCTGGGCTAATCAGACCCCGACAGCTGGCAGCCTGCAAGCTGGATCCCCAGGAGAGGAGCCTGGGGAGAGAGATAAAGAGTCTTTCCCGGGGTGTTCCAGAGGGGGAGCTTGTCATCCTGAGTCCTGACACTGGGCTTGTGAAGACAGCACTTCCCTGGCCCTTGCTTGCTATGGGGATGTGAAGAGAATAAAGGTGAGGAATCCCTGCTACTTCCCTTAAAAAAATGAGGCAGATGCATCATTTTTATTAGGCCAAATATAAAACTGCTCTCAGGAAGTGTCTTACCTTCTGAAATCTGCTATGGGACTTTCTCTCTGGTTGACATGATCTAGTAAGTGCTGGGCTCCAATCAGAAATCAAGTCTGTTGGTCAGAGGATGCCCCCATCCCCAGCCAGGGATTTGCATATATACACATGTGACTTCAATTGTTTTCAGAAACCACAGATCACCCCCCATCGTTTCCACAGAATATTATGTAGCTCCACGAAATGATATTCTCAAAAAACAACTCGACTGATGAAATAAATCCTTCTGACTTAGTTACTTAGAAAAAAAGGGAATAAAGAGGAAGACATATGCTCAAAGTCACTTGTTCTCTATTATTTGATAAAACAACAGAAAGAGGAAATGGGTCTGTCATCTGAATCAACAGATTCAGATGTGTCCTTGTGACTCTAGTTGTTTTAAATACATTTGTACTTTTGCAGTGAGTGGACATATTTTGCCCTATTAATTTTTACTCAAACACATTTGTGGCTATTATTATTTTTATTGTTGTTATTATTGTTATGCTATTTTGCAAATGGGAAAAGTAGCTCAGAGATGTCGTGCTCACTATTATTTCCAAGTCAAGCATGTGTCAGAGTGAAGATGAGATTAGAAGGTCACAGCCAATGTGGTAATAGCATATAAAAAGTAGAGATGAATAACCGAGAGCTATGAAAAATAAATCATGGCACAGTCTTACATGGAGTCTTATATGGAGGCACTGAGGTGCCTTATGGTAGAGTTCCTTCTTGAACAACCTCTTGATACACTGAAACTGTCGACTTTGGACAATAGAAAATAAAACTGCCCAGAAACCCAGAGAATGATTGGGTAGAACTGGAGAGAGTGAACCGTTGGGAGCATTTACTTGGCAAGTTTCCCATCTTATGGCCTCGGTGCAAAAGCGAGACCACTGAGGGCCAAGAAGAAAAGAAAAGGCCCAATGAATGGGGAATTCATGCTAGGGTCCAAGATTGGAGTGGAGGTTGGGATAATCAACACTAGCCAGGAATTGTGGACTGACCCTGGGAGGATGGACACAGAGCAGAGAGCACCAGTGACTTTACACACCATCCATAGCCCTGAGTTCTGAATCATGCCTGAAACCAGTGATGTCCAGACAGCAGTGTTTGAGGAGCATCTCAATTTGGGGCAGACAATGCATACAGCTGGAGACTAGCTAGAGACAGAACAACTTAAACAAGTGAAATATTCTTATGTGGAAAGAGAACTGTCTCTACAAAACATTTCTTTTATATAGAAAAATGTTCCAGAAAGCATTTTTCCTTAGTGAGGGTCACTGCTCCAGGGTCTGAGAGGTATTTCTGGTGAGACTCAGCAGCGATGTGTGGGTCTATATAATGCTCAGCCAGTAATGTGGTACTTGGGCCTAGCATTATGTCATAGACCACCAGTACTATAGTTGCTAGTGCTTTAAGAGGTCATGCAGTGCCAGGGACAGAATTCAGGGCCTGGCCTCCAGCCCTTTGAGCTATTTCTCCTCAACTTTAATAGCATTTCTTCTACAATTAGTCAAACTACAACTAAAGATGTGATGGGCACTGGAAAAAAATTCTAGCCAGCAGGGAACGATGAAATGTTCTCACAAGACAAGGAAATGGAAGAAGACCATGACCAAGGGCAACCCCAATTGATATTAGTATCAATTATCTGATGGCAGCTATTATAGTTGTGCTTCAGAACCTCAAGGAAATGATGGGGAATCTCAGCCGAATCAAAACAATGAAAATCAGCCAGATGGGACTTGTGGAGCTAAAAGAATAACCTATGTAAAATTAAATATTCTCTGATGGGTCTTAACACTGTGAGATGAAGATGAAAGAAGCAAGCAAATTATGGTAAATCAAGGGAATTTTTTTCCATAGAAATTAAAATGAAAGCCACAAACATCTTTTCAGGCACCTGCAAAACAATATAGAAAGGTCAGGCATGAGTAATTTTCATCTCAGGGACTGGGGCAAAAGAGAAAGAAATAGAAGCTGATAGATGTAGTGATCCCATAAAATTACTGAGTCAACAGCTCATCAAACCTAAAGACATGAATATAAAGAGAATGAGAAACAGACTTATTGGAGTCAAACTGTAGAAAACTCCCGGTCAAGTTCCAATCTTCAGAGCAGCCAGACATAAATACCCTCATAGCTGCTGTCTTACTCTACAAGAGGTATCTATCTTAAACGGGCTCTCATGCTAAATGTAAGAGTGAAAACTAGACAGCATTGAGAAGAAAATTAGGAGAATATCTTCTATGCAATTAATATTGGCATAGATTTCTTTGACAGGTCAGAAAGCTACAACTAAAAGAACATTAAAATTAGACTTAAGCAATATCAAGGACCTCTGCTTATCAAACTACAGGAGAATCATACTGCAGGTATTCAAACTACAGATAGGGTAATAGCTTTGCAAAACATATTCCTACCAAGACACTGGTGGCCCACTTGAGTAAGAGACAGACAAGTTTCCCCACAAATGATCAAAATATTTGGAAAGGAAGTTACAGTATGAGTATAAAATCCAATGGGTAAATTCCAAGGGAAACTATATTAGATAACATTAAATAGACATAAAAAAGAAGGAAAATTCAGACCAGCAATGCCAAATGCATGTGAAAAAGTGCACTGTCTAAGTTTAACACAGTTTTGGGAGTGGGATTTTCTGGAGAGAGCATGAAAGGCTTGATTCATATCAACTATAATTCTTTCCCATGGACACTGGGGAATGTGCCCAAGAGACAAAAAATAGTATATCCACATAGTGACATAGGCTAGCACATGAATGATTGTTTATAACTGTTTATTCATGGCTGCCAAAAGCTGACACCATCCCAGGTCTCCATCCAAAAGGAAAGTAGAGTTGAAAATGTGTTAAACCCAGGTAATGAGCGATGACTCAACATAAAGAGGAATGGACTATTCCTTTGTAACAATATGAATGACTTGGAACTAACTTTTACTAAGTGAAAGAAGTCAAAACCTCTTCATAGTATGGGTTCATAATCCAAGAACAGAGAAACATATTCTATGGTCATGAGATGGGCCTTTCTGAGGTATGGAATCTGGTGCAGAGAAAGGCCAGGAGGGAACTTTCTGAAATGATGTGGACAGCTTCTATTCAGATGAGGATTTTAAGGTTGCATAATTATGTAAACTTGTCAGAATACAAATATTACTCACATGATTTGTAGGTGTTCTAGTATATAAAATTCACCTCAAAAACAGAAACAAAAAGACACCACAAGCAAACATTCAGCTTAAATTTATAATATGCCCATAAAATTATTCAGGTGGTAGTAAGATTTTAAACATGTGTCATTTACTTTGAAATAGATAGAATTCACAGAGTTATGGAGTAGTGCAGATGAGATGCCAGTTATATGTATGAATACACAAAGAGATACAAAGCAGGTAAAATATTGCCAACTGTAGGTTCTGAGGATATGGTCATTCTGAATTAGATTCTTTCAACATTGTGGTGAAAAAAATGTCCACAATAAAAATGCTGGCTGATAAAATGGTGGATCTGTGGCTAGCTAGCAAGATACTGGAGGTGAAGGTGAAGATACTGGAGCACTGCTTTCCTTAAGTAAAACAAAAGCAGATCATTGAGGGTGGGTTTGGACACTGTAACAGGAATAGAGCAGACCTGGATAAATGCAATAGCCACTTCCTAGCTATATAGATGACATCTGGAAACCTTGGCTCTACTGTTGCCTTTTGGGGGAACATTATCAAACAAAAATGAAAAGCTCTTTGTGTTGAAGGGAAAAAAAAGCCTGATCCATCATTAGATTGTCTTTGATGCCCATGTGGGCCACTTGGTCCCCTTGGAAGCTCTGCTTGCTTCCTCTAGTTTTCAGAGAGTGTCTAAAATCAGCAGACCTGTCCTAGCTCTGCCATTTGTCAGATCTCCACCATCCTATGCATTCCCTCTGCAATGCAGCTGCTTGATTCACTCTTCTCTCACTAAGGATGTGAATACAGAACTGATTCTGCCACTGAAAGATCCATTCTTTGTGTACAGGAAGATGCTGCAGTGTGTATGCCTATGAGTAGGTTGAGTTTCAAGAGCCTTGAAACTTGAAGGCTTGGTGTCTTGGAGCTCACTTTCCATCTGCAGGAATAATCCAGGGACCTGCCAACTTGGCAGAAGCCCCTTGGGACAATCTTATCGCGGAGCTTAAGAGAAAGTTGAGCGAAATAAGATCAATATGTCACTAGTGAGGAACTGAGAACGTCACAGATGAGCATTTCCTTGCTCTATTTTGCAAGGATCTGATGATGTGTGTAACAGAACTAATGTAGCATAGAAGCACACTTTGCAAGTACCAGGGGATCTGGGTGTACTCTCTTGAAGAGGGACTCAGGGTCCCTCATGTCATGCCCCAAAACTCTGGCTATTCTGGCTCCAGGATGTGCTTATTCACCCCCAAGGCAAAGATGAGAAAAAGTGAGAGGAAGGGAAGACCAACTTTGATGCTCCCCATGGATCTAATTCCAAGGAATCCAGGGAAATCAAGGGTGAGAAGCTCATGCCAAAGTTACCAACTCCTTCATTTTAGGTACTGTGATTTGAAATAACGTTGCTGGTGAGTTATCAGACATATTGATTTACTTCCTTTCCATTTTCAGTATTTGTATTTCCAGAGTGATCAACTCCAGCTATTATTGTCATCTGTCTAAACTATACTTCCCACCCATACTTTTTATTGTCTTTGGGTACAATTCTCATACTATTTTTTTTTTGGCTTTTGGGCCACACCTGGCAGTGCTCAGGGGTTACTCTTGGCTCTTTGCTCATAAATCGCTCCTGGCAGGCACAGGGGACCATATATGGGATGCCGGGATTCCAACCATCATTGGTCCTGAGTCCGCTGCTTGCAAGGCAAACAACCTACTGCTGTGCTATTTCTCTGTTTTTTATTGTTTTTATTTTAATGTGCTGCAGATGAATGCAATACTTCTATGTCTATCTCTCTCTATTCTACTCATCATAATATTATCCATGTATATCCATGTATAAAAAATTTCATAAATTCATTTTTTTCTAATAGCTGTGTAATATTTCACTGTGTAGATGAATCTATATTTATCCGCCCATCTGTTCTCAGGCACTTGGGCTGTTTTCAGATACTGAGATACTGGTTATTGTGAATGAACACTCAATGAACAAAGGAGTGCAGAAGGCTTTTCTGCATTATGTTTTTGGACCCTGAGGGTAAATTTTCAGAAATTGTATTGTGGAATCATATGGGAACTCTATTTCTAGTTTTGAGGAATGTCAATATTATTGTCCCCAAAGGCCAGACCAGTCAACACTCCCAATAGCATTGAATGAGAGTCCCTTTTTCTCCACATCTATACCAGCATTAGTTGTTCTTGTTCTGCTTGATGTATGCCAGTCTCTGTGGTATGAGAATATTTATTTGTTATTTTGATTTGCATCTCCCTGATGATTAGTGATATGGAGCATTTTTTTCTGTGCCTTTTGGCCATTTGTATTTCTTTTTTGAGGAAGTTTCTCTTCATCTCCTCATTTTTGATGGGATAGGGTGGATGCTATTTTCTTGTAAAGTTCAACCAGTGCCTTATATATATTTTATATAAACCCCTTATCAGATGAGTGTTGGCTAAATAATTTCTGCCAATCCATAGATAGTTTTTGTATCCTAGTCTTTATTTCCTTTGGAGTACAAGAAGCTTCTTAATTTAATGTAGTCCCATTTGTTTACCTTTGCTTCCACTTACTTGGCCCATTGTGTTTCATCCTTGAAGATGCCTTTAAGCTTCAATGTTGTGAAGAATTTTTCCTATGTTTTGCTTTATGTCCTTTATAGATTCTGGTCTGGTATAAAGATCTTTCATCTCTTTTGATTTGAATTTTTATTCTATGCATTTTTTCCACATAAGCATTATAATAAGGAGGAGAAACTTGTAAAATTAACTGAATACCTCTTTTAATACAATTCATACAACTATGGTTGTTTCAGCACACAGTAGATATGGATAACAGAGATGCATCTTGTTAATCTGGGGCTGTCTGTAGTACAGAGATGTTTAAGTTTTTTGGGACTGCATTCCCCTCTACTGAACACTTATCAATCTATGCTGATTTTTTAGCCATTGCAATTTGGAGATTTGTTTATTCCTGTCAAGGAAGTTAGCCCAACCTAATTTATACCTAACCACTTAAGGCTACTTAGTGAGTAAGGTCTTTGATTTAGATTCCCAGATCACTTCCAGGGCTGATCTGTAACCTCTTATAGAAATTAATAGTTCAGTCATTCCCTCCCTAGTAACAGAAGACTGAATCAGGTTGGTGTTTCCACCCAGTCTCCTAATATTTCCTGCCAAAGTCACAACCCAGCTTTATTCTGAGAAAGTGGATTATTGAAGTCATGTTTTCTCATTCCTAAAACAACCTGTGCTGCTAAAACAGCTTTCTGTGACCAAGATACTTTTAATCCTGCACCAAAGCTACTAAAAAGTATAGAAAGAACAGATCATAAAAGTGTCAACAATGAAGCACTCATTTCTGTGCACATTGTAAAGTAAAATCAATAGATGTTAACCTAGTCTTTAAGAACAGAGGAAGAGAAAGGGACGTTTCAAAATGTTATTTAGTCCAAACTCATGGAACCATGGTTGATTATGGCTAGAAAGAACCCCAAAGTCATTCTCCCTAATGCCCTCCAATTGCTAATATCAAGTTTATAGCAGTTTATTGTCAATATAGTTAACAATGAGAGATCATATTTATTTCTAGGAATGTATTTTACAGAATACTTCATGATTTGACAGTTTTTTCAAAGTGAAGAAAACTAAGATTTGTTGTGCAAAGCAGAATTTCTTAACAAGGGCACCAAGAAAGCAAGAGGAATCCAGAACAGCTTGGGTGACATTTTAGGTGAAAACAATTTTTCTACCTAGCAAAGCATCAGGTTCCTTGAAGGAAAAAAATAAATGAAAAGTATCCTCCATGACAAAGAGAATCTCCCAAGTGCCACTTACTCCCATTCTTCCTCCTCTCCTTATTTTTTATTTCCTTGTCTGGTGTCTGGCAGCATCTTCAGGGAGGGGCAGGATCAATATTTAGGGCAAGGTGCCACTTTTCTCTAAAAAGCAATTGTTTCTTCAGTTAGTGACAGATCCAAGTCATCACCTAGAGGCACAATTGACTTGGGGCCAGGCCCTGTTCAAACAGACCATGGCTAGTTTGGGATCTGAGGTTTGAATGAGCAGTTGGGAGATTTGGAGAGGAGGGAGACTGGAACAAGTCTGCCATCTGGAGCAGCATGGAGGAGTGGCTGAACTTCAGTACCCATATTCCTGCCCCTGCTCCTGCACCCGAGACCTGCTCTGGTTAAGGGGGTTGGAGGGAACTCAGGTGATGACCAAACTTCTTCCCTCAGTTTCTTAGCTTCAAAATAATGCTGAATATAAGAGGCCTATTATAGAGAGAATTAAATGTTTGTATAAGACTATAACCAATCTACTAAGTGCACAACCTCTTGGGCACATCTTAGAAAGGAAATACAATTGTCTTTAGAAAAGACCTTTATCAAAAATCGGAAGCATAACCTTGGGCTTCATGATTCTGTAAAAGAAGGGAATTGCTAGCGTCCTGATAAATGCAAGTGCCTTATTATGGGGAGAAAGAGGCTTTGGACGTCCTTCTCACAGAAGACAGATGTTGGCGTAAATGGTTCAAGACATGCGATTACCGATTCATTTTGATTTGAGGTTTTACAGGGTCATTTCGGATTTTGTGATGAGCCTGAAATTGAAGGGCTTAATACTTCTTATTCTTAAGTTCTAGACCTAGAACTTCTTGGGAGCAAAAGGCAACTCCCCCACAACCACATCACCACCATCAAACCATTCTTCATGTTTGCAGTGTAAGGAGTCCAGCCAGCGGGGGGCAATGCTGTGTCATGCTACACTAGGGCCTTATTTCCTTTGTGGGATTTAGAGACTGGACAGAAATCAGGGGATGAAGAATGGCTAAAGGTGGAAGGATGCAAGGAGAGCAAGACAGGCACAGACCACGCCTCACTGAGTCTGCAGATGTCCAACTGAACAGAGAATCCGCGGGGATAAAAATCAGCTTAAGCCCTTCTAGCTCAGCTGCCTTCTTCTCAGTTCGAGCCTAGTAATGGGTTTACTTTGAAACAGGAGCAGAAGGACAAAGACCACAGGGGCCGGTCTTGGTTTAGTGATGGGAGAGGCTTATTGGTTGAGTATGACAGCTGCCAGGTGGCAGTTGCAAAGGACTGGGTCTCCCTGTCCTTTCAGCAAGTTCCAGAAAAGATCCATCTTGGGGGAATTCCCTCATGTCCAATTCTGGACTTTCTGCGGCCAAATCTGGGGCCACCTGAATGTTACTGACTGAGTGTAAATGTGCATAATTCCCGAATGATGTTCCTCCCCCATGTCAGAGCCCTGAGCTACCTCTCTTAATAGTTGCATGATATTGAGTCTGATGAGCAAGCTCAGGGCATTTTAAGAGATTGAGTACATGTCTGTGAATCAATTAGAACAATGGGTAGCACTTAGGCATGTATTAATCCATTACTGCTATTATTATTATTATTATATTATTATTGTTATTATCCCTCTGGAAGCTAGCATTGACTATGATGTAACCTATAAGAATTGAATCACGGCCACTTGTCTTGCACTGAGGTTCTGAGCTTCCAATTTGGGCTAAGGCTGCTATTTGGCTTGAGTTCTAATTACAGCCTGAGGATGATGGCTGAGACACCCCAGATAATGAAGTAGTAGTGGGAAATATCATGAGGATGTGGTGGGCTAATCTGTTTGTTCTCAGCTTCCTAGCCCAGACTAGAATGTTCATTCCACAAGTACTTCACAATGCCTGACTTGAACCAGTGGTAGACAGAGGGAGAAGGACATGAGGCCCAAGGGAGGAGAAGGGGCAAAGAAAGCAGGCTGAGATGAGTTGGCCAGGGAAGAAGGGGGCAGATGACTGTTCTGCCCTTTCTTCCAAGCATACCTTCTTTTGACCTGTCCTCGTGTGACATTTTTCTAACATTTCTGTGATATTTCTCTTGACTCTACTTAATCGGCAGCAGTAAAAACATACTAGAACATTCATTCATTTGTTCTCTGAAGTTTCATATTCCATTAGGCCCTGGAAGCATGCATTTTAAGTTTTCTGGGTCATAAAACATTAGTGCTCCAGGTCTGAGAGAAAGTTTTGAATAAAGAACTTGGGATGAGACAAAGTTCTGAGACAAAGCACACACTAGACACCCAAGTTTGGGCCTCAGCAGAAAATTGGGGCCCCTGAGCAACACCAGAAGAAACCTGAGCACTGAGCTGGAAGTAGTCCCTAAATAACATTGAATGTGGTCCCAATAACAACCCCCTCCCCAATTTTCAAGTAAGAGATGTTAACAGCAATGACTATGCTTCCTTGTCTGTTTCCCTTTCTGACTAAGTATTGACTTTGTCTCACTGTGTTAGCCCTTGGCCTGTTTGTTCTCATTTCATTCTAGACACAGCTGAATTTGGAAGGTTTCTATTTTATAGAGCTTTTGGGCTCACTGTGGTGGGTGGCCTACCCCTCATCTCCACATGTATCTAGACAAGCAGATGCCCCATTTTGTTTTTCTTACTTTGAAGATGCTCTTTTGCCTCCACCCTATAGTCTCTCTGCAAAAGTGAGGTGGTTACTGAGCATTGGAGTAAGTTGTCTTATTCAGTCCAAGATTGGGTATCAGGAGATGAAGGCTTTGCCTGGGAAGGGATTCTCTGAACCAGCACATGAGAGTGAAAGACAGATGAATGATGCAGATCTCTTTGACAACTAAAATGTCAAAGCCTTTGGAGGCTTACCAGGTGGAAAGCATGAGCCCGGCCTACAAAATGAGTCACTACAGGGAATAGAGTGACTCACAGATGGCTTGGGGATGACCCTGCAGATTCACCCGCTGGGATATGGGAAACACTGCTAAAGAGATTCCCATGGCAAAGGTGGGGTGAGCTCTTGGGAGTTGAGGGAGTCAGACTAGCAGGATTTCTTAGCCTGAGGCCTCTCCCCAGCTCTTCCTGTTCTCTCCACAGGCCAAGTCAGCATCCTCCCCATTCCAATGTGGCTTCCCACTGAGCGCGGGGCAGACATGGAAAAAGTGCTGACTTGTGTGGACTTTGAGTATCTCATCTCTCTGACAGCAATTTCTCTTTGAAAATGAACAGATCAACTTCACACTAGGAGAGAATGTGCTGATCATTTGGACTGTGGATTCCACTGCCTGCAACAGTCATTGCTCTTTTTAAGTGAATAGATGGGCTTTGCCTAGGAAGAGAAAGTGCTGATCAGATGGGCTTTAGCATGTTCCCATCTTTGTCACACTCATTTCTCTTTGCAAATTAATACTCTGCTGCTCTTTGGGTTTCATAGTCCCTTGCATGAGCAGCAGCCCTGAGATAGGACTCTTCTTGGAGCTGAATCTATCAGGGGGTGGACCCCTAGTTTAGAAGCTTCCAGATCTGGCTGGATGATCAATTGGCTCCCAGTTGCACAAGATTTTGCCTGACTTTACTATTCAAAGTCCCACAGCTTAAGGATCTCAAGAAAACCAGGACATTTTAGGGCTCTACAGAAGACAAGTTGTCCCTAACAAGCTCTCAGAGAACCTCAATATCACCAGGAAGCTGAGAAAAAGCTGAAGGACCTATGGAAAGATGGAATAATGCCATATTCAATTTCCATAGCTGGTTTGAGCATGAATCTGAGATCTTCCACCATCATGTCGCCCATGACTGTTCTCCTTTATAGCTCTT
Source organism: Suncus etruscus (assembly GCF_024139225.1). Taxonomy (NCBI): domain Eukaryota; kingdom Metazoa; phylum Chordata; class Mammalia; order Eulipotyphla; family Soricidae; genus Suncus; species Suncus etruscus. The sequence goes on along the minus strand of NC_064861.1, from coordinate 74,282,216 downwards.
CAATGGAAGTTGCTGTGTCCCAGGTAAGCTCAGGAGCTGAGTGATGGTCTCCAGGACTATCTCCTGTTTGAGGTTCTTCCTGGCTGAAAAACAGGCTCCACCACTTACTTGCAGTCCCTTAAAGCCATGTATCAATTATTCCATGATGGAAGCAGAGCAGAGGCCTAAGGTTGGGGGATTCCCAGGTCTGATTGGTATTGTGTTCTGCCTCTCCTTCACTTTCCCAGGGTAGTGGAGAACTGGAAGGTGTCACCATGTTGAAAAAGTGAACATCTTATTTGGCCTTGTGTCTCTGTTTCCTTGAGTTAGCAGCAGCTCTGTGGACCATGCTATCTTGCATTCACTAATCTCTTCTCCATCAATCTTATGAGCTGCCTGTGGCTCCTCACCACAGCCACATGGTTCTCTTCTGGGCTCCTCTACTATTTTCAAGTTCTTTTTGTTAGCTCCCTTGCCCCTGCTCCTGAAGTGCATTTCATTTGGTATCATTCTATAGCCAGGTTGCTCCACACAGAACCCTGGGCCATATGTGGCCACCCAGCAATAAAAATAGGGCATTGCCTGGGTAGAAATCCTGGTTATGGCCCACAAGCCTTTTAAAAACTCTAAGGGACAAGAAGTATAAAATAAGGCATTTTTATGTTGATTAAATGGTGGACTAATAGCTATGTAATATACCAGGCTAACCATACTGTTATTAAAATGAACTTTATCTATGTTTATTTTACATTTTTAAAAAATGTTTAATTTATTTAAACACCATGGTTCATAATAGATTCGTTTTTTTCCCCTCACGATACAAAGTTGTTTATATTTGAGTTTTAGTCATTTAGTGTCTAATACCATTTACTGGACACATTTCCTGCCACCAGTGTCCTTAGTTTCCCTCCCACCGACCCCTTTGTTGCTTTTGGGGCAGACAATTAGCAACCCTACTCTCTTTCTTTCTTTTTCCTTTTGACACTGTGGTTTGCAATATTGTTACTGAAGGATATCATGCTTATCACTTTATCTCCTTTAGCACCTCTTAAAGTGACATCAGAAATCGAAGAAACTTCCATCCCTGGCTCCCATCTTACTTCTTGTCATCATGCCACCATCAAGCCTTTTCCTAAATGAACTCAACAATCCTGAGAGAATCGTGAGTTGCTAAACCCAAAGTGCGAATTTCTAGCTCTGAATCCATGACTCACACCTTCAGCTGATTATGCTCTTCAAGGTAGCTACACTGGACCAGCTCACACATTTCTCATCCTCAATCATACCTATGGAATCCAGGTTTTATCTCTTGAATTTTATTTTTCCAAGAGATGCTCTAAGACGTGCTTGAAGTTGGAAAAGGGCTGTGAACAGCCCTTCTGGCTGGACCTTGATCTTGAGAGTGTACTGAATACTCCCTCCAATGCCCTGTGTTTTGCTTTTGAAAATCACTTTGGACTTTTGCCATTAAAACAATAAACTGATAACTTTATGTTGTTTTGAGCCACTCTATTTGCAATCATTTTTATAGCAATCATAAGAGATGCTTCGAGATAAATGGCACTAGATAACCATGGCCAAATCCTATTTGTCTACCTTGACACTGATCTTAAGTTTATTCACTCTGCCTCACCTCTGTTGCTACCATCTTCCACTAGGATTACCTGTACCAACCTTCTAAGGATCTTTCCTGGAGGGAATAAGAGTAGCTATGAACCATGTTAATGGAAGCCTCGTGAAAATGATGTTGGGTCACTCCATGGCTGTGTTCTAAGAGGGACAATATCCTACTTTGTGCAAATTCAGGCACTACCTTGCAAAGGTGAACACCAAGTAAAACCTCCAATAAACTGTGAGAAAGATATCCACGCTAGCAGCAAAAAACCAACAGGGTGAAACACTACATTGATAATCAGATGAATTGGCCTTGAATTTTTGACCCAGAGAAAGCAAACAAGCAAATACAAGCGCAGTAGGCAGTGCTTGCCTTGCAAGTGGCCAACCAGGGATGGATCTCTGGCACCTTATATTGTTCCCCAGCCATACCAAGAGTGATCTTGGAATGCAGATCACTAAGCCCCAAGTACCTCTGGGTATGGCCACCAAACAAAACCAAGCAAAACTCAACAGCAACTATCTAGAAATATGATCAAGTACAAAAGCCATTTATTCAAGTAGCTAAGTTTAGAGCAGTTTGAGACAGAGTGAGAGATAATGGGACCTGGCATGGGAGTTGCTCTAGCCTGCTGGGTCTGTCTGCCACCTACATAACCAACATATGTAACATGGCCATGCCCTGTGTTCTATCACATGAAAGGAATGCTGACTGGTTTCCCCTGTGCACCCTGGAATGCAGCCATTGGCCATCACAAGCAGCCATGAGATTTATGGTCTAACAGCTATTCAATTAGAAAGGTGCTTATTAAGCCAATACCTCTTTATAGGGCATGACTGCTTGCCAGGCACTGGGCTTGGTGTTGAGGTCAGTGTGTGTGTGGGTGGGGGCAATTGGTGTGGGAGATGGACACAAAGTAAAATATGTGATCTTTAAAAATGATGGGCAATGGCAGGTTCCATGTGTGGAAAACACAAGCACATGCACATAAACAAAAACACACACATATTAAGACACACATATATAGACACACACAGATAGAGACAGACATAAGCACAGAGACAAACAGACATATATAAGTACACACAGACACACAAATTAGACACACACAAGTACAGACACACAGCTCTGTGAGAGAAAATTATTAAGATGTCCCTTATTTTAGCAAGACAGCAAGTAAAGGCTCCTCTAAGGAGATATTTAACCAGATATTGAAAGGAAATAACTTCAACATCCCCATATCAAGCTTTGTCCCCTTGATTCAAAGGCCAGAACCTCTGTCCTCCAGGGTCCACTTTCCTGCCTGTTTACCTGTAGACATTGCTCCCTGTTCTCTTTCTCTGCTCTGACTCAATCTATCTTCTCCCTTCTCTCTCCAACCCTCTTTTCTCTCTCCTCTTCTCCCCCCTCTCTCCCTCAGTCTCCCAAAAGGATCTCCCTCTCAGGCTGTCATCCCCACACTGGTTGTGTTGTAACCCACCAGTGAGGGAACAAAAGTCCTGGACAGCAGAAAGTTGCCAGATGGTCCCTCTGAGGTTAGAGGGTCTCCATCCTATTCCTCATCTCTGTTCCTTTGGGTCTCATTCCTTCCCAATGTTGACCTGAAAAGACCTCTCTCTAGTCTGAGGGGCACCAGCTGTTCCTCTGTGTGTGCCTGCTCTGTCTCCAGGACACAGAGCCCACACAACAGCAGCTGCCCCCTGCCCCCACAACACCAGGACCCCATAACCCTCTGCCTTCTGAGACTACTCCTGAGAGGAAGCTGGGCTTGATCCTGACAGGAGCACTTGTGGGAACAAAGGACACTCTGCAGCCTTCGAGGTCACTACAGATGCTGGACCAGAGAGAAATGAATCCTCTGACGTCTGTCCATACCCACACAGGGGAATACAGAAAGAGCACATGGGGCAAAGACCGGGGCCCTCCCTCTCCAATAAAAGATTAAGGCACCACCACCCCAGCCTCTCTATTTCATGAATGAAGTGAAACAGTTTGGAACACAAATAAAATTCTGTGGAGTAAGTCACACCACACAACGGACACACAACTTGACAGAAAGTGCCACAGATTTAATTTGTGTTTAGGGTTACAAACATTATCTAATGCTTTGTATGGGGGAGGGGGAGCTTACGTACAGGGGGTTAGGGGGCTTTGCAGTGATTATCAGCCAACTGGGCCATCGGTTCAATTTGATGGATGGAAGGTGTGGTGTACTATAGTTAGTGTCATGGAATGCCATGATTCCCCCCCAGGGATGTTTGTAGGCTTCTAGAGCTATAACTGGCAGCATTCTGTGAAATTGGGCTGGGGGGATGTATGGAATATTGGGGACTGACTCAAGGTCTACCTTGACTCAAGGTTAAGGCAAGGTATTTGTCTCAACCCCTATGATCTCTCCAGCTCAATACTTTATAAGGTTAAGAAAGAAGCTTTGGTGGGTAGAAGAAACCACCAGTGGCCACTGGCCATATCCCTAAGACATCCACTTTATCTGCTTTTAGCTTTTTAAGCAATGCATATATTTTCCCACAAATATGTTAAACAACAAAAATAGTGGTGTGCAACTGGAGGGATGTTTTTGTAGTGACTATACCATGGACAGAAAATAAGTGAGTGAGAGACACATCCTGAGAACTAGAACAGGGGGTTAAGTCTTTGGCCTTGCACGTAGCTGACCCTGATTGCATCCAAGGCACCACAAATGGTCCCCTAAGCATTGCCAGGGATAATCCCTAAATTCAGGGCCTGGATTAAGCCCACAGCACTGCCAAGGTGGTCCCCCCCCAAAAATAACTAACCAAAGCACAATACCAGCCCACACCAGAACCAACCTCTTCATCTTCCAGAGAAACAAGGAAGGTGCATCCAACCTCTATTAAGCTTAATCTATACAGGATAGTTTGTTTCATATATTTCTAGTTTTTATGCTCTGTTCAGTGCTGTAGTTACAAGATTCAAAGGCAAACAGGGTGTGTTTTCATGTTTTTTTTTCTGCTATATAATACCCTTCTTATGTAAATGCTAAAATGTATGCATTTGTCTCTTGATAGGATTTTGGATGGTTTCCACTTTTATGAAGAATGTTTCAAACACTTTTGGGGTTTCTGCTGTTCCTAAGATAGCAAATTTTTTTCTATGTAGAAATCTAAGTACAGGCCTAGAAAAGAAAACTCTAGGCCATGGGAGACAACCATTCAGTATGTGAGTTCCACTTACCAAACTTGTCAAAATTATCATTATTTTATTTCTAAGTCACTTTGGCTTCTATGGCTAACAGTATAACGAGACAATTAAAACACATGGCCTATTTTAAATTAGATTTTCTGTCCATTATTATTGTTTCACAGGAGTGGTCTATGAATCCTGGAAAACATATACGTAAATATTTTTTCTATCTAAGCCTGTCCTTTCATTTCCCCAAAAGTGTATTCTCATGAGTACAACTTTTTGTTTTTAACAAAGAACAATTTTTATTCATCCCATTCAGTGCCTAAAATAAATTGACTTGTTTTCCGTTCTTTGAATTCATGGCTGTCATTGTGATGAAGGCTCCATGACCTCAGAAAAAAAGTTTAGGAACTGGTGAGAGAGGGCTGGGGGCACAGGCTTTGCATGCTGAAGCAAAATATTGCTCTTCCTTGGTGCCAGAGCATTAAGCCTAGAATAGTTCTGAAATTCCGCCAGATATGGCTCCAAACCCAGAAACCAAAAAAAAAATTTAAAAGGATTTCACATTTTCTATTTTCTAAATGGTTTTGATTATATTGGTGTCATTTTCTCTTTAAATACTTACATCTCACTTGAAGTTATCTGGCTTGAATTATTTTGGGGGCAGTTATTTAATTTAATAGATACAAGAGCTTATATGCATTTTTGAAAAATTTTGCTTAATTTTTAAATTAATTCATAAAGATATTCACAATTTTTGCTTTTGTGTGTATTTAATAATTAGATAAGCCTTACTAATATCTTTATTACATTTTTTCTTAGTTATCCTCAGTATGAACTTAATTACTTATAAACCTTCCAAGGAAAACTTGTGGTTTTCTTGCATTTATTGTCCTATTTTATATCTGCTTCCCATTAATTTGTTTTGAATTTTATTACTTTTCTCTGTTTCCTTAAAGTTAAATTAGCCAGACACTATTACTAGGTCATTGATATTTGATTTTCTAATTATTCCTTCAAAACTATATATTTTTTCTTTAGAAAATCTATATTGTACTGTGAATGATGCTGTTGTTATGAGGGTTTCCTGTCCCCATTATTCCAACATCATCTACTTTATCTGAATCCCACAAGTTTTGTTATATATTCAATATATTTTTCTCCTTTATAACTCCTATTTTTTATTTTATTGCTTAGTTTATAAAACATGTGGAAGTTCATTTAGTTTTATTTTTGACTTTTTAAATAAAATTATTCAATGACCACACATATGTGGTCTAGATTATTTCTTTTGAAATGCATTTTGCTATATTTAATGACCAATACATGCTATATTAGAAATTAAGCCAGGTGTGCTTGGAAACTGCAGAATATTCTAAAGAAAAGTCTACTGAAATCCAGATTATCCTTACTTATATTTAAATCAATGGTTATTACAGTTACAGACAACTGCCTTAACATTTCTAGTTATGGTTATGGTCCTTTCTAGTCCTGCCTTATATGTTAGTATTATAGTTGTTATTTATACATCTCAATTTGGGATGTTGTATCTTTCAATTTTACAGTTTTATAATTGTGAAATATCCCATTTTATCTGTAGTGACACTACTTTCTTTCTTGGCTTTTAGGGCCACGTCTAGCAATGCTCAGGGGCCACTCCCGACTCTGTGCTCTGGAAACCAGACATGATATCAGGGATCAAAATCAGAGTTTTAAGCCACATGTAAGCCACCTGCCAGGCCTTACCCTTGGAACTGCTATTTCAACCCTGGAGCCATACTTCTTCAATATCGATTTTTCTCTGATGAAAGCATAAGTCTTTATTACCCTTGGCTTTCAGGTAATATTTATACCAGGAATTTAAGTTATTTTACTTTTAATCTTTCACTTCAGATATAACCAGTTTCAGCAATACGTAGCCATTAACATAAAGTCCAGTAAACTCGTCTCTGCTTGACCTAGTTTTGACCTATTTTGGACACTTCTGTGTGTCATCTTACCTTTGTGACTCAGCTCTGTGTGGTTCTACTGGCATCTACTTATGACACCAATCTACTTCTGGTACCCATCTGACTCCTCCAGTCCTGGATTGTATCAGGCAACAGTCCCTGCACCTGGGTCACTGAAACTAAGAACAACATCTTCAGGTCTAACCCGCATCCATTCTCTCTTCCTTGGGAGAGTTTCAGTGCTTACAGGGGCCTGATCCAAGAACCTCACTGCATTGTCTCACTAAGGCACATATCAACCCAGGGATTTGGGGATATTTTTTTAATTTTCATCTCACAGAGAAATAAAAGGTAAGTCTTAAAAACGTGGTTAGTAATTGATCTCAAGTTCCAAGGTTGACCCCCGTGGGGTCTTTGTGTGAGAAGAAAATCCAAAAGATCTTTAGACTTCAGCCTGTCTTACCCAATGTTCCCCTGGTATTATTTGATAAAAACATCTATGTTATTAATCATTGCTCGCATGCTTTTCCATTGTTCTTAAAGTTTGATTTCCCAGAGTTGCATTTTCACTTTTTAAAATGTCCTTAAATATTTTATGGCTCTTCATAGCATATTTTCTCTATGAAATATGGATGGTGGTTTTCTCGGCATGTATGGCAGAATTCTGGGAGAGACAAAAATATGTGATCCTGAATTGTTAATCTTACATCTTATTTCTATCGGATGCAATGCTTTTTCTTGCCAAAGGAATGTTGACAGTTTGGATTTATAACAATGCATTCAGAAAACCTTGAGGTTTTCTAACAGAAAATAATGTATCATTAGGCACTCTGAAAGGATAATGAGGCATTTACTACTTCTTGCTCATTTTGGTAAAGGTTTTGAGAAATAAACATTAACTTGTGTGGACTTGGCATATGGATCATTCCTGAAGTACGTGGAGAATGCTCGATACAGTTAGCTGCTTGAATTATTTCACCATAAATTATTCATGCTTCTAATTTATCTAACCATTTTCCCTCTCGCACAATATCTGAATTACTCTCATTTCCACATGACAGGAGAGTTTTAGCATCAACAAGGACAAAGTTAACAACAACAACAAAAAAGTAAGCTGCTGGTCAAAGAAATTGAAGTTAAAATTCATCAGAGGAAAAAAGAGGTCGCAGGAAAGAGCGGCTCATTTCTCAGGGTGAGTAAATCGAGTTGGGTTCTCATTTCCCCCCAGGAACTTGAGAAGCTTCATTCTTGTGGCTGTGAGTGATGTGAGAAGGAGCTTGGCACAGAAAACTGCCTTTGTGGGGTTCACGTGGTGCTGCTGTCCATCTGCGGAGATGGACCAAAAGGCCTTGCCCAGGGTGTTACCCTGAGCATGTTTGCATGAGTCCCACCCAGATCATAGTGCTCTGTACCCCCACAAGTAATCATGGTGAACCTCAGCTGTAAGGTTTGCAGGGACATTGTGGCCCTGAAGCATCTTTCCTACTGTTACAGATGAGTCTCAGAAACAGCAGTACAGATCAGCTACTCATCTACTGAAACACATGCAATTTATCGGGTTTAAAATATGCACTATAAGTGGCAAGTAAATGGTTTGGGGTCAATATCAGAACCCCAAAATCTGCTTGTTATTCCTGTAGGTTACCTGCGATCCATTTCTACCACAAAAGGGGTGTGGGAGAGAACCACTAGCCACATGAATAGGTTCCATGCACAAGGCACTTTGGTGGCAGGGTCACAGCAGGGGCTCACACATGAGGGGGGTGGAGGTGACAAGGCCAATAAGAATCTGATGCTCAGGAGGCACAAAAAACCTCTGGTGGCTTTAACTATTGGAAATATAGCTCAGTTTAATCCCAGCTGTCTTTTGGCATGATGGTTCTGCAACATGGGAGTAAGTGGATCAGATTAAAAGAAGGAAAGGAGATCTGAGCAATACCAAGCACAAGGATATCCCAGAAGTTATAAAAGAGGCTCTGAGACCTTAAGCAGAGAGAAGAGGATCTGGGTGAACACTGGACCCTGGAGAGAGGAAGGAGAAGTATCATTGGCTTCTTGTGCTGAGAAAATGAGGTCACTGCAAGAATAAAAGAATTCAAGGTGAGGCTTAGAGGTTTATGAATGTTTGCATGTGCACATGTGTGTGCATGTATACACTATACACACATACACAAAGCACATAAACATGCTTTGAGGGGTAAGTAAGATAGAAAAGAGGTTGTGTAGGTAAGTAGACACAGGGAGTTCAAGGTCAAAAATGAGGCCACAGGATTGCAAACAGCCTTAAGAAGGGGTTCTCATATAATGTACCACACCCTTCACCACTGCACATTTCCTACCACCAATGTCCTCAGTTTCCCTCTGCTTGAGGCAGACCTTTTTCTTCTCTCTCTGAAATTCAATTATGAACAACTTTGGAACTGTAACTATAGTTTTATATAAAGTATAAAAAATAAAATAGAACTACAGTGATAGAAAGTAGATTTCTAGTGGTAATAAAATAGATAATTTCCGCACACAGCCCCGCCCCAAAAGAGAAGGGGCTCTGAGGTCTTTGGATGAGTGATTAGAATGATAGAACGCAATTGAGGAGACTCAAGAGCTCAAGACAGAAAACTCTCTGAAATGGGGAGAAGGAAGAGGAGCTAGAGGCAAATGGAAGTGAGTGGCATTCTCCATCTCAAAGCAGAACAAGGACAGGCTGAGGAGAAAGCGTTTGAAGGGATTTTTTAAAAAATCTCCCAATGTTCTGGTGGGAATATCAAACGTTCAGCTCCTGGGGAAAACAGCTTTGGTGGCGCCTCAAGAAGTTAAACGCATAATTAGCATATGACCCCACAATTCTACTGCGAGATATAAACACACACAAAGATGGAAAACTTGTACTTAAATGCATGTTTATGAGAGAACTATCAAAAGAGGCAAAGGCTTAAATAGCTCTACTGACCACCAACATATAAAAGTATCAACCAATTATGGGCTTACTAGACAAAATAATCTTATTTACTCATACAAAGAAATGATATTATGATACAGGCTGCATTGGCTACAAATGGATGGACCTTAGGGATGATCTATGAGTGGAAATCAGTCTCAACCAACCACATACATACAGAAAGATTCTACTTATGTGACATATCCAGAACTGAAACCTGACATGAACAATGCAGAATGGAGCATTCCAGGGACAGATGGGGTACAAATACTTAATGGACATGGGGTTTCTTCTGGGGAGATGGGACATGATAAAGGTGCTGTGGTATTTATAATATGGGTATATTAGAAGCCTTAAGTGTTCATTTGAGACGGTTTATTTTATGCATTTTTACTTTCTCTAGATGTAAAGATTCAAAAAAGTAAAAGCAAATTGTATGAGGAGAGAAAAAGAGAGTTAAGAAGGTTGGGAGTAGGGGGCAGAGAAATAGCACGGTGGTAGGGCATTTGCCTTGCAAGTAGTGGACCCAGGACCAATGGTAGTTCGAATCCTGGCATCCCATATGGTCCCCCATGCCTACCAGGAATGATTTATGAGCACAGAACCAGGAGTAACCCCTGGCAACTGCCAGGTGTGGCCCAAAAACAAAAAAAAATTTTTTTTGAGAGTTAAGAAGCTTGCCTTGCATGCATCAACCTCAGTTTAATTATCAGCACAGTATATGGTCCCTCAATCCCAAAGAGAAATGTTTTCTGAGCACAGAGTCAAGAATAAATCCATGAGCACTGCTGGTTGTACACACCTCCAAAAATAAATTTCCAAAGACCTCATAGAATTTATGTGGATTCTGAACTAAAGGATAAAAGGAACCTGCTGTTTATGTTTCCTTGATATAAGAACAACTTCAGCAAAATATTGAGGGGAGAATCCCATGTTTATGGTAGGCATCTGTGATGGAGAAAAGATATGAGATTAAGACTAGAATTTCAAAAAGAATGGGAGGAAAGAACAGCGGAAAGCAGCATGTGGCATGTGGACTAACTATGGAAGATTTGGTCATGTTTGAGATCAGAGAACAAGATGAAGAGAAAAGGAAACAAGTGAAAGAATAGGAGAGAGAGGGATCTGGAAGCATAAGAAAAGCATGGGGGAAGAATAAGGCATAGGACAGACAGAGCTAGTCTGCTGAGAAAGAGGGAACAGTGGGAGGTGGACAGAGAAGGAAGAAGAACTGACAGAGCCCAAGGTGGATGTCGAACTTTTCAGCAGAGAGAAATGCATGGCCAGCTGCAGAATGCTTTAGGATGTGGGACGTGGGGTAGGGCTTATTGTTCCCGGTAAATGGAAAGATCTTGAGTGGTGCTCCAAGGTGATGAGCGCTAAATTAAGGATGAATAATTACAGGGTAGCAATAAGGGCAGGCGCCTGCCGAGGGGGAGTTGGCAGGGTTCCACAATACTAAATGCCTCATCAACCAAGTCCACTTCACATTTCCCTGTCCTGTTGGGCACAATGGCTTTCTGCTTGGATTTTTGTCTATGGTTGGGAGTTGACATCAATACCTACTGGTGTGTCCTGATTGATTTCAGTCCAGCCTTCTAGACCCTTACATTCTTCTTTTGAGTCTGGAGTCCGTCATCCAATTAGGAGTCCAGAGTTCTGAGTTACGAGCTAAGAAAATGTTATTTTCTAATGTGAAGAGACTCACATTCTCTACAAATCCTCTGCTCTGATTTCTCTAGCAATGGAGAAAAAAGTTGGGCTCCAACCTGCTCTAATTACTTGGTCCAAGGGCAAGTCACAGTTTTTCTTCCAAGTCTTTCTACAGTCAATTGTAATATGAAGAGAATAGTAACCTATTTTATAGATCAAATGACTCAATGTAAGAAATACACTTAGAATGGCATATAATATGCCACTGGTGCGAAGCTTGACTTAAATAAATGTTCTGTGAACATTTATTTCATCACTGGCATTTGTCTACTCAATTCAACAAGTACCCAGTGTCAGGTCTTATATTAAGTACCAGATTTACAAAAATGAATCAGATAACCATTGCCCTAGTGGAGGATTTTATTAAATAACCCCACACTTAAATGATAATATTTCTGCAGAGATTTTAAAAATTCACCGGGAATTTTATACATACATACATACATACATATAACACAATTATCTCTTTTTCTTTTCTGTGTTTTCCTTCTTACTTTTACTTTTGTCTTTTATCTCTTGTTAGAGACAAAGATTCTCCCCAGGACTTGAGTAAAAGAGGAAACCACAGAAAAACAAAGACAAGAATGCATAGTCGTACTTTTCTGTGGGGAGGGCAGGGAGGCAGGCTTTGCTAACAAGATCTGAGCCCAAGAAGAGGAGGAGCAATAAAATAGGAGCCAGGTCTCTGTGATCTCTGTTAACTATGTCTGTGAGCACAGTAGATGCAAGGTGAATAAAAAACAATGCACTGTGATTATCTGTCTGAAATCTCACATCAGGGCTAAAAAATAACAGGGGTACCGACAACTGGAGTGGCAGTGATGGACAGGGGGTGGATCTCAGAGGAGCCAGGTTGTAGTTATTCCGACCATTCTGCCGAGCTCTGGCAGAACTACCATTGTTTTTCTAGCTTTGTCGTTTCAAAGGAGAGGAGTTGGAAAAAAGTTGCTGTCAACAGAATCCCAATTTGCCTGACATGATGAAGGGGTTGGTTGACAATGCACACCTTTCCTCAGAAGGCTTCATGACAAAGAAACGGGGAGTTGGAAGAACCATCTGCTTTCCCAAAAAAGGAAAATACAGAAAAAATTGGGTAGACCCCTGGGGAAAGGGGAAGGAAACCCCCAGACCTTAGGTCTCATTTTGTTTGACATGATGAGATATCAGGAAGGAAGCTTCTCCCATCTTTCCTTTGTAATGGTAACAAATATGTGGGTGACTTGCTGGGTCAGGGGTTTCAGAGGCACAAGTGGTCCAGCCTCAATCATGAGGAGATTTGGGAGTTTATTGGCAGAAGTGCCATCAAGTGCCGGCGATTAGTTCAGCCCTTGGGAAGCCTTTTCTGCACAAATAGGTCTCCTTACTTGGCTGTGTGTACAGTCCACTGGGATTAGACAGTGCCAAGAGCTTGGAGATGCCAACTCCATCTGCATCTGAAAGTCCTCCCTCTGCCCATATTGAAGGCCCTGGCATGTCCAATTCTCCCTCTATATGTTGGCAGTCACTTAATGTGTTTTTGTTAGGTTGTCTTGTTTTTGTTTATTTTAGAAGATGATCTTTTGGGAATGATGGAGAATAAAAGTAAGTGTTAGCAGAATCCACTATTAAAAAATATTTTGGAGACCACCAAATCTCAACATTTGCTTTTTTTTTTTTTTTTTTTTTTTGGTTTTTGGGCCACACCCGGCGGTGCTCAGGGGTTACTCCTGGCTATCTGCTCAGAAATAGCTCCTGGCAGGCACGGGGGACCATATGGGACACCGGGATTCGAACCAACCACCTTTGGTCCTGAATCGGCTGCTTGCAAAGGCAAACGCTGCTGTGCTATCTCTCCGGGCCCTCAACATTTGCTTTTATAGACTCCTGCCTGATTAAGACAGAAGCAATTCAGCAAATAAGTCCAGTTCCTGCTGCAGCCCTCAGAAAGATCTAGAAACATGATGTGTTGTTGTTATTATTATTTATTATATTTAATCATCTGGTTTACTTGCTAATGCTAATCTAGTAAAATAAAATTTACACAATCTTTAATTTAGTCATGAAATTGAGAATGTTCTATATTTTGTTCATAGGAGCCAGAGAAAAAGAATAAAAAATGAGCAGAAATGAACTTAGACCCTGGCCACAGGTTGAAAGTGCCTCTGGCATGAGTGATATCTTGAAGCCAATTTAGCTTTGCCTAAAAGAGGCTCTGATTGGAGAATGGAAGAAATGCAGCTTCCCTAAAGAGCTTCTCCACAGATCAAGACCAACAGGCTTTACCCAGTTAGGGGTTAAGGGTGGGAAATGGGCAAAGATTAAGTTGGTTGGAGGCAAGAATGTTCTTTCCTTTTTCTCTTAAGTATAAAATGCTAGCCCTGTTAACTGGCTTTACCCTGTGATAAACAGGGAGGATTGTTTACAAGGTAAATACCTCACTCTTTTCCTGCATACCTGACTTTGAGTCCTGAGATCAAAGCACTGAATGGACCCACCCCACAGATGAGTAAATGGAAAGAATGAAAAAGCTTTTTCTCATCACTGGAGATTTCATTTTTTTTTTTTTCAACTCAGAGGTGAGAATCCACCTCTTCCAGTAAAAAAACCTTGGAATTTTTTCCCACAAGTTTCTCTTAGGAAGAAAGTTTTCCTCATAGACCATGAGAACATAGGCTTTCTTCATCTACTTCAACCTTCCTCAGGAAGTTCACTCAGTTTTGCATAAACATTTAAACATTTTGAATTGTTTTTATATTATTTTATTGCTATTAAGCACAATTGGCAAAGGCCGTGATGATCAAGTGTGTCCAACGTCCCAGATGTGAGGGGAGCTTAAAAAAGAGGTTATTGCTCCTAAGCCTGCACTCAGAACTCACTAGGATTTGATTGATGGTAACAATAAAAGATGGGTGGTCAGGAGCACATTAGGGAGCCTAGCCAGAGAGCCCGAGAACATTCATCTCTGACAATGCTCAGTTCCTTTTACTTGAAAGGTGGCTAGAGGGCAGGATGGGGCGATGGCTTTGAGTGACCCTCTGTGGCCTACCTCCTGCCTCTGCAAACTGGGGAGGCCTCAGCTACCAACACAGGGATGGAAACCTGCCCTGGGCTGCACAATGCTGCAGTGAGGACTCCATCAGATGACACATAGGAAAACACACTTGTAAATGAGAATTTCTGAACAGGAAAGCAGGAAGCATATCCTGAGTCTCTGGGTCTATGCACTGGAACTGGGGCTTCTAAAATAAAAGGGTGTATGCCTCCAAGAAGAAATTGTGTGTCATTTTCAAGGATCTTTAGCAAAAAAACACCATTCATGATCAAAGTGTTGGAAAACTGTCATGGCAAATGGAGTCTGCCCAACTACCTAAAACTTCTTGATGTTGTGGCTTAGCACTGGGTTCCTTTTTATGTCTAAGCACTTGTAAATTTTCTTAAGTCATTTAAGACAGAGAGAAAACAGTAGGTGAAATTGTAGAAGTCAGTCATGGCAGAATGGTAGTCAGGAGGCACAGATCCAGAGGGAAAAAGTTGCCTTTTCTGTCAAGGGCTGGACCCAGGCTGGTAAAAGGATCCAAGAAACCAGCCTGTGTAAACTTTACATCTGACCAGAACACTTGGGGTGCAAAGGAGACACCTCCCACCTCCCTTTCTCACAATACGAACACAAGCAGCCTGCCCCATTCACTAGCCTGTGTGCAGATCCAGAATTTCCCATTGACTTGAGATGGATTAGAAGTGAACAGGACTGAATACCAAAGAGACCATATGAAAGGAAGAATGTGAAAGAATATTATCAATAAGACTCACATGGATCTTGTGTGGCCATAATAATCACTGAAATAGAAGAATATATTCTGGGTTACAACTATGTGTATATGTATATATGTGTATATAGGATTATATATAATTCTATATAACAGTGGTCCTCAAACTATGGCCCGCGGGCCACATATTGTATTTGTATCTGTGTTGCTTCTTCATTGCAAAATAAGATATGTGCAGTATGCATAAGAATTCGTTCATAAGTTTATTTTTACTATAGTCAGACCCTCCAATGGTCTGAGGGACAGTGAACTGGTCCCCTGTTTAAAAAGTTTGAGGACCCCTGCTATATAATTTGACCCAATAATTGAACAATAAGTTTTATAGCTAATCTCTCTATCTATCCATAAATAGATGTGTACATGTAAATTGGGAATATGTGTATATGTGCATGTACAATTGATTACACAGTATAATGTGCTACTAGAATATCTCATATAGATACATAGTTTTTATGTTAAACTAATATAAATAATATGCCTTATTAGAATGTATTTTATCTGCTTTGGGGAGGGGACAGTAATTTAAGAAAGCTTTAGATTTCACACATGGCCCTTACAAAATTCTGTGGGACTATAATGTTGCACAGGAGGAAATCTTGAATTTCCACAAAGCCAAAAAATGTTGGTTCTATTTATCGAGATATTCCTATGAGATCAGTTATTTTTTGCCCAAGCATGTAAATTAAAATTAATCTTCAGAATATATTTTTTTAGATTCCTATCCACAAAGCAATCTATTATCTACATAAATTAGTGAATCAAGGGTGCCTTTTTATATATATTTGATGAGTATCTTGGAGTAAAGAAAAAGTCAGGGCTATGTCTAATGCAATAGCTTAATTTTCCTAATTTCCTGAGTCTGGACTCAGTTCCCAGACCTGCACCACCATATATTTTCCCCAATTTGAGTAACAGTTCAATGAATATGAATTTTCCTTCATGGTAACTGGAGAGGCCTTTGGCCATGAAGGGAGGTGCTGAGCAGAATTTTGAAGTAATCACACTTGTTATTAAATCACACTTGCATATTAGATATCCATTATTCCCTTTTTCTTTCTCTGTAGCCATGGATTCTCCACCATCATAGTTGCAAAACTTTCCAGGCAGACAAGTCAAGATCATAGACCAAGGCTGGTTCATGGCCACTTTCTGTCAGAATAGAGGTTTAAGAACCAAAGCTGTTTCTCAGACAATGTTCCCTAGACATACAATTACCTAATTTTTGACAAAGGAACAAGAAATCCTAAGTGGAGCAGGGAAAACCTCTTCAACAAGTGGTGCTGGCAGAACTGGTTACCCACTTGCAAAAAAGCAAACATAGACCCCCAGTTAACATCATGTATGAAGGTAAAATCCAAATGGATTAAAGACCTTGATATCAGATCTGTAACTATTGGGTATATAGAACAACATGTCGGTAAAACACTCTATGACATTGAGACCAAAGGCATCTTCAAGGAGGAAACTGCACTTTCCAAACAAGTGGAAGCAGAGATCAACAGATAGGAATACATTAAGCTGAGAAGTTTCTGCATCTCAAAAGAAATAGTACCCAGATACAAGAGCCACCCACGGAGTGGGAGAAACTATTCACCCAACACCCATCAGATAAGGGGCTAATATCCAAAATATACAGGGCATTGACAGAACTTTACAAGAAAAAAACATCTAATCCCATCAAAAAATAGGGAGAAGAAATGAATAGACGCTTTGATAAAAAAGAAATACAAATGGCCAAAAGGCACATAAAAAATGCTCCTCATCACTAATCATCAGGGAGATGCAAATCAAAACAACTATGAGATACCATCTCATACCACAGAGATTGGCATACATCACAAAGAATGAGAACAACCAGTGTTGGTGGGGATGTGGAGAGAAAGGAACTCTGATCCACTGCTGGTGGGAATGCTGTCTAGCCCAACCTCTATGGAAAGCGATATGGAGATTCCTCCAAAATCTGGAAATTGAGCTCCCATTCAACCCAGCTATTCCACTCCTAGGGATATACCCTAAGAACACAAGAATACAATACAAAAACCCCTTCCTCACACCTATATTTATTGCAGCACAATTCACAATAGCCAGGCTCTGGAAACAACCAAGATGTCCTTCAACAGACGAATGGCTAAAGAAACTGTGGTACATATACACAATAGAATATTATGCAGCCGTAAGGAGAGATGAAGTCATGAAATTTTCCTATACGTGGATGTACATGGAATATATCATGATGAGTGAAAGAAGTCAGAGGGGGGGGGGGAGAGAGAGAGAGAGAGAGAGAGAGAGAGAGAGAGAGAGAGAGAGAGAGAGAGAGAGAAAGAGAGAGAGAGAGAGAGAGAGAGAGAGACGCAGAATAGTCTCACTCATCTATGGGTTTTAAGAAAAATAAAAGTCATTTTTGCAACAATCCTCAGAGACAATGAGAGGAGGGCTGGAACTTCCAGCTCACTTCATGAAGCTCACCACAAAGAGTGGTGAGTGCAATTATAGAAATAACTACACTGACGGGCCGGAGAGATAGCATGGAGGTAAGGCGTTTGCCTTTCATGCAGGAGGTCATCGGTTGATACCCCGGTGTCCCATATGGTCCCCCGTGCCTGCCAGGAGCAATTTCTGAGCCTGGAGCCAGGAATAACACCTGAGCACTGCCGGGTGTGACCCAAAAAACACAAAAAAATAAAATAAAATAAAAAGAAATAACTACACTGAGAACTACCATAATCATGTGAATGAATGAGGGAACTGGAAAGCCTGTCTGGAGTACAGGTGGGGGTGGGGTGGGATGGAGGGAGATTTGGGACATTGCTGGTGGGAATGTTGCACTGGTGAAGGGGATGTTCTTTACATGACTGAAACCTAATCACAATCATATATGTAATCAAGATGTTTAGGAAAAAAAAGAACCAGAGCTGTTGCCTGAAAATTAGCATGAGCAACAATTGGTGGCTCTTATCCTCAGGACCCCTTGAAGTCAAATCACAAGGGATCAGAGAGGCAGGAGCCTTGGATATAGGGAGTTAAGGGTCCAAAAAATAGAATTGAAATGGTTTTCTCAGATCTTAGTCAAAAATGTGCAAAGACATTCGTCTAGAGAGGGTTTGAGCTGGAAAGAGAACAACTAAACAGAAGGGTGCCAGAGACTCACTGGGCACTTAGTCAAGTCAGCAGTTCTCTCTTAGAATTGGGTAGGTACTTACAAAGGATGTGTACACTCTTGGAAATAATCACTCTGGACAAGAACTGGGTGTGCAAGAAGATAAAGTGATATGCATGATACCCTTTTAGTAACAACAGTACCAACCATGGTGTCTAAAAGGCAAGAAAAAGAAGGAAAAAGTAAGAAAGAAAGAGAGAAGTAAATGTCTGCCCAGAGGCAGGCAGAGGGTGGAAGCAGATCTGGGGTTATCGGTGGCAGTAAATGTGTACTGGTGAAGGATATTGGACATTACATGACTGAAACTCAATCATGAACATCTTTGTAGTCATGATGTTTAAATAAAGTATTTTTTAAAGGAATTGTGCAGCCCACTGCAGCATCCAGTGGTAGAATTCCCACTGGGCAGAAGAGAAAACTGAAATTGGGGGTGGTGGTATTTTATGACTTTTAGGAGCTGTCTAATCAGTGAGTACTAAATGTGATATGGTCCCAATGTTGGATGAATCTGGTCTTGTAATCGCCCCTAGCAGCTCAGTGATGGGGGCACTTAGTCTTCTCTCAGGGTGCCTGACAAAGGGGACCCCAGATCCTGTGAAGCAGTGGTGGAAAGTGGCAGCCACTAGGCCAGCAGCTACAGTGACCATCTTATTCAGAATGGTTTCTGGTCCATTGGCAACATGCCTTATATTTTCATTTGAGACACTGAAAGCATAAACAACCATTTCTCTCCACCTGCTCATTCCTCTGATTGCTCTTTTACTTTCCTTTTTGGGAACTATTCCCATACTTAGTCTTGAAACGGGATTAAGAGCCAAAATAATGTCTTTTAACTTGTGTGTTTACAGTGGTGATGATGATCAACCAAGATAAACAAGCCTGAAGATTTTGCTTTGCCAATCCTTGTCATAACTTTCTCTATTCCCCCTCCCCAACCAGAAATTTTTTAATAACCAGGAAAAAAGAAAAGGGGAAAATAATAGATTTGCAATTAACTGAGTGGGTTATAAGTCCAGTTCTCTCTACTGACATAATGGAGCAGTGACTTCCAGTCAGTAGAGATATATGAATTGTGTGTAACTCACTTTCAAGTTCTGCCAACTCGTCTAGAATGTGCTTGGTGGGCCCTTAGAAATAAGAACCTTGCAGCTGTCAGGAGAGATGAAGTCATGAAATTTTCCTATACATGGATGTACATGGAGTCTATCATGCTGAGTGAAATAAATCAAAGGGAGAGAGAGAGAGACGCAGAATAGTCTCACTCATCTATGGGTTTTAAGAAAAATAAAAGTCATTTTTGCAACAATCCTCAAAGACAATAAGAGGAGGGCTGAAACTTCCAGCTCACTTCATGAAGCTCACCACAAAGAGTGGTGAGTGCAGTTATAGAAATAACTACACTGAGAACTACCATAATCATGTGAATGAATGAGGGAACTGGAAAGCCTGTCTGGAGTACAGGTGGGGGTACAGATGGAGGGAGATTTGGGACATTGGTGGTGGGAAGGTTGCACTGATGAAGGGGGGTGTTCTTTACATGACTGAAACCTAATCACAATCATATTTGTAATCAAGATGTTTAAATAAAGAAAAAAGTTAAAAAAAAGAAATAAGAACTTCAAGGAACTTTAGTGTCTCCTCTGAAACAGAACTTAGGGGACATGATGATGGTAATGCAATGTCATCTTGATTTCTCTGCATGATTCAGAGGTGCAGGACACGGGCAAAGGTCTACTCTAGACGATCAAATGTGTCTGGTTGCTCTATTGTAGTCTGCTGCCAGTCCTGGGCTTACTTTGCCCTGAACACTCTTTTTATTCTGGTAGGACACACAGCCTGTGGTGCTCAGGACTTATTCCTGGTTCTGAGCCTCTGGTGGGACTCAAGAGACCATATGCCTTGTCAGGATGTAATCTTATTGAGGTGTTTGCAAGGAAAATACCCTCAGCCCTGGGCACTATTTGATAGGCTTTGCATATATCAAACCCTCTGAGGTTGGGATTATATTTACAAGATTCAGAACCCCAGAAAAGATGTGCTAGTATCACCATTCCCAACAGTGCTCTTGGCTTTCCTGCAGTGAGAAGCCCTGAGTTCAGGAGCCCAGAACAAAAAAATGAAAAAGACTCAAACATGAATGAGTCACGTAGGGTCTGTGGAGAACATGGAAAAACTAAAATGCCCAACTTGTCCAAAGGGACCCTACCTTTGGGAAGTATCTGGGGGAAGAGAAGTTTAAGAGGGTCTCAAAGAATTAAGACAGTGAGCAAGACTGGCTGATGTTGCTCAGGTTGGTGAGGAGGAGGCAGGACCCAGGCAGGGCAGCAGAGGAAGAGAAGAAGATGATTCAAGAACTCACCATTGGTTGGGGGTGTTTATGGTGGGGAAATGCAGGGAAAAGTCTAAAAAAGAGACTCTCCCACTTCTCCTGCTTTCTTTCACTGAACATCCAGAACATTTCAGTAATGATGCTGAGAGGATTAGACGTGAATAGACACATTAAGAAGAAGGCAAGGAGGGAGGAAGGAGTGAAGATAGGAGGGGAGGAGGGAAGTAAACAGGAAGGAAACAGAATAGATCCATGTTCTGGAAACTTGACCCTTGCAGAGAATCCACCTTGAAACATCCAAATGAGGCAGGAAATGCAGTTAGGAGCTGAGACATGGAGGTAGATGGGTGAACTCTGGGGAGCCCAAAAGGGTGTGACTGTCCTCTGGCAGGGGACCACGGGACTCTTTGGGAGATATGACCAACCTGCAGCAGCTCAAGTCACTTAGAGACAAAAGGGACCTAGACTCAGGGGAGGCACAGAGACTGTGAGAATATGAAGCACCTTTCCAGATCTCTGTGATGACTCAGAAATGAGCCCAGGAGCCCAACAGGCTGGGAGGACAGAGGAAGGATGAGATTTGCATCGAGGAGCTGGTTTGGGTGCAAGAAGCCATGGTTAAGGACCCAAAGACTCTCTTCTGTGACCCCAACACTAAATGGGGGAAGCAGTCTCCCTTTCCTCAAAAGTACAGATGCCTACAGTCTCAGAGAGGTTAGGAAATAAAGAATACTTAGTTTCCAATGCAGAATTTATGTGACATTCTTCCAAGCTCTCCAGAGCTCCTTACATTCCAGCCTGGCTTCCAGGACTCCTTCAAGGATGCCAGAATTCCTGATAACTCCAGTTATAGGAATAAACAAGTACACAAAAGGACAAAAGGTGCCCCCTTTGTTTTTGACTGGGCTTGAGAGCAAGGTTGATAAGCCATGTTACACAGCAGGTAAAGAGGATTCTCTGCAGGATGCGGAAGGAATGCATCACAGAGATTTTCCATGGGAACTCAGAAGTTCTACAGTAAGGTACACACACACACACACACACACACACACAAAAGCATGCATGCACACACAGCCCAAAATAATGAACAAAAGCAAATGGCTCCAGAAGGAAAGTTCCTCTGGATCACCCAGAAGCTGATTCTTTTTTTTTTTTTTTTTTTTTTTTTTTTTGGTTTTTGGGCCACACCCGGTGACGCTCAGGGGTTACTCCTGGCTATGCGCTCAGAAGTCACTCCTGGCTTGGGGGACCATATGGGAAGCCGGGGGATCGAACCGCAGTCCGTCCTAGGCTAGCGCAGGCAAGGCAGGCACCTTATCTCTAGCGCCACCGCCCGGCCCCAGAAGCTGATTCTTGAGTAATATCCTCCCTCATACTCCCATGTGCTGCACCTCTCCAACTTACCATGTGGCAACACGGCCTGAGAAATGTCCAGAAGCCCAGTAATATCCTTGCCAGATTTCAAGATAAGTCACCTGCCATATTGAGTGGGGTCTGATTATAAACCATCCCCCTCCCCCAGAACTCCCACAAGGGCTGCAGCACCCCCACTTGCATCCCACTCATGGCTGAACATCCTGACCACTGTCTATTCTCCCCAGCTCCTCTCACATTAGTGGCAGGGAGGGCCATGTCTGGGCTGGTAGCTGGAATTACAGCTGGAGAAAGACCACGAGCTGCCATATGTAGGCTGGCATGGAATCAGAGCTCTGTGAGTCACCTGTCCAGTAGCCTCATCACTTCCCAGCATCCTCATCCTCAATAGTTTTTAGCGTAGGTTTCTGTGACCAATAACCAACTAGAATAATTGGTGACCAATGAACAGCCAAAAACGACATCCACATTAGACACACACACACACACACACACACACACACACACACACACACACACACACACACACACACACACACCACTTCAAGGACCCAGATACCCCCAAGTAGTGCCTTACCTGCAGGGAGCCCTGGATTTCTTTCCCACCAATGATCACCAGTTCTGCCATGTCCTCTGCGTGAGGAGTCCTCGCATGCACAAATAGGGTCTTGCCCACGGCAGTGACATTCCTTCGGGCAGCCAACCTGCCCTCACTGTTCACCTTGAAGTAAGGACTCGAGACCTCATAGTGGAGCTTGTCATTGCCCTTACAGTCGCTGAAGGTCACTGGGGAAAGAAAACAAGGGAGAGAAGGACATGAGATCGAGTGCATTCTATTGGATGCTTAAAATGCCTTCTTGCTCTCCACCAGTGAGTCAAAGTGCCACTGCCCTGGTCCCATGAAGCCCCTCAATAGTGCTAGGGTTGTGGTGAAACCAACCAACCCCTCTGCATGCTAAGATTTGGTAACACAGATTGGCTAAAATGATAGTACAGTTGGGAGGGTATGACTTGCTCTTGGCCAACCCAAGTTCATTCCCCAGCATCCCATAGGGTCCTGAGTCTCATCAGAAGTGATTTTCTGAGTGTAGAGCCAGAAATAAACCCTGAGCACTACTGAGTGTTGCACAAAAGAAAAGAAAATCGGGGCTGGAGAGATAGCACAGTGGTAAGGAATTTGCCTTGCACACAGCCAACACAGGATGAACCCCAGCTTGAATCCCAGAATCCCATATGGTCCCCTGAGTCTGACAGGAGCAACTTCTGAATGCAGAACCAGGAGTAACACTGCTGCCTGGTGTGACCTCAAAACAAAAACAAAAACAAAAACAAAGAAAAAAAAGAATTTTAAACAAATAAAAAGAACTAATAACCTGCTGAGTGGCTGCTGATGTGGATGGGCTGGACACACAGAGTGGCATGCAGGGCTGTGACCAGATGCTGTGTCTCTGGTGAACTTATGGCTGCAATTAGGCATTCCTTGGGCCTCCTTTATGGAGTGGGACTTCTCTGGAGCACACTAGCCCAACAAACCTATCAGTTTCTGTTTTATCTGGTGCACTAATAGATGATTAGAAAAGAGTAAATAGTACAGGGGTTGAGGTGCTTGCCTTGTATGCAGCCAACCCTGGTTTGGTTCCTGGCATTGCATATGGTTCCCTAAGCATTGAGAGACATGAAACTCAAGCACAGAGCCAGCAGTAGCATCTTAACATGACATGTGTGGTCCAACAAGCCATCACCACAAACCAAGAGACCAAGAAGGAATTCCAAATAAAACCTTCTGTTCAGGTTGGCTGTGCACAATGCAGTAGGGGAGAGGTATGACAAATGCAGAGCATTAAGAGGAAAGATAGGTCCTGTTGGGTCCTTTCCAAAGGGGAAGGTGGCCACTTGGGAAGGAACCTGCAAAACTGGAGCAGCAATTGGGCTCTGCCTCTGGTTCCTGGGTTAGACCAATCATCGCTCAGCTCCTCAACACTCTGCCTGTTCATCATTGCTTGACTCCTGGTCCCCCAGTCACTTCTCCACTTTCTTAGCTCTCTGCTGAACACATTCACTCATCTGCTAAACCTCTCACTAATGATGCTTCACAGAGACAGAGAAGGTATGGATCTGAAGGTGCAAGCTGATGGGTTTTCAGATGCATCTGCACTCCCTACACACAAAATATTGCTTTCTGCCTTTCTTTTCTTTGGCTGTGTCAAAGTGTTCAGGACCGCACACTTAGGTCTTTGTTTACTTCTGACACCGGTTATCAATGCAGGAGCAGACTGCAGACAGCGACTCTTTCTCAAGGCTACATGGTTCCTGTGGAGAAGCACTTAAGCACCTGAGCCAGGCCTGCCTGCTTCAACCAAGATCCTGCTGTGAGTGGACTGGATTGTGTCCTGAACACTAACATCTCTTTATAGTTTCCCAGTGGAGCTACTGGATCCAGAGTCAAGAACCGGCAGTTGTCAAGGTCTACACCTTTCCCAGGAAGGCCCAGCAGAGAGGAGAGGTGGCAGGATCCAGGCCAGGCTGCCATGTTGATGCCTAAGGGTAGGCTCTGTGGGATGCTTTTCTAGTCTACCTTTGCCAACCTGGCTCTGGTGTAGGATTCCCCAGCCACCTTAGGAGATATGTTTTATCTTCTTTAAACCTCGATGTCTTCATTGGGAAAGTGGACAAATTAACATTCATGCTTCCTAGGTACCCCATTTCTCATGGTTAGTATAACCAGCCAGCACATAGATGGCTTCTGACATTCTTCTTCAGGGGACCCAATTAAGACTCTTGTTCATTTCCCATGAGGCTGAGCATGAAGGAAGCTAGCATTTCCCTTTTCCTGTACATATTCCCTCTTTGAGCAGGGTTTGGGCCTGCCTCCTGAGTCCTTCTACCTATTTTCTAGTCAGGTACCCAGGCCTGCAGGCCTGCTGTTACCATGGAGACAGTTACTATAGGCATCTGGGTAAAGGCTAAAGGAGTGAGAGAGATGATTCAGAGCCAGCCTGGTCTGCTTTGAATCCTCTCACTTTTCCTGGACAAGTCCTCTGGCCGTTTGTGAGAGGCTGCCAAGGAAAATGCCCCAACTGAGAGAAATGACAATACCCTGCCTAATGGACTCCATAAACTTTGGTTAAACAGTGTTCACAGGGCTTCTGTGTAAGAATCACTTCCTTCAGATCTTAGCTAATTCCCTCCCTATCTGAAAGATGCTGCTTGGGGGACTCAACATTCATAAAGATGAAGAATCCTTACACTGTCCATCCAGGATGGAACTTTGCTTTTGAAGGAATCAGAGGCTGAAGGAAGCTGAATGGGATAGAGAAAAGTCTCTGCGAGAATGGATTTCCACCCTTCCCAGCTTCTCAATGCCTCACCCACTGTTTACTTCACAGTTTTCTTTTAATTGCCTCACATAATTTTACTTGGACAGCTGTTGGAACAAAACCTTGGTAATTCATGTTGGGTATATCAGATGCTTTCTTTTTTTGAAAAGGTTAAATTAAAATGAACGGGTTAACTGAAAACACACATTTGTCCTTGTATGCACTCAAAAAGGGTGATACACAGCCCAGGTTTGGAGAGGATGGGCAGAACTGGGCAACCTTCCTCTCTCCCTTCAAAGCCTCTTTTATCCAAACTCATGTCTAATTTCATCCACTTAGGCTTCTAGTCTAGGACGACACTGGACTTACTCCATATGGTTATCTGCTATGATCTAGAGGGGCTTTTGATATTTAAAACACTATGTCTTAAATAAATAGTGCTGGCTGGAGAAAGATACAGTTAAGACTCAAAATTCTACAGTGAGGGCAAGTTGAGCAAGATCAAAATGATGACAAAAGGGGCTGGCGAGATAGCATGGAGGTAGTGTGTTTGCCTTGCATGCAGAAGGACAGTCAAATCCCGGCATCCCATATGGTCCCCCGAGCCTACCAGGAGTGATTTCTGAGTGTAGAGCCAGGAGTAACCCCTGAGCGCTATGGGGTGTGACCCCAAAACCAAAAAAAAAAAAGATGATAAAGATTTATGAAGATTTATTCAAGAAACAGTCATTGTATTCTTTATTTCTTCAAAAACATTTTGCTTGCCGAACAATTATAATATTGGCTGAAATCTTTTATTGGGAGGTACAGCCAATAATATTCTAACATCCATTGATGCTACCACCCTTGCTACTAACTTCAAAGACCAAACAAACTCTATTAAACAGGGATGGAGCCAGTGCACAGAGTCTCTGGACTAAGAGTTCCAAGATCAGAT
Organism: Suncus etruscus; assembly: GCF_024139225.1. NCBI lineage: Eukaryota > Metazoa > Chordata > Mammalia > Eulipotyphla > Soricidae > Suncus > Suncus etruscus. Next base: position 74,255,937 of record NC_064861.1, on the reverse strand, counting down.
TTGGGGTGCAATTGAACTCTTTATGCCTATTAATTAAAAAAAAACTATTTCTATAAGGATAGCCTTCTAAGGATCTCAAAAGGACTTGAAACAGGATCATTGAAAGGAACAGTTCTAAGAAACAATCAAACTTGTGAACAAATAATCAAAACCGCTCTGTGAGGGGGAAAAGGAACTATCTGTGCTGTTCTGAACCTTCCTCACATACTTTATTGCTGTGGCATTTAAAATAGCCTCTGGAAAGAAAAAAATATCTACACATAATATACTGTACATGGGGATTTATTGGAATCAATTGCACAACATCATTCTTGGAGATAATCTTTGAACACCCCAGGAGAAGGCAGGGGAAAGCGAGCACTCCCCACTGGAGGGAGAATGCAAATGAGACCAGTGGCACCACTCCGAGTTTCAATTATGCTTTCAGCGTGTTTCCACTCAAAATGTCCTCTGGGCTTAATGCAAATGTCACAAAAAGACAAACTTTAGCTGGGAGACAAAACCACAATTGAAATGGGAAGGTTGGCATGAGAATTAAGGGGCTTAATCTTCCTGACCTGGATTTGATGCTTTTCTCTTTCTTTTGAATATGGTTGGGGGTGGAGGGAGGATGAACATCTGAAAAAAAAAAATAAGGCATAGATTTCTTACCATCTAGAAAAGAGGTGAGGGAGCAAATTAAGCTGCGCTATGATCCAGGGAAATAGGAAAATGCAGATGGATTTAACTTTATCTGCACAATAGAGAGCTGGCCGGATCCAGGAGATAAGTTGGAGTGAATGGATGGAATTTGTGCCATTCTTAGGAGCGCTCTGGGGTCAGGTGGTCTTGCATGTGCTCACATTGCAGACAGGCAAAGGACCTGAAAGCTCCAGTGATTTAGAAACTTGCAAATTGGGTTGTGTCCAAATGTCTCCAAGCTGTTGGGGAGACTCGCTCTGCTCCCACAGAAGTGTCAGCTTTGTGTGGGTCAGCTGTGAGCCCACATCAGTCATCCTGGTAATTCTGTCTGTGAGACAGAATATTTGTGGATCCATAACTAGGAATCCATGCCTGTGCATAGAAGAGTGGCTTTGCTGTACCATATGTAAGGAATCGAAAGGGACTGATCTGAGTTGTAGCATTTGCCAATGCCTGTGACATAACTGTTCCAATGTCAACTATCATTGTGCCTTTGACTGACTTTTAAGAGACATGGCAGCAACTCCATACCACCCAGCATAAACTGGTTGCTCCCAAACCCCTGAAAATACAGCAGCAATCCTAGGACTCCAAGCTCGTTAGTGAGATAGAATTCAATCGCTCCTTTAGCAGGAAGGACATTCTTAAGGGCTAACCTGCAGAGTCTTTGCTGGGGCGTGGAAAGCAATGCTTTTCTGACAATGAAAGCGGTACTCAGTTCACCAGTCTCAGATGGACTCTCCCCAGGATATAGACCATCCCGTAATTGCTTTTCTCATCCCCCGGTCTCCCACTGGTGTCTAGCGGCACAAACTTCCTTTGAAAGAACCCACAGGCTCCAGAGCAACTTGGACTTGCCCAGATGAAAGAAACAGCAAAGCCTTTCCTTTGGTTTCCCTGAGCCTTCTTATTTCTCAAGCTTTCACTCATACGTTCAATCTCACCCCAACATGGGGTCAAATTCCAGGAGGACACTCAAAGAACTTCCCTTAGCCTAGATTCATCTACGTATGGTCCTGACTCCAGTTCGTGAAACTAATCTGGGTGCTTTGTTTGGTTTGAGTCGGTCCTTTTATGGAGAACTCCTGGAGGCTTGGACACCTGTAACCTAATCACAACTGTTTCATCCAGGAGAGGATTTCATCTCCAAAGCCTTCAGAGATTTGATGGGTGCAAAAGGAACATAAAATCAACTTTCTACCAGCTTCTGCGTCAAGTCTAACTTTGAAGAGAAAAAAAAAGAGAAAGAGAGAGAGAGAGAGAGAGAGTCTAAACTCTGCCATGTCATCCTAATGAATGATTCCATCAAGGGAGCTTCAGCACAAACTTATATTTTTGCCTTGTAAAGCCTCAAGGGCTTCCTCTTGGAAGGAGACAGAGCTCACATCATTTGCTTTCAGGGGTTTTCTCTGCCTACTATTAAAAACTGCTCGCTCTGAATCTTGACTTTTCTGTCAAGGCCTAACATTTTCCTCTGGCAACTGATTCTTTTAAATCACAGAGGGTTGTTTTCTTAAAAAAAATTGCTAGGCACCATCTATTCCAGGATGGTTCTAATCGCTACGAATTTGTATTTCAAATTAGACTTACTTTCTATGGCAGAGCGCCTGCCACAGTCCAAACTCAGCCCTGCCTTTTCGTAGAATGAATAAATAGATTTGCAATTTGGCAGCGAAGCAGATTTGCAACTTCCCAAACAAAAACTGCGAACGCTGGCCCCAAACGCAGGGGGGAAATGTGAGTGAGCTGATTTGAGAATCACCCGATCAGCAAAAAGAAGTGGCAGATTCGGAAACAAGGAGAATCACCAAGTTTCAGATTTGCAGAGAATCCCTGCCCAGAGCTTTTCATCCCCAACCTGTCTCACACATGAATTATCTCGTTATTGTAACTACATCACTCACCCCTTACTAGAATCTGGATGGGAGATTAAGAAGAAGAAAGGTCAACTTCACTGGATGGTACCTGATATTTGGCTTAGTCATTGGAGTTTTTTGGAGACATGTGGCAAAATATCCTGACTGAACTAATGTGAAAGATAACACTCGGTTGTGTCTGGCATGGCATGGCTGTTGGTCTATTCCCAAAGGGATGTGCAGTTATCAAGGAAGAGGAAGATGCCTTTCAGGAGGTGCAAATGTTAAAGGAAAATGGGCAGGGAGCACAACACTGTTTTCATAGTTCAGATGCTCTGTACTTGGGGGAAAGAATAGGCTTCCTATTATACACATTTAATATCAAGGACTGTGTATTTGGTTCCCAAGAACTGTTGATTTGGTCCTCTCTGGAATGAAATACAGCTGTTTCCATCTATGGGGTCTTATCAAAGTGCTAATGGTTTTTGAGGATTCTAGGGATGCATTGGAGAAGAAGCCTTGATACCCAATACACAGAGGAGAGATACTTTCATCCAGAGCTTCCCAAGAATATTAATTTAAAAAAAATATCAGGGGGACAATACCTGGGAGAGTAACATTTGAGTTTCTGTGAAACATTCCCTGGAGTCTTTTAGAAATAGCTGAAATAAAATCCAAGGGAGGGAGGCAGGGTGAGGTCCCACAAGTGCTTAAGTGTGGAACAAAATTAATGTTTGTATGATCTCACTGTTACCCAAGTGCTGAAAAAGGCTGAACAAATTTGTGTGATAATTTGGAAGGACTAGTCATTTCTAGATGAAATAATTGCATTGCCACTGGATAATTTCAAGAAGAACCTAAATGTCTATTCAATAGGAATATTACTGAAGATATTAGAATGCTGAATGCTAACTCTTAAAAATCTCAGAGTTGTTTTATTCCAAATCTTAACATATTCACCTGAAACCTGCTAAAATATAATTTGCTCAATTAAAAGTTGTCAAAGGAAGAATGAGGATTCAACGCCAAGATAAAAGTGGAATAAGACATATAATCTACCTTCATAATGTCGAAAATCTAGAATGTTGGGCAATATAGTAATTTGTAAGGCTTCATTGTGAAAGGATAGGTTCCATTCCTTTATTTTGTCAAAGACCAAATAACTACTATAAAGTGAAAGTTGTAAGTAAGCAGTTTATAGTCCTAATTTTAAGCAACAGGAAAAATCTGACCAACGGGTATGAATGGCATCACTAAGAGTATCCAAGGTGAAGTATTTTCAGCAAGTATAGCTCACTTTTCTGAGGTGTTGTGCTCTCTAAAAGTGCTGAAGAAGCAAATTTCTGTATAATTTTCCTATATTTTATTATACAATTGAGCAGGTAACATTTGGTCATGAGTCATAACTAAACCGCCTTTAAGAATATAGAAACACAGTGCTGTAGCAATATTACAGTGGATAGGGTACTTGCCTTGCATAAGGATAGTATAGGCTTGAGCTCAGAGGAGTCATCTCTGAGCATAGAACCAAGATTGGGGCCAGATGTAGCTCCCAAACAAAAAAATGTAAAATTAAAATTCAATAAAGTGTTTAGAAACACATTAGGAACATGTGAAGGGATAAATTAACTTCAGAGCTAAAATTGATTTTAATCCATAACCAAATAGAAGCATGAAAATTGTGCCAGCAATTTTTAGATTAATTATGAAACGTTGAAGCTCTAGTTGAAATGATGATCACCATCAAGTTAACAAAAATAGGCACCCTCCTTAGAAACCCTCTTGGAAAATCAACTGTTCTCTTACTAAACTTGCCTAGAAGTTGTGACTTTTAGAAGGAATGAGTAAAATTTTGGAGAAGGCAGGGAGGAATATAGTAGCCGTAAGCATCAAGCATGTGGAAAGAAATTAAAATATCAAGATAAGCAAACAAAAATCCTGCAAACCAAGTCTTCGGGGGAATGCATATTGAATCAGCTTGTGATTCATAGCTACTGAAATAGATGTGTAAAGTGTTATTGAGAATAAAGACGACACAGTTCCATCTCCTAAAGAGCTTATAATCTATGATTTGGAGAGTATTTCATAAAAAATGATCTGGAAACATCCAAATTGGGAAGAGAAAACTGAGTTCTGGGAAGGAGAAACCAATCATTAAGACTTAATCACAATCTTGGAAAATGGACAGTATCCACATGTAATAAATGTAATCACACCTCTATCTTTATATGATAGTTTGGCTGTTTTACAGAAAAGGAAATAAAGGGGGGCAAGGAGAAATTGAGTTCTCATGGTATTCAAGTTAGTGATGAAAGGGGGACTCTAACTCTAGTCTTTCCATATTCTTCACATCAGACCTTTCACAACACAATACTATGTCTTCATTACTAGATTTCAAAATGATCCAAGAATTAGTGAAGAAAAAAAAATCAAATTTTATTACATTTTAAACTCAATCTTTAAAGGATTATGGGGGCCAGAGCGGTGGCACAGTGGTAAGGCCTTGCCCACTCAAGCCTAGGACGGACAGTGGTTCGATCCCCGGACATCCCATATGATCCCCCAAGCCAGGAGCGATTTCTGAGCGCATAGCCAGGAGTAACGCCTGAGCATCAACAGGTGTGGCCCAAAAAATAAAATAAAGGATTATAATCCCACCTAAAATATTAAAAGTATATATATATGAATCCCAACCTCCTTGATCCTCAAAAAAATCAGATAGTCCAGTATACAAATTTCATAAATGATCTTGCAGAAAATTCTAGCAAGACACCGTTTTCACACTAGTTCCACCTGACTTCAAAGAGTGCTGATAGCTGTGGGGTCCTGGGAGAAAAGTCTTGGTTCAGAGAAAAAGTTGAAAACATCTCCCTAAATAGTCACATCATTACAGACCTGTCATAGTACTGATGTATCAAATTTGGCTGTCCATTTTCTACAAGAGTTGGTGATACATTTTCTATATGCATGTAGAAAATGGACTAAATAATGATCACTTTTTAAAAAATTCTCCAGCATCCCATGAGTGCAATATGTTATAGTTGAGGAAAGTGCAATTCAAGGTTACAAGGATGGTAGCTGGAAGATAAAAGCTGGGTGCCAATAAAACTTTGTACCACAAACCCAAGACCATCACTTTCCATATTCAGGCCATATTCTCTTGCAGTTTTCTTTGCTATCCTGGGAATCTCTGAGGACAATGGCATCCTAAAAGCAACAAATTCCTCCCTCTTGAATGAGCACCTTTTGGAGACACTTGTATTTGGGGGTGCCTTGGGCATCTTCCCACCAGAACTAAACCTTGTGCCAGGAACGGAGCCCAGAGCTCTCACACACGTTCTGCTCTGCAATCTGAGTTGAACCTCATCCTTCTGGTTATCCTTAGGGCTTGCCCTGGCAAGAACTGACCATCAGAATGATTAGTAAACTCTTTTTGGTTGTAATCAATTAATTCCTTCACCTCCTCCCTAATTGCAGTGGAAGAGATGCTCACCAGCTGTGATTACAAATTGGTTCTGTCTAGTTGACAAGACCTTATCAGGAAATTAAAAGAAAATGATCTGGCTGACAATACATGCAGCACAATTAATTCTCGTCTGCATATGTGGGTTTCTGATGGAAACAGGGGGGGGCAACGAGCCCTGGAGGTCATGCTTATCCAGCGTCTAGCTGCCAGTAGGTTTTGTTGCATCTCCAATGTCATATGGTGGTGCCTCTAGAAGCAGCCTCGTGGGAATGCAGGAGGATGGCTGCAAAGAGGATCTAGTTGGTTGGTGAAGGTCTCCCCATTTCCCTGTGATTTCTCCATTTGAGAATAACTTGTGTTCATTTCCCTTTGAAGCATAAATTGGCATATTTGGAGGCTTGTGAGCTGCATTCCGCTTCATTCTGGGAAAGCTCATGAGCCAAATGTGAAATCCCAGCTTTACATCTAAAGTGGCAACTCTGCATTTGAAAATAATTTTATATGGGGTCTCAAGTCTATGATTGGGATTGGAGAAAGCACTCCCTTCCATGTCTGCAGAGGCTCCTTTAGTTCATATTCATGGCAAGTGTCAAATTCCTGGGGGTTACTACTGGTGCTCTCTGTTTTTCTCGCTTGCTCCCTCTCTCTCACTCGTGCATGCGCGCGCTCTCTCTCTCTCTCACTCCATAGTATATATGCTGCAAGCTGAAGCATATGGGCCTATACAACTGTGATATTTATGATAATGAATCACAGATGTTTCAATAGATGTAATCTGAAAATTCTGAAAATACTTTAGTGGCGAGATGCCAGACTCTTACTGCAAACACTGCAAAGTAAGGACCTTTCGATTATGTTGATTTTCAGATACAATCACTGGGAATATGACTTTACATATCCTGGGAAAATATCAGGCAGAAAGAAATTACTTCCCCCTTCTCTTTTTAAAGAAACATAGGAACAACAAAGTTATAAATGTGATTATTCAACTGGTAACTGGATAGAGTTCCTTTTGAGAACAAGGCTGACTTTCTATAGCAAATGGCCTTTGATCCTGCAGTCTAAGACATATTATTTTGTACTTGTTGTTTGGGCTGGTTTGGGGAACATTTTCAATGATTGTGGACATTACCAGGATCACAGCTAGTGGTATTTGAAAGGCCATGTGGTATTGGGAATCAAGCCTGGGGCATTGTGTATGCTAGGTCTCTAATCATTTAGGCTAACTCTCCAGTTCCAACACATATCATTTTCATGGTCATTTTTTAAATAAAGAATTTAATTTCCCTGAAGAAAATGAAATATGTGTTAGTTTACCATCCTATTCATTCCCCCTTTTTGCCAACTAACTGCACAACTTGATAGCTATTCTAGCATATTACCAATGACATACACAGGTTCTATACAGTTTGCCCTCAGAGTTACAAGCATTTGCAGCTCATAGACATTTCCTTTGTTCTTTTTACACAACTACAAAATATCTTTAATTTGGGTTATGGGGGCCGAGTGATAACATAGCGGTAGGGCATTTGCCTTGCATGTGGCTGTCCAGGATGAACCTGGGTTTGATTCCTGGCATCCCATATGGTCTCCAAAGCCAGGAGTGATATTTGAGCACATAGCCAGGAGTAACTCCTAAGCATCATTGGGTGTAGCCCAAAACAAAAGAATTTTGGATTATGTTATAAAAACTAGTCATATTGGTTTTTCTGCTGAGGCAGCCAAGAAGATGTCATCAAACATAATCTCTTCAGGGCCCAAACCCAGTAATCTGTCCCCACCAATAAGGTGAGTGTTGATCCCTGCCATGTGTTTGGGTGCAAGAGAGCCATTATAAAAGACTGCTGCCTTGTTCCCTGCCTGCTTTTCTGTACAAGGCAGCCAAGAGAACACCATTGAACAATCTCTCCAGCCCAAACTCGGTAAGCTGTCCCCACCCAATAAGGTGGAGCCAGAGGAGCTTTGCTCTGTGCAGTCAGGGTTACACATCTTGTAACCCATGGACCCCATCACAAGACATAGTAAAAAGCACACTACATGCATGGCAATGGGGAGACAATGCAGGACAAACCCATATATAATGAAGATAGCAGCTCTGATGAACTGAAAAGTACCAACCAGCTAAGTATCCTCTCAGATAGGGTGTTTAGAGTAGAAATATGGAGGATACTCAAAGAACTCAAAGAAAGCATAGATTGAGCTGAAAAGACCACAAAGAGAGAACTCAGAAAACTACAAACTGAAATAAGAGGACTGAAAAAACTCAGTAGATGAAATGAAACCTCAATGGAAAGCCTCTCCAACACAGTAACAGCAGCAGAGAGCTGGAGGATGAGATGCAAAACAATTCCATACAGCAGAAGAGATTGGAAAAGAACCTTAAAGCAAGTGATCAGACAATGGATAAACTACTCAAAGAATGTGAACAGATGGAAATAGAAGTCTTTGATAAATTCAACAGAAACAACATAGGAATCATTGAAGTCCCAGACACTCAGGAAGAGAATAATAAGAGGAGTTGGATAATGAGTGATAAGAGGAAGAGAAGGAAGAAGAGGAAGAAAAAGTAGAAGAAGAAGAAGAAGAAGAAGAAGAAGAGGAGGAGGAGGAGGAGGAAAAAGAGGAAGAAGAAGAAAAATAAGAGAAGAAAAATGAAGACAAGCAAAGAAAAGAGGATGAGGAGGCTAGGGATGTGGTTCAATTTGTAGAACAGATGACTTATAGGTGTCAATGCCTAGATTTGACCCCAGATGATCTTTGAGTTCATGCTCTAATATTCTCACAACCTATATGAATTTGTGTCTATCTGTACGTATAAAAATATGTGATGTACTTATGCATGCTCACATCTAATAAAGAAACTGTAAAATTAAAAAATAATAATAAAAGAAAAAAAGCTAGTCATGTTGCTGGCCCCAGAAGTCCTTTTCTCTTTCAAAAACAGCCACTAGTTTGCCTGTATTTCTCTTCTCTTAGGAACTGCTGAGTCATGAGAAATGTCCATTTCAAATTTAGTTAGACATGGACAAATCATCCACCAGAAAGGTTTCTTATCGATTTGGACTCTAATCCAAAGTATATTAGCTTTCTCTTTTCTCACACTAACAGTGAATCTCAGGTTACATTTTGGGGTCAGATGAGAAGGTGGAAATATATCTATGTTGTTCATCTGCATGTCTTTCATGAACAATGAGGTAGGTGTCATCTCATAGCTTTGGCCACCTGAATTTTCTTTTCTGCGAAGTTCTTTAAATATTTTTAATTTTTAGGGGCCGGAGTGATAGCACAGCGATAGGGCATTTGCCCTGCTTGTAGCCAACCCTGGATGGACCCCGATTTGATTCCCAACACATTACATATGTTCCCCCGAGTCTGCCAGGAGTGATTTTTGAGTTCAGAGCCAGTAGTAGTAACTCCTGAGAGCCACCGGGTGTGATCCAAAAACTAAAAAAAAATTTTTTTAATTTTAATGTTTTAAATTACTTAATTTAAACACCATGTTTATAAGGTTGTTCATAATAGTTTGGTTATTGTTTTCACAGTTACAAAGTTGTTCATGCTTTTCAGTCATACAATGTACAACACTTTTCACCAGGGCACATTTCCTGCCACCAATGTCTCCAATTTCTCTTCTGCCCTCCCCCCTGCCTGCCTGCCTGCCTGCCTTCTCTCTCTCTCTCTCTCTCTCTCTCTCTCTCTCTCTCTCTCTCTCTCTCTCTCTCTCTCTCTCTCTCTCCTCTCTCTCTCCTCTCTCTCTCTCCTCTCTCTCCTCTCTCCCTCTCCTCTCTCTCTCTCCTCTCTCTCCTCTCTCTCCTCTCTCCCTCCCTCCCTCCCTCCCTCCCTCTCTCTCTCTCCCTCCCCCCCTCCCTCCCTCCTTCCCTCCCCCCTCCCTCCCTCCTTCCCTCCCCTTCATTTCCTATTTTGGACACTGATTTTCACTATTGTTTCTGAAAGCGTATCATATCACATTCCTTCCTTTCAGCACCCATTTCTTACCCAGAGTAATCATTCTCAACTCTCACTGTCACAGTCGTCCCTTCTCTGCCCTCACTGCACTCCCCTGCTCTTTGTGGCAAGCTTCTTACATGGACTGATCCTTCGGACCCTCATCTTTGCTGTGTCTAGATTTAGTACCATTCTATCATTTTTAATATCCTACAAATGAGTACAGTTACTATGTCTATTCCCCTTCCTCTGACTCATTTCCCTCAGCATATTCTCCATTTGCATCCAGGTATACTCAAATTTTATTCCTGTGAATTTCTTGTTCAGTGGACTCAGGAATTCCAACTGTCCTTCCTCATTCTTTTATTGTTTCCAGGCTGGAGAGATTTTTGATGAAAGGACCTCTCTCTGCTTTGCTTTTCTAGTCTGTTTGCAGTGACTGGGCACCTATGTTTTATGAAAGACATATACACTTTCTTGGATGGTGCTCATGTTGCTTTCTGATACTACCAAACTGCTCACTCAATTCCTACTTCTAAAGAGGAAACTCGCCCTCTGGGTTCCCTTCCCATGTTTCCTCTGCCAGGTTCTTTTCCCAAACTGGAATAAAGCATCCACTCTGCAGCATCTGGTTGAGTCAGTAACCCTTGAGTGTTGGGCAATAATACTCAGCCTGCTGCAGAGCACATACTCAGCCAGTATTTTGAACGGCATCAGTCTCTTTTCTGTGGTCCAGGAACTTTCTTTAAGACCCTTACTGAGAATTTGATCCCATTGCTAACGACCTGTATTTGGGATATGCAGAGAGCTTTGCAATGGCAGCAGTGTAGAGAAAGATGCATTTCCATCTCCCAAGAATAAAAATGGAACTCATGCTCACATATGCTAAGGGCAACGAGCTGAGAATCATCAATAGTGCTCATTCACTGTCTCTTGGGAGAACTGGCTCTCTATGTCAGGAGCACTCTCTTAGGGCCAGCTTGGAAGCATTGTCCCTCTACACCAGGAATTCCAGCTATACGTCCACAGTCCCTGACCTGCTTTTGAAAGTAAACTTCTTTTGTGGGATACAGTGATGCTATTTATTTACAAATGGTTCATAGCTGTTTTTGCTGTACCTGTGCTCTACAACCTCTCTGCACCTGTAAGCCAGGGAAAACAGAATAATTTGCAAACCAGCTGATGGCTGAGCCAGAAACAAAAACCTATGTAGTTTTGACTTATTAACACTTTGATGCTGGCACGTCCCACCAGCAGCTCACACTTGGCGTGGTTTAATTAACATAAATCACAATGCCGGCATCAGAGTGTTCAATCCAACGTTATAGCAAATGATACTTTTCAGCTAGTGTGACATCTGCTGCTTGCTTTGACTGTTGGGGGAAGGGCAGTGCCATTATTGGTGGTCCGCCAAGACAGTTCCACAGACTGGCCGTGTTCCACGGATCACAGAAAAACACTCTTGTCGAAGCACATAACAGGATGGATCACTGCAGCTGAGATGGGCCACCTCACGGGTGAAAATATTTAATACTTAACCCTGGAACACAAAGTAAAAAAATTTGCTGACCCCTGCAATTGGCCTCCACACATTTTCCATGTGATCTACTTTAAGCCACCTGAGTGCTAAGGTTCAGCCCTGCCAGTTTTGTTATCAGTTAGGAACCCAAACAGCAGAGTAGGAAGCAACAACTCGCAAACACTTAGCTAAATGTTATCGTAGAGCCTGCACATTCTATTAATTTCCCAATGTAAAAATCTACTGGGAGATATTTTCCACTCAAAACCAACTCTCAAGAGGCTTCATTTTTTAAATACATTTTAAAAATTCATTATCTGCAGTCATTAAAGATATGGGCACGTACTCATAGAGGAGATGACTATGCTCAGAAGAGCAGAGAATTGTGTATGTCTATATTTTGTAACGTCTCTAAAGCAATCCTTTCATTTTGAACCAAAAAATTAGCCAAGAATCAGACTTATGATCAAATTCACAAACAAAACTGTTTGTCTTCAAGCTCGGTTTCTCCCACATTTAAAGTAATCTGTTCTTTTTTCTTGGGGTTTGTCATTAAGCTTTGTTTCATCTTCCTCTGGTCAGTTATGACTTCTTCAAACATGTTTCAAATGGCTGGTTTTCAGCATGCTTTCTGTGAATCCGTCTGGAAATTTAGCTTTCTGGAAAATGAAGCAGAGATTAGCAAACCTAAAGGTAGTAGGAAGGCTGGAATTTGTTTTGTTTTGCTGGTGAGGATTCCGCTCTAGTGAGAAGCAATGGCATGGTTTCTCTGAAGAAAGGGCAAAATAAATACTGGGGCCCTCGAGGTGGCGTTAGAGGTAAGGTGTCTGCCTTGCAAGCGCTAGCCAAGGAAAGATCGCGACCGCTGTTTGATCCCCTGGCGTCCCATATGGTCCCCCCAAGTCAGGGGCAATTTCTGAGCGTTTAGCCAGGAGTAACCCCTGAGCATCAAACAGGTGTGGCCCGAAAAACAAAACAACAAAAAAAGAAAAAAAAAAGAAAGGGAAAAATATAGGAAAGATAGAAACCCAGCTCCTCGAATTGTATAAATCAAAGACATTCAAAATCGTATATTAGAATGCAAAACAAATAAATAAATGAAAGTAAGGAAGGAGTCAGAGTACAAAGTACCTCAAAATTCCCAATAGCCTGGAACAGAATTGTATTTAAACTCCAGCGCACATTGCCTTGGTAATTTTGCATTCGCCAAATTCCTGGATTCCTGCTCAATGCCTCTTAAGCCTGGGAATCATTGATCTAAACCCATCTCTCAGCGTTCAAATGGTCCTGAATGAGAAGGGCTCATTTTCTGAAGAGGCAGGTAGATGAGCTCTGGTGAGATAAACAGGTGTGGGTGGGGAAAGATGAGCCAATGAGGCCAAGGCACACAGTCCTTCGTGGGAAACAACTCTCACAATATTACTAATAGCTAGGATGGAGAAAGCAGTGATGCTCATCCCCATGGCCTCTGAGGATAGACGTTTCCGGGGTAGGGCGGGTGCTGAGATCCTGAGCCTCTCCTTGACTATGGGGCGGGGAAAACACTAGATTATTAGAAAGCTCTGTGGAGGCAAAGCTTATCTGGTTGCGGAGTTCAGAAGAGATGTGAGGCCAAGTCTACAGGAGGAAAAGACAAGCAGGAGAGAAGGGGGATTCCCCAGAGGATCAAACCCGCCTTAGCTCAAAAAATGAGGTGAGTCAGCATGGCGATGTTCACATGTACAACCGTCCACAGGGTGTGTGTGTGTGTGTGTGTGTGTGTGTGTGTGTGTGTGTGTGTGTGTGTGTGGTATGTGTGTTCCTTCCCAAAGGGAGTGTTTCTTGCTACCTAGTTGGGTCTGTAGAGCAACAGCTCTTGAAGCATCAGACCCAGAGTCAAGTCAGATGATGAAGATACCATGTGATTAAGATGAAGACTTTGGATCGCTACACCTGAGAGAAGTTGGGGAGCTCTGTCCCAGCTATTAGTCTCCAGAGGCCACAGTTGCCCTAAGCTTCTGCTTTTTTTTTTTTTTTTTTTTTAATTTGGTCCTTTCCAGGAACCAGGCAGGTTCTCCATATCTTTCTATTTTTTGTGAGTGATACTAGTCCTAGCTCCCCATTTGGCAGAGGGAGACACAGAGTCTAAGGAGCAGCTGTCAGGGTGAAAGATGCCTGAGTGAAAGGTCCAGCAGAAACTGGTCTTAAGCAGTTAGTCTGGCTACAAATGCACCGCACTGCCCTCTTTGCTTCGTCCTCTTGCACCATCACCCATGTTCTCCAGGACTGCTGGGATCTGTGTATAGCAGCAGCACAAAACATTCTAAAACAGGAAAATGATCAGGTGTCTGCTCCTTAAAAATGGCAACACTGGGGCCAGGGCAATGGCGCTAAAGGTAAGGCGTCTGCTTTGCAAGCGCTAGCCTAGGACAGACAGTGGTTTGATCCCATGTCGTCCTATATGGTCCCCCCAAGCCAGGAGCGATTTCTGAGTACAAAGCCAGGAGTAACCACTGAGTGTCAAACAGGTGTAGCCAAAAAAAAAAAAAAAAAAAACCCAAATCAAACCAAACTAAAAAATGGCAACACTGAATTGATTGCTGATGCTTATGGGGCTATGATGCACTGGGGAACTCGTTTTTTCAAGTGGATAGGTTGCTTCTGAGCCAGGAGACATCACAGCGGGGCATTAAGCTTCTCCTCAGAAGGTAAGGAGGACTGATTTGTTGTTTTCTATGTGCTGCAAGTGAGCTCCGCTACCAGCCATGGACCACAGAAATGGCAGTCTTTGCCCAAAGGATGTTTCTCGTTCTCCCTTCACAGTCATCTATAACTCCTAAAGAAAAGCATCTCTCCGATTGAACAGGGGCCTGGGCCCTACCAGGGGGGCCTTCATCCATGCTGTGGGTAGCAGATCTGGCCACAAGATGATGCTTTTGAAAATGTTCTGAGAAACTACAAAGCAAAACACAATTTTCAAAGGGAAAAGTGAGTGAGGAGGCAGGAGAAATAAACAATGAGATGGGGGCAGGGTTCCTCTGGATTCTGATTTCAAAAGGAGATGTGAGATTAGGAGACAATTTGAGAACACACATAGACCCGGGTTTAAAATAAGAAAAAAATAGCCAACAGATGCTACAATTCCAGATAGACCGATGGGTTCCACTTTTGAGTTAAAATAAGCAAAGAAGCCAACAGACTCTACAATTCCATTTCTAGTCAGTTCTGTATCTCTGCAGCTGACATCGCCTCTCAATTAATTTGGGCAGGAGAGGGTTTGGGGTAGGTAGAAAAATGGTGTCATCTTCTCTGATCTTTCATATGTTCATTGGGAAAATGACAGGCTTGCCAGAGACCAGGGATTTGAGAAATGTGATTTTAGAACCTGCAGCATCAACATCACTCAGTAGCTTGGTAGAAATGAACGTTTTTTGGGAGCCAACAGTGAGTCCCTAATCAGAAGCTCGGGGGAAGAAGCTGGCAATCTGTGTCGAACAAGATCTCCTGGAAATTCTGGTTCATGTTCAAGATAATCAGACAGGAACATAAGTCAATGATTCTATTAAAACACATGGTCGAGTATTAAATATGCACTACTAGGGATTAAAACTTTAAAAAGAATATCCACTAATATGCAGAGGAAATAATCACTTTTAGAGCTTCACATGTACCAATGAGAAAAAAAAATCTTCTTCCTAACGATGAGATTTAGCTGTCTCTGACACTCAGTTTTCTGATCTAGAAAATTAGGAGTAAGGATACCTGTTCACCAGAATTGTCTCAAGCCAAAATTGCAATTTTATGAAATCAGCACTCAACCTCAGTGGGTTGAGTTGCTCTCATTAGTTACTCAGTTGCTCTTCTTTATTAGTAAACATCATCTTCTTAGAGAATAATGACTACCTTTTATCAGAATGGGAGATAGCTTAAGAGATAGGAAAGATGCCCAGGAAGTGCCAAGAAGCAAGTGCCATCACTGGCTAGCTGCACCCTGAGCACTGCTGGAAGTGGCTTTGGTGACCCCAAGTACCACTCAATATGGTGCAGAGGATCCCAAACATACAGCTGGGTATAGCCCCTAAATTTTTTAAAATATAAATTAAATAACTTATTGAGGGTATTAATTTTCTATAGGAGGAACTATGTAGCTCTCCCCAAAAATGCATTATTAGGTGCTAATAATACAAGAATCAGTTGGTCTCATGGATGAGGTAAACAAAGATCACAAATCTATTAAGTCAATTCGAGAGAGGAAAGAGGGCCTCATCCTGGCCAGCCTGCCTGGGCTACCTCAGGAGGATCTCCCTGACCCCTCTTTTCATCCAGTGGTTTAGAAAGCAAAGAGGGAGCCTGAGACAGCTTTGTTTGCATAGTCCTTCTACTTGGAATCATTCTAGTTGGAGTCAAAGCCAAGTTTTCAACCCATGTGTCTAGTTCCTTTTAGGTGACCTTACCCACTAGTCCTCACTCACTACAACTACACTGGCCTCCAAAACTTTCTCCAAACATCCAGGATATTTCCTGTCTCAGGACATTTTTGTATATATGCCATTCTCTCATTCCACAGTACTTGTATTCAAGAGACAAGTCTGTCTCCCTCATCTCATAACTTCCTCAAGCCTATCAATTCAAAAGCCACCTTGGTTATGTGACCTCCCCTGAGCACTTATTTACCGTACTGCCATTTCTCTCTCATTCCTGTCCTTGGCACTTCCCATTAGCAATATGTGTCTCACAGAACATTTTGTTATTAATACCACTTATCATCGTTCTCTTTCTCACGATAGTAACCTCTGACTATCTCAAGAGGCTGAGAAAGTTCCTGGCACACGACAAATCAATACACAGTGAATCAATGAATGGATTAATTTACTTCATTGGTATGCCTTTCCTTGCTAATGGCAGCCACCAATCAATTAGTGATGATGGAAAATAGTGAAGGAAGTAGGTAACCAATTGAATAAAAGGACAAAATAGCATATGCTTTCATTGTTGCTGTCATTCTATGATCAGGTATATAGACAGAAAGAGAAAGAAAGGAAAAGACTGAGTAAAAACATGTTAGGGGCACTTAGCTCACAAGGAAAAATTTTAAGATTTTTTGGAAAGTTCTGCAGGGAAGCTGTGGTTTTAGAATGAGAAAGTGATGTCAGGGGCCCGGAGAGATAGCACAGCGGTGTTTGCCTTGCAAGCAGCTGATCCAGGACCAAAGGTGGTTCGAATCTCGGTGTCCCATATGGTCCCCCGTGCCTGCCAGGAGCTATTTCTGAGCAGACAGCCAGGAATAACCCCTGAGCAACGCCAGGTGTGGCCCAAAAAAAACAAAAACAAAAAAAAAAGAAAGTGATGTCAGAAC
Organism: Suncus etruscus; assembly: GCF_024139225.1. Lineage (NCBI taxonomy): Eukaryota > Metazoa > Chordata > Mammalia > Eulipotyphla > Soricidae > Suncus > Suncus etruscus. The sequence goes on along the minus strand of NC_064861.1, from coordinate 74,239,135 downwards.
TTTAAACCCCATGAGTTAGGGAGCCTTGGACATGTCAATCTTTGTGGCTGAGCTGTGCCTCCTTGTCTGTGAAATGAACGTTATGTTGTCACATATGCTAAGAGTTAGAGGAAGGGTTCAGTGAAACTGAGAGGAACCACAGGTCACAATGTCTGTTGGGATTTTGCCACTATAATCAGGTATTCTACAGGAAATGGAGACATGTGTTCTCCTGGTGTAAGCCTCTTTTCTTCTCGGAGAGAGTTTCAGTCTGTCATTCCATACTGACTCCCCCAAACATTGCGCAGCAAGGGAACCTGCTTCTATACACAAAATGGCCATCATCTTAAAAAGGTCCAGTTTTGAAACACCTATAAGGACTCCTCAGCCCCAATGCTTATTGTTATTTTCTTATTTCAGCATTACCAGAAGCAAGGCTGTGATTACAGAACTGAAGGGTCTTTCTAAGAGGCAAAGTCCTGAACACTGAACAGAACAGGTGGAAATAGTTTAGGATAGGCACTCTAAGCAGCCAAGGGCCCGGTCTGCACTATTCTCTTCAGTTTGGCCTAACTTTCCTCAGCAGGCACTGCCTTTGGGACAAGAAGTTCTGTCAGGACTCTGAGCTGGATCTGAGTCTTGTTTCTAGAAGGTCTCTGGGTCAAAGCCTCCCCTCAGTATTAGCAAAGGCTCATGTTGTGGCTTGTCTAAAAACATATGCTCTGCATGGCAATAGACACCTTCCTGAAATTACTTGCCACACTGGACCAGTTTAGTCTTTTATTCTTTGTAGTTGAGGTGTGACTAATACTTGAAAGTGCCCCTATTGCATAAAAAAAACCGCCTTGAAGTTTCCAGCACACAGACACATGATTTAGCTAGAAAATAGGCCGTCTTAAGTCATTGGCCTCAAGGCCACTCAAAACAATGCTGGCCCTGGACAAAAGGTAATAAACAATAAATTTAATTATACTGCAAATTGAAAATTAAAGACTTCTGCCTCATTAAACACAACAAATAGACAAAACACCAATACTCGCATGAATGAGTTCTAAGTAACATGGCATGGCCTATGTTTTAAAGCAAATCTCTCACAGGTACTAGTCTCTTTTTCCCTCTCCCTCTCGCTCTTATCCTCTCCTTATTCTTCTCTAGTATCTTTGAATAAAACCAGGTTTTACTTCAGAAAAAAAGAGAGGAAATAAAAAGAACGAAACAAATAAAAACAGAGCAAAGCAATCTATCTTAGGTCCCCACCCTGGTTCCTCCATGGGAATGAGGGCACAAGGGGGCTGGAAGCCAGCGGTGCTCAGGACAAATCCCTTGAAACTGGGAACAAGAGGACATGGAGATGTGCAAAAGAGTTGTTCACCTTTGCTCCTCCACCAGGTTTGGAAAGCAACAGCCATGCTATACCTAAGAAGTAGGCATCTGAGGGTGAGACTGTGACCGCTACATGTGGTCTCCCTCAATGCTGGGATCTAGGAGTTATTCCTGGCAGCTAAGGAACTTTAGCACAGTGCTTCTCTCCTATAGCAGTGGTAGGAAAGAAGTCTAGGGAAGGAAATAGGAGGGGGTGGAGGTTATAGGGTTGCCAGTACATGGGGGTAAAGATGTGGTATATATAGATATTTAAACAAGATCCCATAACACTGAAAGGAGACCAGAACTACAATAGCCAAATTTAGACACTGTCCAAGAGGCAAGCTGGGGGTGGGAGGGAGCCTGGGACATTGGTGGAGGGAAAGTGACACTGGTGATATGACTGGTATGGGGACAACTTTGTGCCTGAACCTCTCTATTTAAAATCATTTAAATACAGGGCCCGGAGAGATAACACAGCGGCGTTTGCCTTGCAAGCAGCCAATCCAGGACCAAAGGTGGTTGGTTAAAATCCCGGTGTCCCATATGGTCCCCCGTGCCTGCCAGGAGCTATTTCTGAGCAGACAGCCAGGAGTAACCCCTGAGCACCGCCGGGAGTGGCCCAAAAAAACAAACAAACAAACAAAATTATTTAAATACAAATGGATTTAAAATGAGAATCAAAGAGATGTGATTTGGAGAGGAAGAATAAAGGAGAAAGAACAGGAGCTTGTTGTTCAATGACTTGGCTAGAGAAATGTTGCTCTGAATCTGCTCTCTCAGCAGACAGGGAAAATCCTGAATCTAAAGCACCTCTTGATGGATGGGACTTGGTCAGGGCAGCCTTTGTGGTGTTATGGCATCTAATCTGCCATCAGTTTTACCTGGACACATGGATATTTGGCTAGAAACTCAACTTACCAATGTCTACCAGGAACCAACTATGGTGGGAAGACTCAGTTCTGATCACAAGCATATAGAGAGAGAGAAGAAGGGAACATGCAATTAATAACCCTTAAGATAAAGATGATTTTTCGCCTTTTCCTCCTGTTCTTTGAGAGGGGACTGGGAAGACATAGGATATAGAAGAACAGAATGTAACAGAATGTCAAAATTGATCTGATCAATGCCAGTCCAGTGCTTTTGGGATGACCAAGCTACAGTAGCTTGTCAAAGCAACAATTCAAGTCCTTTGACCTATCTAAAAGTCCTTGATCTTTCCAAGAGTCATTGACCTTTTCCAAAGATGAGTCCCTCTGTGGTCTTGTAGGCCCAAGTGCTCTTGCTGCTCGGGAACAGTGGGAAGGAAGAAATTCCCTTCCTGCTCCTTATACCAATGCTTGGGATTCTCTTACTTTCAGTATTTGCCAACTCCCTGGCTAAGATCAGGCTTAAAACTAGAGCACATTTTGCTTCCCTTCTATTTCCAGACAATATTTACCTCCTAAAGGAACAGTTATTGAAGGTCTTACTTTGAGCTGATTCCATGATCTTGGTTTTCTATCTTATTCATTGGATGAGGGGATGTGGCATCCACAGGAAGGAAAGCCACTCTGAATCCCTCACCCAAAACAAACCCAATGAGACTTTGAAAGCAATGACAGAGGCTTCCACACTTGCAAGCTCTTGCTGACGTAGTCATCCAGGGAAAGGCATGAACAGGGAGTACTGGCCAAAGAGCCATGTTGTGACCACCACACACAGGTATCATAAATGGATGGGTGGGAATTGCTCCTAAGAGCAGTACTTCATCCTCTGTTCTGACATCCTGTCGTCAGAGAATTTGTCCTCCTCTGCCCATCTCATCCTCTCTTCTCCTGTAGCAGACCAGGGCCTGACCTTTCACTATTAATGGATCACATCTGGGGATTTGAAGGTAGGTGAATACCTAGAAATAAGGGCCCTTCCCATGTTGGGGTGCAGCTAATGCCAAGTATTTTCCATTTTCCATTGTACATGCATCACTCTTCCCCAAGCCACATGCCTCATTTTTACCCTGCTTGGGATTCTGCCTATATAAACAGAAAACAGACTCCTAAACTGTGTAAGGACAGAAATCATCAGTCTGGGGCCACCTGTAAGTTGAAAGCTTTGGAAACATTCTAAAGATGTCCAGAGGGGCAGCGAGGACAAGTTTATCCCAAGATTCTTAACTCCATTGCAATTTCAAAGACTTTTTTCCAATCAACACATGTTTATACTAGGATATAGACCTTTTTTTTGTGTTCAATATTCAAGGGGTTATACACGTAGTTTTATATTCAGTGTCCAGAGAAAGGGCAGCACAGTGCAAGACTCTCATTTGTCAGATCTATGAATGTCAACAGTTCGTGGGACTTGAGGGGAATTTATGGGAATCTCCCTTCTGTCACCTGAAGAAGTTCTGGTTTTAGGGTTGACTGCTATGTTCAGTTTCCCTGGGAGGGATTCAGAAAGTTTGGCAAAGTATTTTCTGCCACATGGAAGGCTCTTCCTGCACCCTGCACCTCAGCAGACAAATTCAATCCCATGATGACTTGAGTGACCCCCATCTCTCCTGTCTGTATGGGGATGGAATTTATGGCCACACATAGAGCATTCTTTGCTCCCAAAATTCTCTGGTCCATTTAGCCACATACAGGTAAGAAAGACCAGACCACTGACAGAAAAAGCAAAATTGGTTTAGAAAAATGGCAGGTCTACAATCTCAGTTGCCAGATCATTTCCCCATACTGTCACCATCCTGATTTGCATAAATACCATCTAGTTCTTTTTCACTTTTCTTTTCTTTTCTTTTTTTTTTTTTTTTGGTTTATGGGCCACACCCGGCATTGCTCAGGGGTTACTCCTGGCTGTCTGCTCAGAAATAGCTCCTGGCAGGCACGGGGGACTATATGGGACACCGGGATTCGAACCAACCACCTTTGGTCCTGGATCAGCTGCTTGCAAGGCAAACGCCGCTGTGCTATCTCTCCGAGCCCTCACTTTTCTTAAATTCAAACGGAAGTGGCAGTTCCATGACTACAGCGCTAGCCACGGTCTGGTGGCTTCGCATTGAGACGAGCAAAGATGTCAGGAGACTTAGCTACTGGAGCAGGTAGAGATGGAAATTTTAATTATTAGTGCTGGTCACTATTTGCTCAAACATTCTGGAGAGTCTCCCAGGCATGGACAATAAATGCACTTTGGTGTATTATGAGTATGCAAAGCAGTGGTAGACTGCCCGTGATCAGTGAGCCAAAGAGATTCACAAAAACATCCTCAATGGCCAGAATGATTAAGGAATATTGAAGGGGGTGGTACTGGGGTTCATACTCATAATGGCAGTTTGCTCTAATCTCAACTATTGAGAAGGAAAAAGGCCTGGAAAGGTTGAAAGATTTGCTGAAGAGCAGAAGATGGCAAAGGGATGGCAAAAGGATGGCTTTGGAGAAATGTGGTTTAGAGATGTCTCTTCCTCTCTGTTTCACTACATCATTCACTTTTATATTTATAATCATTCTTTACTATAAGGAAACATTGCAATGCTATGTAGTCAGAGCTATCAATTTTTTCAGTTTATACTTTTTACTTTTTGTTTAAAATGTGCCTAACTACAAAATGATGAAAAAAGTCACCCTTGATTGATATCTTCCTTTTTAGAATTTTCTTTTAGGTTTTTCTTAAATAAGCATCTTGGTGCCAAAAGATTTCTTTTGATATGGGAAAAAGTACATATACTTATGCATATACATATCTGCATAATATGTAGTATGTGTGTGTCTATATCTAGGCATCTTTCTGAATTCTAATTACTTCAAGCTAGCTCTGCAACATTTGGTAAAGTTCTTTAAGACTTATTTTTTTTTGGTTATGAAAATATACTGGTTTTCTCCCAGCACTATACTCAGGGCATTCCTGGTGGGGTTCAAAGAACTTGGAGAGTGTTGGTGGTATAGTCGTAAGCATAGCTGCCTTTCAAAGAACTTGGAGAATTTGCATGTAGCCCATCAAACCTTTGCAAGGCAAGAACCTTCCCCACTGTACTATCTCTCCAGTTGCCTTGTACAACCTCTTTATAAAAAGTCCCCGAAAATAGAATGAATGAGTATTGAATAGATCAGTGGTCCTCAAACTATGGCCCACGGGCCACATATTGTATTTGTATCTGTTTTGTTTCTTCATTGCAAAATAAGATATATGCAGTGTGCATAAGAATTCGTTCATAAGTTTTGTTTTTACTATAGTCAGACCCTCCAATGGTCTGAGGGACAGTGAACTGGCCCCCTGCTTAAAAAGTTTGAGGACCCCTGGAATAGATAAAAAAAAATCTACCTTAAAAATAGATAAATGGGAAAACCTAGATGACTTTATTGGCAAGATTGGGGACTCAACTCCATTTTTCCACATAGCAACTACACTAGAATTTTATACTTATTCCTGGTATGGTATCCTCTTCATTTCCAGCACTTCCAGCACCACCATCACTACCACCACCACCACCAGCATCATTACTTGCCCACCAATGCCATCACCATCAGTGTTGTCATCATAAGTATCAATACCCTCATCATCAAAATCATCATCAGCTCCATCCCAGCACACACGATCATTCTAATCATATCACAGTCATTATCATCATCACACCACCATTATAATCACTCATCAGATTATACAAATTGCCTGAAGTCAATTTTCTAATCGTTTGGAATTGTGGCTCACTCGTTTGCTCATTTTATTACCAAGTCAACAGCACCTCCTTCTAAGGTGCTACAGTGCCTTTCACTCGCTTCTGCTTTTGTGGGTGCCACTGGATGATCAGTGAGCAATCACTAAAAGATCTAATCACTACATCAGAATGGTGAGTAGTCTGCAGTCATAGGGCAGAGGGCCTGCTCCTGGCCTGGCCTCTGTCAGTTCACTCAAGACTCTCACCCAAAACATGCACATTGTTTCAGTTCTGGAGACTGGTGATTCACAGGTTTAAGGCAACAGAAAGAGAGGGGCCTACTCTGGGTTTCTTTTTCCTGCAGTTTTGATCATTTTAGCTCTACAACAGGAAAGGAATAGAATAACTTCCCCACCCAGAAAAACCTCACAAATTGCCTTTTTTTTTTCTTTCCCTAAAGTGGAAGAGCCATTTTGTCTAGCCAAAGGCTTCAGCTTCCTTTGTGATGGTTTGCTCTGGAACGCTTTTAATTTTGCAAGGTCTAATCATCTAAGCAAATAGAAAGCAAACAGGCTGATAAAAACTCTTCAGGTTCACCTGGTTTTAAATCCCAATTGACAAACACAGGCATCTTTTGTTTTGTTTTGGGGCCACACCTGGCAGTTTTCAGGAGTTACTTTTGGCTTTATGCTCAGGAATCACTCCAAGCCCATCCAGGATGTGATGGGCTTGGAGGACCATATGGGATGCTTAGGATCAAATCCCAGATGGCCTGTGTCAGCTGCATGCAAGGCAAATGCCCTCTCCAGCCCCAAGAGCACACCTTTTGGACAATGGCCAGGAGACTTGTGACTTAACTTCCTCTCTTCAGTAACTGAATATAATGTAAACTCCATGATCTTGCTCATAATAATAAGATGAGAATAAGTACAACAGTTACACCAAAGCGAGCTATCCTCTGGAATCCCCTGAAATACTGGTACTGGATTTGGGCTTGGCAGGGAGGCTGGTAAGGATGGCTGCAGCTATCCTTATCCTATCTTTTAGTCTTATCCATGTAGTCTGCACAGGCTCCGTCAATGTCCCCCCATATCTTCTTAGCACTGAATTATTTTTTCCCAAATGAGTCTAAAGGAAGTGTGGAACCCAAGCTTAAAATATTCCAGAACAGCTCAGGGACAATAGAAACCCAATGTAAAGAAATTCTTGGGCATCTGGGTGGAAGCAATGCAGACACTCACCGGGGTATGGTGCAGAAGGAAGGAGGGGGTAGAAAACTGGCCCACAAAAAAAATCACTAATACGTATTGCAAAAAAAAAAAAAAGTGTTCCATGAATGTAGATAATTGCTGAAATAAATGGACATGTTTAATTAAGAATTATTAATTAATTAATAATTAATTAAGAAATAAGGGCCTATATTCATGGTAAACTTACCTAACATGAATCTTACCTAAAACTCTGTAGGTAGATTGCTTGCCTTACATGTGGCCAACTAGGATTAAATCCTCAGAGCCTCAAACCCTGCCAGGAGTGATTCCTGTGCAAGGAGCCAGGAGTTAACTTGAACATCACTGGATAATGTCAAACACGCCCATCTCCAATTACAAACAAAAACAATAAAACTGAGTCAAGAAAGGGCTAGATAAGTCTTGGAAAAAAGAGAAGGATAGTATGGGCCAGCTAAGTTCTGTCCACAGGAGACTTGGCTTCTAAACACTCTACCATAAGTATTTGGGGGATCTGGAAACCCACAAAGTACAGGAAGGATGCAGATGCATATGGGTGAGTCTTTATCCAGGATATCTAAGATATAGAATATCCAAGTTATTCTATCTTGAGAGATGAAGATGAAGGCCAGAAGAGAGTGAGGACCACAGACATGAGCTGTCACTGCTTCCTCAACACTGGCTGATTCCCAGGGGGCAAGAGGAGAATGTGATGTGTGCCTTGAAAAAAGATTTGCACGTTCTCCACAAATCTTGCTTTTCTACAGCTACTCAGGAGAAGGAAACTATCAATTCAACCAAGGAACTACTGGTTCCTTGACTTGCAGCCACAAGGGATTAGAAACAAGAAGAACATAAAGCATTGACAGACTGGGGAAAGTGAAGGCAAGGAAAGATAGAAAATAGGGTATGGTTTGGTGCCTAGGAAAAAAAAACAATAGTGATGGGGCTAAAATAATGTTGTAGGCCTCTAGGGAAAAGAACCCTGACTTCAAAAGCTTGGAGATAAGAAATGACCATGAAGGGTGGGAAAACTGGCCAAAGAAACTGGAGCTGTCTTTTGGGTCACTCCTGGCAGCACTCAAAGGGTGCTCCTGGCTCTATGCTTAGAGATCGCCCCTGGTGGGCACTGGGGATCATATGAGATGCCGGGATCTGAGCCACCATCCTTTTGCAGGAAGGACAGACACCTTGTCTCCATGCTCTCTCTCCCGGCCCCACTTTATTCCTTTAACTATGTCTTTTATTTAATCTTTTTTTAAAAGAAACTTTTTTTTTCTTTACATATGTGTGAGCATATATATTCTTAGTTTTTATCGGGTGTCTGTTTTCTTCTCTCCACCCCCAAATCCACCAACAATATAATATAGCACCACTTCTTCCTGCAAAGGCATATTAAACAAAGGGGAAATTTTATGGGTAAAAATAAGCTCTTATCTACTAGGGATAAGAACTCATACTTGTTTAAAACACAGGGACATCTACCACCCTGAAAGTATGTCATGTGGAAAGAACTTAGACTCTAGGGAACTAGACACCAACCATCCAGCCTTGACTCCTGGATCCCAGACATAGAAACGACAGAGTTCTCCACAATAACTCCAAGAGCCAAATACCCTCCAGGGCATTCATAATGCTGCTCTGATGCCAACATGTGCCAGTTCTAAATTGATAACCTGACAACGAGGAAATGGGAACAACTTGATCTAAGAGCAAGTTGTCCTTCCTCATCAGCCAACGATAAGACAAAATCAGGAAACATGTCACCCTTTGATCTGTGCAAAAGCTAAGATCGCTATATACAGATGACTGGTTGTTACAACCAGGACTGGACAGTATGCATCCAGGGACCAACAACAACAACAACAACAACAAAAAGCTCTAGCCTAGCTTTTGGTCTACGATCTGTTCAACAAACAAGATCTCCAATTCCAGAGGTCTAACTGAGACAACAGCAACTGAATGGGTCTTCTGGAAACATAATGAAAGTCCAGGCTCCATCCTAGGATCAACATAATGACCAAGACCACCAACTACAGAAGATAAATTAAAAGGACACTGAAGGAGCAGAACTGCTAAAACCACCAAAGAAAGACTTCACCATAAGCTCCATTCTTTGAGCTGCACAGACTCCAAGATCTCTAGATACAGAGGTCTGATTTTACCATCTGAGACGAAGCAGAAGTCTTCCATACACCACGAAAGCACCAAGGGGAGAGTAAATGATCATTCAAGGAGTATATAGTTAATCCCATGACAGTATACTTCAGGGGTGGAGAAACCCTGTATCTCCTAGGCCAAGGGAATACCCTCTATAATATCCCCAATAGTTACTGTGCCTATGCAGGGGGAAAAAGAAAAGGAAAAAAAGCACAAAACAATCATTTTTCCACATATTTATTTATCGATTGATCAATTTTATTTTGACGTCTTTATTTTGGTGTAGAGATTGAAGTTGGTGTCTCCAATATTATTTTATTTTACTTTATTTTATCTTATCTTTCTTTCTTTTTGCACTCCGGCATGATTTGGTTTCAGAACCGAGACTATTGTGTGGAGCTTGTCTTTATTGCTGTAGTGCTCACTGGATATTTAATTTGATATTTCTGTATTGTTGTGATGTTACAATTACCTTCTTCACGTCCTCTCTCAAACTGAGGTTGAAAGCCTCTAGAAGGACTCCGCTCAGTTTCAGCGTATTGACTTCTTTTATTTTCTTATTTTGTACCCCAATCTATTGCTTTTCTTTCCTTCAAACAAAACCACATAACTCGATTTATCTAGCTCCGCCTCTTAAATAGAGGGGGAAACAAGGGAGGGTACCAGGACCAAACAGATATATGATCACTAATAGTAAGCTAGACAAAGAGGGGACCACCTACTCTAGCAGCCTGGGGGTGGGGGTGGGGTATATGGGTTGCAGAAAGGGAACTGGGATGGGGGGAGGACAAATTTGGTGATGGGTATTCCCCTGATTCAATGTTAATATGTACCTAAAAAACTACCGTGAAAGGTATGTAAGCCATTATGATCAAAATAAAAATTAAAAAAAAAAAAAAAGAAACTGGAGCTGAAGAGGAGAAATTTCCTAAATAGCTAACGGTTGGGTTAAGAACAGATGCCATTGAAGCTCTGTAACAAAACCCCCAAGAATTTTTACAAACCCACTTTCATTCTGACACTAAGGGTTTAGACGACTAAAGTCTAGATGTAAATAACAACACTTAGGCTAAAGAGAACGGTGGTTAATACAGGCAGAAAACAAAGCACTTTGAGACAGATGGGTTAAGCTGGGAGAGCTGGCATTAAATGCAGAAGAGGACATTAAGGGCCCAAGCAGTAATACAGCAGGGACAGCCCTTGCCTTGTATGTGGCCAGCTGGGGTTTGATCCTCGGCATTCCGTATGGTTCCCTGAGCCTGCCAGAAATGGTTTCTAAGACAGAGCCAGGAGTAACCCTTGAACATTGCTGGAAGTGACCCAAAACAACAAGATCAGAGGATATTACTCTTTCTTAGATAGAATATAAAAGCTAAGATTTCCTCACACTCTAGTCCACAGAAAATAAACACATACAAAAATGTTTCTAACATTGTAAGTGACAGAGCCTTGTGGAAGCTCTGAGCTTTGTGGATGTTTCAGAGAGATGTAAGAGAAGAAAGAAACAGAAATCTAAATGATGAGAATGCCCAGTCCTTGTGATATCACTCTATTGGACCTTCCCACTGCTCTACCCCACAACACATTTCTTACACCATGAAGCTTTAATTTCTCCTCTTATGTGCCTCCTCACCAATAGCACCTGAACAAGGGCAGGTCAATTCATGGAAAGTCAGATTTGATTCAAAAGCAGCAACTGACATGCCAGAGAATTTGAAGAGCAAAGCAGGCCTATTTCTGGGAGACATGGGCATGCGACTGACTGGTGAGTGAATGCAATACAAACACGGATCCCTGATAGCCCCATTTATGGGGGTCTTTTTCTTTTCTCAGATGCTCACTCTGCCAAGTTCCAGGTACAATGTGACTATTCCCTCACTAAGTTATCAAAGACTTTGTTCTTCACTCTCTTCCTGTTCCTGGTCTTGCTTTTTTGCCAATTTTTGGAAGTCATTTTTCTGTCAGTGCAGGGCCCAGCTAACTTCAGCTGAACTTGGTAATTTCATTAACCCTTTGAATACCTAATAAACCAATTCCATTCCCAACAGCAGAGGGTTACCTTGTGTGTTGCTCTGTGTCTTAACCACTGAGGATGTAAGGAGAAAGAAAACCATGGAGGTCTGAAGGTCTTTGGAAACTTAAAGTGTAGTGTGTAGTGACATCATCTGCTCTTCTTTCTATCTTCACTGTTCACCCCTCTGTCTCCGAGAAACAGCTGTTTCCTAAGCAAATGTCCAATTTTACTCCTCAATCTTTCCTTGAGTTTGCCTTCTCTGGACCAATCCAGTGCTGCCAGAAGCTTCCATGCTTCCTTTAAGCTTGTTTCCCTTAGTTCCAGCTTGACATCAGATATCGCTACTCTCCTCCCACTCCTCATAGACTTGCCAACAAAAGAAAACAAATAAAAACACAACTTGGTCCATCTGTTCTCTTCAACTTGGAGGGGAAGCCTTCTGCATGTTCCTTTTTTTCCAAACTAGGTTTTTACATTAAAAGAAACATCCATGTTCATACATAACACATATACTCACGGTAAGGCATAGAGACACAGACACAGAGGGACCTTGTATTGCTTCATGTTGGCCCTGGCTTTCTTGGGTTCCAATCAGCCTTGGTTGAAGCATATCCCTCATAAAAGCTCTGAGTCCATTGGGGGAGCAGTGCAATGTGTGATGATACAGAGGGAAATTTGCTCAGAAGGAGCATTTTTCCAGCCAGTTCTGGTAGAATGTGATGAGTTAAGAGCTATTGTCCCATCACTGTTCTGTGTGTCATAGAGATAGAAATGTCTCTGTCTTGGAGAGGTTCTCTTTCTAAACACTGGACTGACAGATCATCACAAAAGGAGGAATGGCAAAAGCCAACATAGAGTCTTTGAGTTACTAGGCGACAACAGAATTCCACAGCTCTATGTAGACACCCACCAGAGGAAATTCTTTGCATATTCTTTCCATCCTTTGTGAGTGAGCCAATGAAAAGTGACTTAAAAAGAAGCCATTATTGAATAATTGGTTTGTGCCAACAAGGACCAGCATGACCTGTAATCTCCTCTACATAGATTGAAATATATCCAATAAATTCATAGAGTCTTTCCTCTTTACAAAGCTTTAAGGTAAAATTTCAAATTAAAAGAATAACAAAACAAAGACAGAGAAGTTGAATCCTGAATATGGGGATAACAACAAAGGGATTCACAAGAGCAAGGTCCTGGGGAAAATGAGGGGTGACCAGTTAGCACTGCTTTCAAGTGATTTATTTGTTTATTCTTTTAATAAACATTAGTCAAGGAGCTGTTCTGTGCCAAGCATTTCCTGGGTGCTGTTAATTCTCCAAAAGCAAATAACTGTTACTGATTCCATTGAACATAGGTAGCATTTGCCTAGGGTGACCTGTGCAATCTTCCACTAGACTTGAATCACTTGAATCACTAGGTCTGCCTTACATAACTTAAAAAAAATAATTAATAAAAGTGTAAAAAAAAATTCGGGGATTTGAAGTTACTTGTATATGGGTGGAGCACAGTCTCAATTGTCCCTCCTTTGTATTTATATACACTCATTATTTTGCCATTTCCTTCCAGTTAGGATGAGTTTCATGGCTTGCTTTGTTCCAGCTGGTGATTGGGCTTGATGCAAGCAAAGTTTTTTTTTTTTGCGGGGGAGGAGGTGGTTTCACAAAGCTAAGCTTGCCACTTGCATTTCATGCATTACCACGATAAGAGACATGAGGGGTGGGCAGTCCTAAGTCCACCATACTCTAGAACTGAACTCTTTTGAGTTCCAGTTTGGAGCAACCAAACTCCAGATGAACCTCAGACACACGAGCAAAAATAAAAAAAACTAAGATTATTAGATAATTTTATTATCAAGAGTGGTGAAAAGGCACAGGGCAGTGGTAATAAAAAAAAAGAGTGGTGAAAAATCCATGAGGGTTGGCAAGCTGAAAAGTTTGATGAAGGATTGTTGTAGTCATGGAAGTCAAAATAATTACAGAAGGAATGATGCATATTTTAAAATAAAAGGCAAGGCAAGAATGGGTGCTTTCAACAAAATGTGTCAAATGTCAACATTTGATAACAAATGTCAGATGAACTCAATAAAAGTTATTTATGGGGCTCATTCTGGGTTGCTGGTTTGAAGAAGGCTTGTATCTAGTAACGTGAAGACTTGGATCAGCAAATGAACATCACTAGCATTGGTAGAGGTCAGGGACGACCACATATCACGCTTGCCCACAAGTTTAGGAATATTATCCTTCCTTCTGAGAAGTTGGAGTATCACCATGGGTTCAAGGTGTTATTTAGGAAGGAACAAATCCAATCTTCAGGCCAGATATGCCTTACTCTAAATCCTGTATACTCATCACTTCTAGCTAGCATAACTGAGAATCCCTCTGTAAAAGAAATGAGGGCAAAGTAGAGGGAAAGTGTCAGGAACAGGGTGGGTCATCCCAGCTCCACTTATTGGAGACAAAAAGGTGATGATACTTATGTCCAAAACTAACTACTGAGTCTTTCTATTTTCAAGCTCTGAGTTCTGCCTTCCCTGAAAGAAGATGAGTCATCCTGTCACTTATTTCTGTAAGAAGAAAGACACTTTTCAACTCCCTCTCCTTTATAATCCAGGAAAGGTCTCCTAAGGTCTTGGAGACACTGACATCGGAGTTCCTGGACATTTGTGTGTGCTGCAGAAGTTAAAGAATTATTAGAACTCAAAAGGTCATTCAACTGTTGTCAGGATTCTTCCTTGACAAGAGCACTGGAGAAAAATCATACTCCTCACTGACCCTTCTCTACAGGAACAAGCTTGAATTGGATACCCCTGTGTTGGGAAGTGAATACTTTACTATGGTGCCTTTTGCAGAAGAGGCATGAAGACAGGCTGCCTGGCTTCACATATGGCAATGGAGAATATTGCAGATACTTAAGGGTTTTGACAATAGCCATTTAAGGGCCAGAGTAGAGCAGTGGTGCTAACACTAACAGCCATAGAGCACACAGAATGTTGTTCTAAGCTCTGGGTTATATGCCTTATATGCATGTATAAGCATAAAAATCCTAAAATAAACTTTAAATATTGCATATTTTGAACCTAATTTGTCTCTCATTAGCTCCATAATCTTTAGTGAGTTGTTTGATACTTGTTTTCATCTGTAAAACAGAAACGAGAGTTGAACAGAATTGTTGGGACTCAATTGACTATGAGCTAAAAAGCACGTTGAGCAATGACTGACACCTAGCAACTTGGATATGTGTGTTAGCTATTATTATCGCTGCTCAGCATTTCAATAAACCCAGGAGTGAGGTACCATTGTCATTCGTATTTTGTAGCTAAAATAAGTGAGGCTCTGAAAAGTTGAATATCTTATGGAAGATCACTCGGAAAATTTGATTTGAATTCTTTTCTGTAAGAGTCTGTTTTAGATGCTTGCACACGCATGAAAACAAGTCAGTCTTGAATGGCATCCAAAGCTTGACATATGAAGACATGGGTGGGCAATATGTCAAATCTGGGGTCGGTGTAAATAAATGGAATAAACATCACAGTGGTGTCTAAACGGTGGAATGATCAAGTTGTCAGGAAAATATTTGTTCTATTTTAATTCACAGTCTTAGTCCCCTTGCGGTATTGATTTGTGTTACTTTTAATGGCTTCCTAAATGATTACGAATAGCCAACATGTTTGGAAGCTAGTGGGACAGGACCTCATGTTTCTGGGATCAGAGTCTAATGGGTTCCTCCATCCAATTCCACACCCATATCTGGATGCCTCTGTCTCTCTGACTTCCTGTTCTGAGGAGTCTAAGAGAATATCCTCTTAATGCAAAAACAGGGCTCTGACTCCTGGCCTCTCCCTATTGGTATGGAAGCTCAATGAACTGTCCATTCTCCCAAGTTAGTCCCAGGTAGAGTGGTGGACAAGTGGACAAGGAGAATACAGAGTTTGTCTTTACTCCATATCTTTGAACAGGATAAGCACATTCCCTTTCCCGGAGATCCAGTCCTGCTGAACTACTCAAGAATTGAAAGTCAGTTAACTGTCAATTATGTCAGACATGACATCAGCTCACAACAATCCTATATCGTGAATCCCTCTGTTGCTGCTCCAACATTTAATTTTCCTCCCACTTTCTTCTCATTGCATTGGGAGTTGGCATTGTCAGAGTGTGCCCTTCTTAGACATCCAACTGTCTCAGTAGCTGCTGGAAGTTCATAGAAGCAAGTGGTTTCCCAGTAACTCTGATTCTTTCTATGAGCCCAAATCCCATAGAAACAGCTACAAGAGGGGATCAGAGGCCAATGTGGTGTTACAGAAAGGCCTGATGAGAAAATGGAAATGAATAAAAAGGATCTGAGGAGCAATAGAAAGTGATGGAAGGAGGGAAGTTGGATAGCTTACATGGATTTGTAAAGTGGATCATCTGCAGAAATGACTGATTTGATTACAGGATCATGATTATAAATGATTACTTATGCTTGTGTAGCAAACTTGAGGAAATTTTCCTCTTAGAACTAATGTAGGTATAAGGTTGGGGTGAAATACACCTTTATGACTGAACAGATGAAGTTCAGTTAAGGTTCTTGCTTTTCAGATGGTTGACTTGAGCTGAATGCCTACTCATAGAGAATCCATGAGCATTGCCAAGAGTGATACCTGAGCACAGACCTTGTAGTTTGTGGTCCCCTAAACTGAAGTAAAATTCAACTTAGTCATCCTTTCATATAAGAAATCTTTTATAGAGTTCATAGCTGACACAAATCTAGAAGGAAATGGAAAATAATCATTGTAATATGCCAAAATGGTTAAACCAAAATAAAATCCAAATATTCCTGAGCCATATGACATAACAAGGGAATGAGGTGCTAATCCTTTGGTGTGAAGACAGCCCAGAACTGTTGGGTGTGCACAGAATAATAACAGGTTCTTTGTGAAAGAGAAAGGCTGGAAAGTCAGGGTCAAAGGTCATCTAGAGATGTTCTGCTGATGTGGAAGAAGGAAGGAAATAAGATGTGGATCACCTCTAAAGAGGAGAAGAGGCAAGGTAAGATTTTTCTCTCCAGCTGCCACGACTACTTGGAGGGTGATTTGCTTTGGTCTAGGTAAGACCTAGTTGGCCCTTGGACTTCTAGAACACTAAGTGGATCCATTTTTTGTTATTTTCAATTTACCCAGTAAGCGTGGGCTAATCTGTTTCATCAGCAATAAACCATGAATGTGGCTCCAATGCTAAAATCGTGTGAGATAATTTAGAGATATTAATAATGTAGATATTGATAACTTTATATGTATGTATCTATTAATAACTATAGATAATATGTTAGAGGTATTAATAGCACATATTCTTCTTTCCCAGGGACTTTAAAATACAGTTCAAATGAATTAACTTACTTATAAATCTATGAAATGGATATTCACCTATTTTACAGATGCGTTATCTAAGATTGGACATTTCAAGTCACTTGCCTCCAATCACACTGATAAACAGAGCTAACACCACAGCATGGAGTGGAAGACCAGGCTCACTTGCCCATCACCTGTATCATTAGCATCCCACGGTGCAGCTGGAGGCATGAGTGTTAATGCAGATTTTGTCCTTAATGAAGGAAGAAGGTGAATTCAGGGTCCAGGATCTCCCTATAGAGTAAGTACTGTAAGCCAACTAGAATTAGTTCCTTTAAAATCCCTTCTTAGCAGAAACTGACAACCCAAGACTCTCAAGAATGATGTTTTGGATGCTTCCATCTTTCTTTAGTCATCTTCTACACTTGGCCATTGTACCTCAAAAAGCTGACAAGGACCAGGAATGAGGGGAGAATATAGAGAGAGTCGAGCTGGAGCTGTCAGAAATGCATCAGGATGAAGACTGTGGTCAGAAGTGGATAGTGGTGATAGCAGCAGCAGTCACTGGGCCTGGAAGCCCCTTCGAGTTAGGGGATCTTGGGCAGAATGTTTGCAAAAGAAGCTACAGTAAAAACTGAATGTAAGCATTGCCCTGGGAAGATGTTTTAAGAATCGAGAACAATTTCAAAAAAGGACAAGTGGAATCAAGGGAAATATTTATTTTTCACTTTATGAGTAGCTGTTATGAGTAGTCTTTTTGTTTGTTTGGTTCTGGGTTTGGTTTTTTTTTGGGGGGGGGTCATATCAAGCAGTGCTCAGGGATTAATCCTGCCTCTGTGCTCAGGAATCACTCTTGGCAGGCTTGAGGAACCATGTGGGATGCTGGATATTTCCCAGGTCGATCACCTACAAAGCAAATGCTCTACCTTCTGTATTATCACTCCAGTCACTATGAGTAGATTTTTAATGAAAAAGGGCAAAAAAAAATAAAATAAAAATTGAAGATGACTGAGAAAGAGGCTTCCCTCTGGAATGGCAATGGGGTGGGAAGGCAGGCTGAAGCATTCAAACACTCCCCTTTCACCAAAGCACCAGAGAAAGTAGTTCTGGATAGGGCTGTGGTGGTTGGTGGTTGGTGGTTGGTGGTTGGTGGGGTGGTGGTGGTGGTGGTGGAGGTGGTGGGAGGTTTTGGAAATGGAGTTGTGGGGCTTGAATAGACTAAGAAAGAAGCCAGCAGCATACTTGGGGGAGACATTTCTTAGGACACGAGCTAGATTCATAGAGACTGAGAAATAATTTAGCTTGGAGAGTTGCTGGCAAAAGGTGAAATGGAAGTTGATTAGTTTCCCTCTTTTGGAATCATTTTTCAAGGTCTCGGTGCAAGTGGGCACCAGCTGCTTGGGAAAGCAGCTCTGTGAACATGGGGGCCCTTCAAGAACCGCCCACGGTTGGTACTTGCAAACGCAGAGCCCCAGTCACAGGGCCTCAGCCCACTGGGGAGCTGACAGGGCTCCCAGCTTTCATTTGTGCTGACCTGGCAGAACTGGGGTATGGAAAATAAATCAGCAGTCAGGCTTGTCCTGACTCCCTCACCCTGGAATCCCGCAGAGGGTGCAGAAGGCTGGATGAAGGAATCCAGGCCCCCCCCAGCAGCAAAGCAGGAAGGAAACTATTTCCCACATTGCTGTGACAGCCAAGCCATTGGACAAACAGGAATAGAAAGCTATGAAATTGTAGGTTGAGTATTCCACAATCCCCAGCGAGGGAAAGAGACTCCCATGCCTCCAATCCAGGTATGACCAAGAGACGCTAGTGATTCCGATGCAGGAAATAATCCACACATGATTGGGAAAATAACAGACCAGGAACTCACACCACAAGCTGGACACCCAACAAGCTAGCCACTTCACCACTTGGGAATGGCAAGCCAAGATGGCAACTCACCCTCCAGGCTTTCCAGGCAATCTTTATGGGGAAAAAGCCCACCACCAAGAACAGGGAGTAAGCCAAGTGAAAACCAGCTAATACCACAAGTAAAAACCGGCTATTATTAACAGAAAGCTGGGAGCACTGGAAGAGAAAAACCAGAAAGAACCTCTGAACACATTTTCCTGAGTTGTGGGGTCACTGGTTGTGTGATCAGGTGCTGAATGGAATGAGTCCCCGAAAGTAGAAGTTGCAGCTTCTTAAACCACAGAACACAGGGTCACCTCACCTGGCTTTTGGGAGGTTTGTTCCAAGGAGGGAACTCGCAACCCTCAGAGATGTGGGACCTTTTCATGTGGACCCACTCTCCTGCTCGACTTTGTTCCATATTATCTACAGTCTGCCCTGGCTCCCTTGTGGTTTCCCAGGCACAGCATGTCCCTAACTCCTCACTGGCCCCTCTGCCTGGCCATCTCCATCTCTGCCCCTGGAGTCAGGTCTCCAAGGACTCTGTGGAAGTCCTCCCTGATCTCTGTGTGAGCAGAGGGAAGCACAGCAGACAGGGATGAGCCTGCCCATCTTCACTGACCCTGTGAAATCACTAGGTCATGGTGTGCTCTGAGGGACTCTCAATGCAGTGCCCCACTGCATTGTGCCCCCACATCCTGATAAATGGCACCAGGTGCCTTTGTTCTTACTCTTTCCCTGCTAAATACAGCCCCTGAATGATCCTTTTCCAGTGCTCCTTCTTCAGGAAAGGGCTGAGCACTGTGTCCTTCAGGGCCTAAACGGGACTTCATGGGAATCAAAGGACTGGGGAACTCCTGAGTTATATCTGGCACAGCTTGGCTCTCCCCAGAAGGGGCTGTGCTGCCTGGTATGCTCAGGCCCTGTCTAGACTGGAAGTCTCTGAGGCCCCTGGACCAGGGACCAGAATTCTTTGTCCTCTACCCCAGGAGGACCAGGCCCAGAAATACAGTTCCTCATGCTACCCCACCAGCTGGCTAAATCCCAGGACTCAGTGCTCCCAAATCCTGTGTGCCCAGCATCATGGAGAAAAACAGAACTGAACCCTTTAACTTTGGAGTCAGAAAGGCCAGAAGCAAGTGCTCCTTCTTTTCTGGGCTGAGTTCCTGAAAACCAGGTCAGTTTACAACAGTGCAGATGGGCGCTCAGTCTGGCTGGCACAGAACAAGTACAAGCATCACACTTCGTGCAGGGACAGGCCAAACGTTTGGTCAGTCGACATTATTGTCTGACCCATAGAGAATAAAGACTGCCTCATGCTCAACCCTACCTGGAGAGAGGCGAGCCTCCCTCGCCTCACAACACTCCAAACTCACAATAAGGCTGAGGCCAGGAGTCAGAGAAGCAGCTGCCTTCGTGTGTGCCAGGCAGAGCTGGCCCTGTGAGCAGGATTTTGTCCATTTCTTCAAAGTTGGGGTTCCCACTGCTGCCCTTTCTGGATTTTCTAACTAATGAAGGCTCTCTGATGGCCTCCCGAGACATCTGCTTTTCAACTCATGGCACATCTTGTCTGGAAAACTATCTTCTCTGCCCTCCTCACCACTGCCTTGGTGGTTCCTCACTGTTACTGGCCTCTGACCGGGTGCTTTCATCTCCTGCAAAGCAGAATTCTTAGCGCGCTGTTTTCTGCCATTTATGCAGTCCCAACACCCCACTCGCTCATGCATTATTGAGTCCTCCAAACGCTTGGGGGGGAGAGCACACCAGATAGACGTCAGAAAACTGAGTCGTGTGGAACCGTGGCACACTGTGAACAGCTCTCAGAGGAGACCCAGGACTTAGCAGAGGAGGGGGAAGTGTATGCGAAGCATTGAGGCGAGGTGGGGGGAGAAAAATCTTGGAAATGAAGGAGCTTAAGTGTGGAAATGGGGTCACCATGCACTCTCCTCTGGGAGAAAGAGCAGAGTCAGCAATGGGGGAAATGAATTGGGAAGGGCCCATCTGAGGCATCTGAGGAGATTTGATGATTGGATGCTTCTGTGGATAAGAGAACGAGCAATGCTCTTTCCCAGGTCTCTGAGTCTCTGGTAGAATCTTCTCCCCTGATCTCCTGGAATCCTCCCAGCATCCTTCATGCCTCAGAGAGGAAGACCCCAGAATCACGCAGTGAAACTAGGTCTGAGTATCAAGTCCTGATGACTCCTAGCAACCTTCTCAGGCTGCTCCCCCATCCCTGGGCTTGTTCATGGAGTATTTTAGCACCCATGATCCCAATGAATACACCCACATCTCTACTCACTCTCCATGATGAACCACAGAACCACCAACACTACAAGCATGAGATCCAAAGCACAACAAGCTAAACTTTGAAACGTAGCTGTCTTGGAGACAGGCTGGAGGGACGAAGAAGGGGGCGAGGACCAGGAGATATTAGTGGAGAGAGGTTGACATGTGAGAGGGGATTGGTGGGAGGGAGAGACACTGTCTGGCTAAAACTCAATTATGAATAACTTTGTCAGTCCTGGTGCCTTTATTAAAAATATTTACAAAGAAAGCGATTAATTTCCTACAAAAGAAACAAATAAAATAGTGAGATATGGGGCAAGAGCGATAGCATAGCAGGTAGGGCATTTGCACATGGCTCATCCAGGTCAATCCCTAGTATTTCATATGGTCCTCTGAGCATTCCAGGTGCAATTTCTGAGCACAGAGCTAGGAGTAACCCCTGAGCACTGCTGGGTGTGGCCCCAAAACAAAAACACATACACAAAAATATAGCCCAGCAAAAAACTCAAGCATTAAGTGGCAGCATGTACCTTGCAGGATGTTGATTAAAAGATAGAGATTGATTTGTGTACATTGCTAGTGGCTGCCTTTTAGACCAAGAAAGGGCAATAGGAAGAGGGGCTTAGGGCTGCAAGGAGAAGGTCAATGAACAATTTGCATCAACATCTACTCTAAGAGGCCCTCCTGTCCCTCCATCCTCAGGGAGGTACAAGCTCTGTGAGGTGGGTCTCAAGCACAGTTTGGGTCACACTTTGGCCACACTCGAGCACACCCTGAATTTGCATTTTCTTGGAGCTTCTAGAGATAAGCAGTGTCACCTTGTTAGCTCTGTATCTTGGGAGCTAATTCAGCTTCCGTTTCTCTGCGAACACCTGATATGTGTTTTGTGATACTAGATAGTGAGCAGCAGCAAGGGAATGAGACATCTGGACGGGGCATCTCCTGTGAACTAGCACATCGAAACATCGGTGAGGACAACCAGATGGGCTTTAAAGCTAAGTTTGGAACAGAGTGTGGAGTCGTAAAGCTGGTTTCAGGTGAGCCAAGGACAGCGCTGGCAGAGAGAACCACAGCCCAGCTTAGCAGCTGTTCAGCTACAAACTCCTTAAGACTAAATGCTGGGGGAATAAGCACCAGAATGAAGATGAGGAATTGTTAACCAACAGGAGGAGGAAAAGTCAGCCCACCTTGGTAGGTGACAGGACCATGGTGCCAGTCTCTCTAAATATCAACTCAATAAGAAGAATTGGAGAGTTGGGATTGATAGATAGACTGGGATAGGGTATAGAAAATATTTTTAAAAAGCGGCTGCCCATTCTGAGATTCTATAATGAGACTGGCATTGTTCTGGGTCAAGATTCCAGAGCTGATCATTAAAGTGATGGGTCTGAACACTTGAAAGTGCAATGAAAGGGGTGATCTTTAGAAGCCTGCAAGGGTTCATTAAAATCAAGTTGTGCCTGAGTGACCTGGTTTCCTTCAGGATGTTAAATGGCAAAACATAGCTTCGGGACGGATCTTTCCTCTGGTTTCAGCAACAAATTAATCAGCTCTTCCTCAGTGACTTTGAGAAGAAGGCGGATGCTCATGTCATGAGTCCCTTTCATTCTCTAAGGCTTTGACTCAAGCAATCTCCACAGGTATTTCAGGAATGAGGCCACGCCCAGAATGTTAGAAATGACAGCACAGAGATGAATTCTCTCTTTGATAAGCCTATCCCTAGCCGTGTCTATCAAGTGAGTCAACCCTCCCAACTGCTTTAAGGTGAAGAGTGGTCATGCTTTTGTTCTGCATGTACAAGACAGGAGCCATCTTGGGAGTATCAATGGCTCTGGACACCCAGTCTTCCCATTTGCCATCCCACTGGAAGCCTGACATCAGATGCTGGATTGTTGAACTGTCATGATGGGAACCCAGAAGGCAAGAGACCAAGGAGAAGTGACAGAAAGATTGCCCTGCCCACTTTCTGTTTCTCACCCAAACCCAGATCACATTCAAGCTTGGCCCAACCCTGTTCTCTGCTGCCTCTTTCTGGGATGGGAAACTGTTTTCTCTCCTGGCTCAGTACACAGGGTTTTAACCTCTGCTTCAACCCCGCACCTTTGTGGTACCCTTGAGATTTTTTTGTTTGTTTTAATTTTTGACTTTGGGATTCACCCCTTTACCCCAAACCAGGCAGCTCTTCGCCTGGACAGAAAGATCTTTGTTCAAAAGCCATTGATCTGTGCAGGACTGTGAAATATGAACATGCTGATAGCTACTTCAGCACCATGAGAATTCCTGGGCAAGGCAGTTAATACCTTAAACACCCAGAGAAGCTTCCTTCCCCAGCAAATCCTCTGCTGAGCAGAACAAACAAGCTGAGCTGCAAACAAGGTTAATGGCCACACAGAATCAATTGCTGGCAGGCCTGGTTCAGAAGCCACTTTCCTGTTCAAACAGAATGTGGAAGGAAGCAGCAGCACCTAAGGGCACAGACGGTTGTGAGGAAATAATCCAATGGATCAAAATGGCTGTGCTTTTTTTTTTTTTTAACCTGTCTCTCTTATCTTCACAGATTGATCTATTCCACATCGGATTAGGACTAAGAAGAAACATTTAAGATTTGGAGTTGCATTGGATGAAATGAGCTTCTAAGAGGGGCTGTATTCAAACACCCAAAAACATAAATTGCATATGGGGATGGAGTGGGAATGAGAGTGAATTAGGAGCTATCCAGGATCTGGGCCTTAGGTTCCAGGTCTTTCAAGCATGAGCTGGATGGACTCAATCCCTCTGCCTTGCAGCCCTTAATTTTCTAAATACAGGTGTTGGTACCTGTCCCACAAAATTGTTTTGAGATTGTGTTTGTCGCAGTATACTGGGAAACAGGGTCCAAGTGCAGGTGTATTATGGAGTAAAGAGCACAGCTTTATGGATGCAGGAAATGAGATAAGGTGGGCAACACAATGAAAATAAAAGCTTGTTCACAATTTAACCCTCAGTGTGAGAAGCTGGGTCTGCATCTTGGTGGGGTTTCTGGAAGCTCCTGGCACTGGCATTTGAGAGTGAGCTGGCTGGGGCATCCTCACACTCACTCCCCTCATCTTTAGTTGAGAAATAGTCCCAGAATCAGGAAACAAGGGAGCAGATGAAGCGGGGTCAGGTCTGCAGAGGGACGATAAGAACCAGGCATTCGGGGTGATGGGGAGCATCTGCTAGAGATACTGCAAGCTGCCCTTGGTAAATCCAATCAGTTACTACTTCTTGCCTTTTGTTGTTGTAATGCCAGCTGAGTCCAGTGGTAGGCACTAAGCACAGGGAGAGAATGACCAGCTCCTGAAATAATCTCCTTAAAACAAATGTGTAAGTCACAGAAAGCGAACTCAGACCTCCATCTAATACCATGCACAAATTTCAAATCCAAATGGATTAAAGACCTTGATATCAAACCCCAAACCATGAGGTATATAGAACAACACATAGGCAAGACACTCCATGACATTGAGACTAAAGGCATTTTCAAGGAGGAAACAGCACTCTCTAACAAGTAGAAGTAGAGATAAACAGATGGAACTGTATTAAGCTGAAAAGCTTCTGCAAATCAAAGGAAATAGTGACTAGGATACAAAGGCAATCCACAGAATGGGAGAAGCTATTCTCCCAATATCCATCAGATAAGGGCTAATATCTAAGATATACTAGGTACTGACAGAATTTAACCAGAAAAAAAACATCTAACCCCATCAAAAAATGGGGAGAAAAATGAACAGACATTTTCTCAAATAAGAAATACGAATGGCCAAAAGGCACATGAAAAAATGCTCCACATCACTAATCATCAGGGAGATGCAAGTCAAAACAACAATGAGGTATCAGCTCACACCACAGAGACTGGCACACATCACAAAGAACAAGAACAATCTGTGTTGGTGGAGATTTGAGTAGAAAGAAAATCTCATTCACTGCTGTTGGGAATGCCGTCTAGTCCAGCCTTTATGGAAAACAATGTGGAGATTCCTCAAAAAACTGGAAATCTCAAATATGATATGAGCTACCATATCATCCAGTGATACCACTTCTAGGGATATACCCTAGGATCACAAAAATGCAATACAAAAATGCTTTCCTCATACCTCTATTTATTGCAGTGCTATTTACAATAGCCAGACTCTGGAATAAAACAATATGCTCTTCAACAGATGAATGGCTAAAGAAACTGTGGTACGTATACACAATGGAATATTATGCAACCATCAAGAGAGATTAAATAATGAAATTTTCCTATACATGGATAAGCATGGAAACTATTATGCTGAGTGAAATAAGTCAGAGAGAGAGAAAGAGAGAGAGAGATAGACAAAGAATAGTCTCACTCATTTATGGGTTTTAAGAAAAATAAAGAGCATT
Organism: Suncus etruscus; assembly: GCF_024139225.1. NCBI lineage: Eukaryota > Metazoa > Chordata > Mammalia > Eulipotyphla > Soricidae > Suncus > Suncus etruscus. Next base: position 74,213,870 of record NC_064861.1, on the reverse strand, counting down.
ATTGTAATAATGCCCAGAGACAATAGAGATGAGAGCCAGAAGGACTAACTCATGCTATGAAACTCACCACAAAAAGTGGTGAGTGCCGATAGAGAAATAACTACACTAACAACTATCATGACAAAGTTAATGAGTGAGAGAAATGGAATGCCTGTCTTGAATACAGGCAGGGGATGTGGGAGGAGGGAGATGGGAGGCACTGGTGGTGGGAATGTTGTGCTGGTGAAGAAGGGTGTCCTTTTTATGACTGAAACCCAACTACAAATATGTTTGTAATCATGGTGCTTAAATAAAGATATGAATAAAAACCAAATGTGTAAGTCAAGACAAAATTGAGGATTCTCTATGAAGAGTGATGAGGATGGGAAAAAGCAAATTGAAGTGATTAGACATATGGGCCAGGAAGCTCCTCCCTTCTCCAAAGGGGACCAGCTCCAGTAGAGTCCTTAAGTATATGTAAACACAAACCAGAGAAAATGCAAAATTCCCAGAGGAGCAAGATCCAATCATAGGGATCTTAGAGAGAGAGGAGCCAGTCAAGGCTGGCCACCATCCTGTTTCCTCTTTATGGAAGTGCAAACACTTATTGACAGGAGGCCCCATCTATTCTGAGATTCAACGTCTTAGGGTATTAAGACTGAGAGGATAGAAAAAAAATTTCGAAGGTGGCCCACAAGGCCTATGTGACTCTTCACAGGAAAGATTAGATAATGACCTAAGGCACTTCGTTGAGGATGAGGCAGGAAATTGATGTCATACTTTGTGGTGCTCAGAGTTTACTCGTAGTTTCATGCTCAGGGGTCACTTCTGGAGGAACCTGGGGCATCTAACCCAGGACAAACATGTGCAAAGTAATCATCGCACTGATTATCTCTCACCTACCTACCTACCTACCTACCTACCTACCTACCTACCTACCTACCTACCTACCTACCTACCTACCTTTCTCTCCCACCCTCTGATGCACTTTAAGTGATTATCAGTGTTTGTTATCGCTTGCTTTATATTTGTAGAAAAATCCACTGTGGGAAACTCCCTGTCTATTGAGGAGAAACAATGGCAAACAGAAACCCTGAAAACTATAAACTGTAATGCCATGTGATAAGATTCTGTGATCAAAGGCTACACCCAAGGCCTAGGGCGCAACCAGGAGGAAACCAGTGGTTGTGTGAAGGAAATGGAGTTGGCTTTACACAGGAAAAGAGGAGTCTCAGAGTCTGAATCTAATTGCAGATAAATTCTGGAACTTGGAATGAATGTGAGCTGAGGGTAGAGTGAGGAGGAAAGAGTGTGAGAATGAAGGCTGGCGAGCCTTTTGTTTGGGTCAGGCATGCTGTTTCCTGAGAAGATTTTAACTTAACTCCTTTCAACTCTGTCACCAATTTTTAGAACTTTTTTTTAGTCCAAGAGTTAGTCAGCAAGAACAGACAGTAACTGGATCACTGGGTCTGAGGACTTCTCAGAAAAATAATGAATTCTCTAGATAAAGGATTCAAGACAGGAGAAAGGAGTTGTCAGCTTGTTTGTTTTTGTGCCACACCAGGCAATGCTCAGGGTTTACTTCTGGCTCTACATTCATGAATCACTCTTGATAGTACTTGGGGGACCATGTGGGATTCCGGGGATGAAACCTAGGTCAGCTGCATGCAAGGCAAATCCCCACCCCCCACCCCATACTATCACTCTGGCCCAGGAATCAGATTTTTCAGGAAGCAGTGAGAGTTGAGATGTTAGAATTCTTGGGTATAATACCCCGTACACTTGACCTCCACATCGTGGACAAGTAGAACATGAGAATTATTAATGATGGTAACAGACTGTCACTCCACAGAATAAATATAAGAATCCATACTTGGGGCTGGAGAGATAGCATGGAGAAAAGGCATTTGCCTTTCATGTAGAAGGTTGGTGGTTTGAATCTTGGCATCCCATGTGGTTCCCCATGCCTGCCAGGGGCAATTTCTGAGCATAGAGCTAGGAGTAACCCCTGAGCGCTGCCTGCCGGATGTGACCCCAAAACAAAACAAAACAAACAAACAAAAAAACACAACAAGTGGGGAGTAAAGAGAGCTCATCCATAAAACAGATTGCCAATTGATGCATGTAGGTGGAATCATAGAATTAGAAAATTGCCATTTGGCCACACAGGAGTAAATAATAATCCTCATCTGGGATATGAAAGCAGAGCTAGTGGGTGAAGTTTAAAGAGATCATGCTATTTGTAAGTCTGAAACTGTCTCTCCTTGCAAGATAATTATCACAAGGGGGGGGGAAGATAAAGTTTTATGAAAGAAGCTTGCTCCATGGCATGCTTCATGGTGCTAAGGAAGAGACCAAGACTAATGGCCCTTAGCGGCACCCATACTGTCATGACAGCGCTCAGGGGTTTCAGGAAATCTGATTTTTCCAGAAATGCACAGTCTGGACCTCAACCTATGAAAAACCACAGAACCCCAACAGTAGGAGAGTTTATGGAAGAAGATGCTCACCCTGCCGAAATATGCTGAGGACATAAAGGACAGAATCAGGCTGAGGAAGTTTCTAGATTTAAGAAGGGAAGTTCGGGGCTGGAGAGGTGGCGCTAGAGGTAAGGTGTCTGTCTTGCAAGCGCTAGCCAAGGAAGGACTGAGGTTCGATCCCCCAGTGTCCCAGGGGCAATTTCTGAGCGCTTAGCCAGGAGTAACCCCTGAGCATCAAATGGGTGTGCCCAAAAACCAAAAAAAAAAAAAAAAAAAAAAGAAGAAGGTAAGTTCAAGAGGCCAGCAGGCCAAACAGAGGGTCAGATGCTGAGGAGGCCCTGAGACCTGTTTCTTTTTTCATGCTTCACATGAGCAGCAAAATTAGAATAAAGTTGTTGAAGTCCATATTACTCTTTCAAGAATGCTCATTTTCTCACTGGATAATCTTTCTTTGGTTTTATTAAAGAAAAAATAATTTTTTCAGAAATGCTATTTTGCAGATTAGAGATAAAGGACCAAGGGATCTGAAATTAATTCTCAAATGACTAGGGATGGGGAAAGAATAATTAATGTGGTATAATGTGAACATTAGTTCATTGTGGGTGAAAGGTACAAATGAATTATTTATATTATTTTTGAAACATTCCCATAGGTCTGAGATAATCTAGTGCATAGATTGGGCCAAAGAGACAGTACAGAGGTTAATATGTTGGCCTTGATTGCAGCTGACCCAGGTTTGATCCCTGGTACTGCGAATGATCCCATGAGCAAGGTCAGGAGGGACCCCTGAGCACAGAGCCAGGAGTAAGCCCTAAGCACAGCTGGGTATGGCCCCCATTCCTCCAAAATGCATATTTTAGAAGAAAAATTTGCAGAAAAGAATGCTAGAGCCATCTGGATGGAATCTGGACCATTAACCAGCTGTGTGCATGACCTTGAACAACATTCTCAGTCTCCCTGCTCTCATGAGAGGCTAGGGACATTGGTACCTTCACGTCAGGCTGAGGCAGTGACTGTGGACCACTGTGTATAATAGCAGGGCCCAGCTCAAAGCAGCTCCCAGGCCTGCCTCTCTAGGGTGAGCCAGGACCTCAATCCTCCAGATATTGGACTAGTTGACAGTGCTTAGGTGTCTTGTTTAATACTAGCTTCACTGCTGCAAGTGCCTCTTGGCATCATAATACATTATTGCCAACTTGCTTTTTATTTTGGGGGGAGTAAAATGAGGTTTATTTGATGGTAGGACAAGGGTAGAATAAGAAAGAAAGAGAGTAACACTCTCAAGGGAGAACACAGGCATCTCCAAAGGTAGAAGGAGGAGCCCTGGTACACAAACCAGCATGAAAGAAGGAAAGTCCACATGTCATGAGAAAAATGTGAGTGACGGGTGTATGCAGGAACCATGGTTATGGGCACAGATAGTGCATATGTGCAACTTACTTTTTTTTTTTTTTTTTTTTTTGGTTTTTTGGTCACACCCGGCAGTGCTCAGGGGTTCCTCCTGGCTGTCTGCTCAGAAATAGCTCCTGGCAGGCACGGGGGACCATATGGGACACCGGGATTCGAACCAACCACCTTTGGTCCTGGATTGGCTGCTTGCAAGGCAAACACTACTGTGCTATCTCTCTGCCCCCCCCCCCAACTTACTTTTAAAAGCACAGCTCAAGGGGAAGGAGCCATTGTACACTGGGGAGGACCTTTGCCTTGCATACAGCCAATCCAGGTTTAATCCCTGGCATTCGATATGGTCCCTGAGCTCCGCTAGGAGTGATTCCAGTGTGATGAGCTATGCGTGAGTCCTGAGCACTGCTAATTGTGGCCCATAAACCAAAAATAGATGAATAAATACATAATTTATATTTATACATATATAAATACAATAAAACAGCTCCACTAGAAAGTTAGTAAATAGCAAGTAGCAATAGAGTCCATATAATATTTGGCCCCTTATTTCCTTATTCTCCTTTCTCTGCCATGCCAATCTGGGCTCTACATTTCCTCTGTTTACCTAGTTTTTAGGCTTTAAGAAAAGAATTAGGGATCTAGAAGGTGGTAAAAAGAACAAATACCCAAAAGGAAAGTTTGGGCTGGAAAACAAGGGTGCAAGAGGCTGGGCTCAGTGCAGAAGCAGATTTAAGGACATGGGGTGTTATCCCGAATCAGATGTATTGTGCACCAGTTAGCCTGTGTCCTATCACCTTCCAGAAGAGGATGAAGTGACCTGCCTTCTTTCCAGCACAGGGCTGCCTCTTGCTGGGGCTTCCCCTTTCCCTGCTCCCAGGAAGCTGATAGTCTTAGAAGATGTTCCAGGATTTTCTTTCCCTGACAGCCCACCCACTCCCCAATCCTAAACAGCCCCGATGCTGTGAGAACCACATTGGAGGAGGAATTCTGAGAAAGAAGAAGAAAAAAAAAATGGCTGAGGTGCATGTGGGCAGGGGCGGAGTGGAAAAGGTCTGGCTGGAAATGGCATTTTCACCATTGGGTAAACTGTTAGTCATTAGGTTTTCCTTTTCTAAGTGTGTGACTTTTACATTGTTATGGCTGCCCTGACCCCCATTAACCCTGGACGCTTTACACGCATCTTTTCCTGCATGAAGAATCACTGGGGGTTGCTGTATATTTCTTGCTGCAAGTGACGGAAGTTGCTTCCCCCAACGTCACAGGGAAAATGAAAGGACACAGCAGCCCTGATGGATCCAGGGAGCCCCCAGATGTCTCCCTGTGCTGGGCCCTTATCAACTCTCCTTTCTTGCCTCCAGCTTTCATGGGATAAGCTCTTTAACATGAGTATTTGCTGGCATGAGCCAGAGCCCTTATCACAATAGTACATGGGTGGTGTTTGGGGCTGGAAGAAAATAGACGATATTTTCCCTTTGCAGTTGACTAAACCCTTTGGAATCTTTCGAGATAAAGTCACTTTAGAAAGGGCTCTTGGATGGCAGAAGAAATGTTTTCTAGCAGACTTCCAGACAACTACCTGAGTCCAGGTGGCTTTCCATAGGGTGGCTCTTCAGACAATTTGGGGGACAATTTGGGGGGCCCTCTTTCTCTCCTTTTTCCCTCTGGTAGAGTTGCTCCATTTCCTGCCTCCATAGTATTTCTCTGCACAAACTGAGAGGTCATAAACAGCATTACTGACAATCGGGCGGGGCTACTGTGTGGAACCTCACAAAGGAGTCACTGATGTCTAGCTATCTGATCCACTTGTGTGGACATGCAGATGTGCAAAGCATGCTTAGACTTGGCCCCCCAGCAACCTGCAATTTGTCCACTGAGCAAGAACATCCAACTGTATTCTGAGTGGGCAAATGCCAAGAACCATGGAATCTTGAAAGACTTTCATTCAAGTCCATCTTTAGAGAGGTACAGTGTAGATATACAGGCCTTCTGTACTCATCGAATCTCCAGCTCTGCATCTCCATCTCCACCCTTACCTTCTTCACATCTAGTTCTGAGTCTTCTCTATTACAACCTATGCTTCCAGTCCTGTACCTTCTATTCTCCCTCTAGTCCTGGGCCTTTCTCATCTCTTCACTTCTATACTCTGATCTCTGTGTCTCTCTTTCCCTTTCACCTCCTCCACCTCCAGTCTGAGTCATCTCAACCCAACCCCATGCCCAGTTCTGGGTGGACCACATGCAGCCCAGCTCTTCTCCAGCACCAGCTCCTCACTTCCTTTGTTTAGCTTTGTAGACCTCAGCCTAGGCCTCTGTCTGAGATTCTGGTGTTTCTCTAACAAATCACTGCAAAAGTCCTGAGAGAGAAACCACCTTAATGCCTTCCGCTGATGGATGCTAAGACCAGGACACAGCAGGGCTGCTCAGGGCAGAAGGATTTTTAACCATCTCCAGAAAATTGGCCTAGCCAGGATGATGCTCTGGAGACTCAGGTGGAAGCCTGGTCCTGCTTCTTCCAGCTCCAGGTGACCCCAACGTTTTTGGCTGTGGATGTGTCCCTCCTGGGGTCATAACCCCCATCCCTACCCACCTCACCTTTGTGTATCTCATTTCCCCTGTGTCTCTTACAAGGGCACTTAAATAGTAATTGTTTTGAGGGTCCACTTGGATAATCCAGGATTAGCTCAAGTCCCTTAATAGAATCTTATCTGCAAAGACACTTTTCTAAAGAACCTCCCAGCCCCTCAATTTAGGGGAGGCCTTGGATGTTTGACTACTTTCTTCCTTACCACAGGCTCTCAACATTTAGGACAAGGGAAGACAGTGTCCTAGAATGTCTGTGTTGAATGATGTGGGATGAGATCAAACATCATCAATTCCCAGGTGATCCTTCTTAAGTCCTTCAGCTGATTTTCCTTGAGGAAAGACAGAATCATGAGCGTAGACAGAATCCATAACCATTTCTTGAACTACTGAGAGTGTTCCTCTAAAGGATTTTGCCAGAGGGAAGCAGCCTAGAGAAATGAAGAAACTGTAACTATCTTTCTAATTTACTAGGGGCCATGGACTAGCAGCCATTGGCTTCCTCAGGCATCTTGGGATCTGAGCAGTGAGACAGGAGGAGAGCAGAGGCTGTCGGGAAGGGTAGCTCAGAGGTCAGGGTGCCACTGTCATTGACATTGGCAATGAGTCAATGCTCACCTCTGGGAAGATGAGCTGAGCTAAGCCAGAAGTAGGTTTTGTAGACAGAGAGAAGTACAATCACATTCATATTCCCCCCAAGTCATAAGAGTAGACCATTGGCTTTGATCTCTCAACTGCACCTCACAAGTTATCATTGTCTGCGAAGCAACCGGAGCCTCATTAAGGAATTTTCCAGCATCCACAGTCCCAACCAGAAGTGCTCCTCCTACCCATGCATGGAAAACCAACCAAACTAATTCAAACAAAAACCTGTCCATTAAGTCATTCACAGTGACTTCATTCTTTTTTTGTTGTTGTTGTTTTGGGCCACACCCGGTGGTGCTCAGGGGTTTCTCCTGGCTGTCTGTTCAGAAATAGCTCCTGGCAGGCACGGGGGACCATATGGGACACTGGGATTCCAACCAACCACCTTTGGTCCTGGATCGGCTGCTTGCAAGGCAAACGCCGCTGTGCTATCTCTCCGGGCCCAGTGACTTCATTCTTAATAGCAAAAGAACTGGGAGCACCTTAGCTGGCCCTTGGAAAGCAAACCATGGTGTCTTAATTTCCTGGACTACAGCTAAGGGGCCATAAGGGGGCTGAAACTTGATGAAGCAAAGGAAGTTTGCAGGTGGTATGAAGGGAGTTACTTGCTGAACTTGAAAGAAGAGAGTCTCGATTACCCCAAGCACTCTACAAAGTAGAGGTTGGGACCAGAAGAATGGGTCAGAAAGGAAATAATCAGACAAAAGACAATAGGAATGAGCTTGACTGGCTGGTGGAGGGGGAAGGGATAAGGGAACCACAGCAGACTGAGTCCAACAGAAGGCTTGGATTTAGTCCAGTGGGAGAACCACTGGCCTCTGACCACCAAAATTGTAGAAGTTCGAAAATATGTAAGCATTCCAATTTATGTGGTTTGTTACAGCAGCCCAAGGAAATTACTACGTGAAAAAACAGACAACCCTCTCTCCGATCTGACAACACGGACATTTTTTCATTCTACCAATGCCGCCCACATTCCCCAGCCTCTGTCTTCTTTCTAAACAAAGCCTGAGTTTGAAGTGTAAGGAAGATGCAGGAAGATAAATGAGAATTGTGAAGTCGAGGCCTTTCCAAACAACAGGGGAAATGTTCTTGTTTTGTATATGCCATCACTGTGCAAGATAATTATTTAGATCCAAAAGGGAAATGTCAGGGATTGGTTACAGCTGTCGAAACCTGCATGCTACTTGGAGCACCTCACCCCTTGCCAATTCCCAACCATGCAGACAGTGCCACCATCCAGCCAGTGGAGTAAACTGCAATCAGATCTTTCACCTCTTTCCACAGGACAATTCCTGGAGGTAGATTTCCTTCAGTTCCAGCGCTTCAACATCTGTCTGGATGGAGGGTCATGTTCAACCCTTAGGCTGAATACTCCAAAAACTTGCCGCTGTGTTGGGATAAAAGCTTCTGAAAGCCTCAGGCAGGGAATACCTTACCTTTTTGCCTTCACTTAACCATCTTTCCTTCCTCCATTAAGCCCTGACCCTGGCTATTCCCTGAAGGCAGGAGCCTATGGCCAGAGGCTGGTCTGTGAGAGATGGATTCCTGAAAGGGCTATCTGGTGCTCAGACATCTGTAGAGAGCTTAGGCTGATTTCAGTTTCTTCCAGAAGGCTCCATGCAGAAGCCCTTTGACAATTTAAACCCAACATGTCTCAGTTTCTGCTAGTTGTCAGCTCCTCTTGGAGCCCTTTGGAGAGTCCCATCATGGAGCTCCAAGAAAATTCTATCATCAAGTGCTTTGCTATCAAACAGTGGACATATTGCTCTCTTTAACAGAGCCCCTTTTTGACATACTAGGAACCATTGTAGGCCTTTCTACTCTCCAAGAGCTCCTTTTTTCAGTCCCTCTTTCCCATTTTATATCCTCTGCAGAAACCCATTCTTCTAAGGGGAGTGGAAGAAGAGGGTAAATTCACTTGCATATACTACTGGGCATGAACAGGATGCTAAAAACTGTCTCAGCACTTTGGTGACATGTTAGCAATTTCTCCCTACATCAGTGAGGGTTATTATTAAGTAATAGCAGAGAATAATTTATTCATAGACAATCACTTGGGATAATAGTAGAAAATCATCATCTTAGGACTGAGACTTATCTGAATATGAGGTAGATACTCATATGATTCTCCACTTTAGAAACAGGGATTAAAACTAAGAGGTCAAGTCTCTTTCCCAAGTCATTACATCAAGTCAAGGATAGAACTGAAATTCCGACTTCTATCTTACTTCAGGGTGAGAATTTAGTGGTTGATCTGTGTAATATTAAAAATTGAGCAGGGATAAGTTCTCTCAACCTATCTGTATGGGCGCTTAGACAAGTGGATTTGTGGGTCCAGGAAGAGTAAGGAGCAGGCACAAAGTATTCTGCCCTAGGACTTCCTTTTCTTGCCTCATGAGAAAATGGATATAAATACCATAGCACCCATTTCCTGGCTGCCTTCTACAATGGCAATTATTAATAATCATAGTGACTAAAGTTTAAAAAATGTTCATTGTTGGGCCAAGAGAACATTTGCCTTGAGTGTGTCCACCCCAGATTTGATCTCTGGAACCACACTGAGCCCCACCAGGTCTGATCCTTGAGCATAGTTAGGAGTAAGTGTTAGTAAGAGTTAGGTTAGAAAAAAAAAGTTAGGTTAGTGTTCAGGTATAAGGTATAATCTAGCATCACCCCCCATCAAAACATCTAACTGTAGTAACTTGTTTATGCTTGCCTTGCATGCATCAAGCTCCAAGCCGAGTTTAATCTCCAGCACCATATAGAGTGACCTGAGCCCTGCCAGGAGTGATCTCTGAGCACAGAAATAGGAGTCCTGAGTATTGTCAGATGTGGCCCAAACCCCCAAAATATATAGTTGTAAAAACTATGACTACCTTTTTCAACTTATTTGTGTTCATCATTGGGCATTTTCCTCCCATACAATAGTCCACTTAATAAGCCCACATCCCTATAAAGGAGTAAACTCAGAAAAGTTAAGGAAGGTTATCACTGATCTGCATCCAGTCTTTTTTGAGTTTCATATTCATGTCCTGGGCCAAGGAGCTATAGTATCCCTGAGGTTGGCTCAGCACAGGGCATGTGTTCATAAGATGGCAGGTGCCTGGTACATCAATGCATGCTGAGAAAAGCCTTGCATTGCTCTAGCTCAATTTTATCATTTGTAAAGTGAGGGTACTTCTCTTAGGGTGCTGGTGTCCTTATCTATTCTGAAGTTTCTATGGCTGATTTCACTGGCTTGGGAAAGTGTTCTGTTGGCTCAAAATAGCATAGCTTCAGGGCAAACAGTTTTGCCAAGATCCTACAACACTAGAAGAAAATTTCATTTATTTCTCCAGATTCATTTTATAGAAACCACATATGCTGCCCCCACCAAAAATACCAATGTTTTCTAATTTGTTTCACAACTAGAAGTGATTATGTGGCCAAGTCTGTCACAAATTAGGAGAAGAAATGGTGAATGCATTTTATCAATGGTAATTTTAAGAGAAATGTTAGATATATAGATAACGAGAAAGAAGAAGGAAGGAAAGAAAGAAAGAAAGAAAGAAAGAAAGTAAAAGAAAGAGAGAGAGAAAGAAAGAGAGAGAGAGAGAAAGAAAGAAAGAAAGAAAGAAAGAAAGAAAGAAAGAAAGAAAGAAAAAGAGAGAGAGAAAGAAAGAAAGAAAAAGAAAGAAAGAGAAAGAAAGAAAGAGAAAGAAAGAGAGAAAGAAGAAAGAGAGAAAGAAGAAAGAAGAAAGAAAGAAAGAAAGAAAGAAAGAAAGAAAGAAGAAAGAAAAGAAAGAAGAAGGAAGAAAGGAAAGAAAGAAGAGAATGAACAAGAGAGAGAAATCCCCCTTCCCATGTTCTTTTCCTGGTTGGAATAACAGAGGAGAGCAGCATTTCCAAGGTCAGAAAGAGGATGAAGTTGGGTCTCAATGGCTTCATCTTTCACTTCTTTCTGGGCCTGATCTTCTCTAGGTGATTGAGTGGGCCTCACCTATCTAGATGGCTCTTGCCTGGACCATTGCTTGAGAGGTATATGAACATCTATCTCATCAGCAGCTTTGGCATTTGAGATTTTTTCCTATTGGCACCTGAATCTTCTCATCACTAATAGGAAAGAAATGAAACACAAAGTACCCTGTGTTATCAAAAGGGCACCTTCAGACTTCATCTATGCCAAGTATCCAATTAGAAAGAACCTGATGTGTTGAACACAGTAGAAAACTGAATCACCTCTGCTCGACTTAAGAGTCAGAAAGGGTGGAATTAAAACTATATGGGTTATGAGGTACCAGGCCACGGATGGTGGACTCCACATTTTAAACAGCACTGGCTTGAATGGAGCAATTGCTATGAATTGAGGAGATCTGAGATACATGGCATAATATTTTGGATTGACTCAGCAGATGCCATGTGAAACAAAGATTGGAGTTGCTAAAATGAGGGCAAGACATGAGCCTTTGTTTACTTTCCCATCTTTCCCATATTTTTCTTGTAATTTTAGCCACAACTCAGCACATTACCTAACAACATGGGCTTTAGAGTAGAACTTCTCTTAGATACAGGATGAATCCTAGGGATGCTTGCTATGAAGAGAATCCAAGATTCAACAACAATTTTCCACTGCAGTTTCTCTCAAAGTTGTGTTTTCACTCACTAAACTGTGTCTGTTCTTGTCTTTCCACTGGAGTTCCAGAGCCTGACTTCATACCTGATTCACAGCAGGTGCTAAATAAAAACACAAATGCATGTTTAATGAACTAACACCCTTATCTACTGTAAATTCTAGCTATTTATAAACTGTGAGCCAAAGATACTCCATAAAAGCACACATCACTACTCCCAGTAGGATTAATCCAACAACTTGTAATCATAAACTAAATGGATCATGATGCAGCTAAAGTATTAATCTGTGATAACTGAAATCATCAGAAGCACAAGACTGAGATCCAAGACCAACTAAAGTCAACTCTGCTAATTCACTCATGAAATCTTCCAAGAATGCTTTGGGGATGCTAGAAATCTATGTTTACAAGTACATGATAGCAATGTCTGTCCTTTACCAAACTGCCAGAGACAGGAACCTATGAATTGAATGAATTAAAGTTATCAATAAACTCCAGGCCCTCTTTGGAGTTAAACATAGTATTGCCATATCACCTAAATCTAGGTAGATAAACAAAGAAAAAGAAATAAAATGTCTATCTTTGAAGCACATTTCCCAGCAATTTTATTCATGATAATTCAAGGTAAAAACAACACAAATATTTATCAAATGTCCATGAATAGATAAAAACATAGAGCATATCTGTAGAAAAATGTTATTTGATAATGAAAAGTAATGAAAGACTGGCACACACTTTGAACTTTTCTAATATGCACATATTCCTGTACATATGAACCAAGAGGTACTTCTTTCCTCAAGCTCTTTTTTGATTAATAGGGTTCTAGGGTGTGTGTGAGAGGATCCTCAGCAGTTAGACTCATACTCTACTCTTATACAGTTCAAGCAGAAGGGCTTGGGATTCAACATTCCTAGAAGTAGCTCTCAACCAATGACAAAGAAAGGCTGGAAATGCAGAATCCCATTTTCCTTATAAAGTACATGGTAGTGGGAGAAGTGTTCTTTTTAGTCTCTCCATATTGTAAGGAGGGTTGACTGCCAGCTTCCCACAGCGCACTGTTTATTGCTGTATCTTGTACTCTTAGTGCCTTCTCCTTTAGTTCTCCCTTCCTTCCAGTCTCCCTGGCATTGTCTTCAAACTAGTTACCTACATCCAAGCCTTGTTGGGAAGTCTGCTTCTGCAGGAAAGCAAAATATATAGAGTCTTTTAAGGACTACTGGGAGAGAAAATAGGATATTGATTCTTGAGCATTTCAGTACTGTGACTAGCCATGCCATGTTCATGGTCACCATCATCATCACCACCATAATCATCATTATTAGTTGTTATTATCATCATAAACAAATAACTGCATGAATGCTTTCTCAAATTTTGGCCCCAGAAACCCGCCTCAGACTCCATAATTTAGAACAAATACTGGGTCAGTATTGTGCTGCTTCTTTCTCTGCTGAACATTCGGTTAATTATTTTCTCTCATTTGACTCTAGGTTTTCAAAGACTTTATCAAGTACACTGTACAGAATAAGTAATAATTCATTTGCTCTCCCATGTTTTATGAATCAAAGACACAGCACTGTCAATCAGACTGATCAGCATGAAATTACCAGGGTCACTGCATAGAACTCATATTTCAGTCATAAGCAAAGAATCTTGATGTTTTTGTTAGTCTGTGAAGCTTTCTCCCTTGTAAAACCATGATTATATTAGAGTTTATGAAATATTTAAAAAGGCTTGCAAACCTTGATTGTGAAAGCCCCAATCTCCTAAAACCCAAAAACCCCATGTTGGCAATTCGTAAACTAATAAACTAACATTTTTAAGAAATATGCTTGTTTTTAGTATAAAGTAGCTGCAATAGAACCTACTGCTATATTCGGTGGCAACCTTTCTGAACTTGATGAGAAAAGCAAGAATAAATGGATTTTTAGTAATGTATGCTTTTATCTTGACCTTTTCACAATGAAATATTCTTGAGTCTAGGAGTGACTGGATTATTCTAAGATGCCAGACCATTTCATTTACTCAACAACAATATTCAAAGATCACAGTCTATGAGTAAAAACAGATGGGGAATGAGGGAAATAGATCAAGTCATTTAGAACAAGAGAGGGGTGTGCACTTTCATAGGCAGATGTGCTATATATGTTAGCTTGACTTTCCACATCCATTCTCCTTTCTCCATTCATGTAGTTGTCTTTTCCTTTGGCTTCTGGTTGGGTTCAGAAAATGAGTCAGAGATGACAGATGGATTAAGAGGAAGGCAGGTAGCCATTTCCCCTCATTCCTTCCTGAGCCACATCAAGACTGCTTCCTTCTCCTGAACATCACAGGCCTGTTACAGGTAAATCTTTTCCACACAACTCTCTATGACTCAGGCCTGGACTCTGCTGTCATCCTTGATTCCAGGAATTCTATAGTAATAGATGAATCTATAATTTCCCTCCATATTGATTGTTACCAATCCTCCTCATGTTAGCTAGTTCAACTGTCTTCTCTGTCAGGGCTCGAACTGAACTTAAACTGGAGGTAAGACAGCTGGGTTTATAATTCCTTTTGGCTAGTGTCTTGGGAGCAAACAAAGGAGTGGACAATGTTTCTAGAAGTGACAATGGGCTATAGTTGGCTTATCTGAATTTTACTGTGATATTCTAATGGACTTTCTAAAATGAAAACTAGATCCAGAATGTAAAATGAAGAGTCAGCATGAGAAGAATATAATGGGATCCATAGGACACTCAGTAACCACTCACCTAATACAAAACAAATCTTAGCTGCTATTATCTGGGTTTACAGGGATGTGAAAAGACCCTGTTCAGTGTCTGCTTTGCAAATAATAAGCACGAGTTCTCAAGTGCTTGGGAGACAACACTTCAGGAAAGAAGAGAGATAGTTGGCCCATATTTTAATGCAGCAGGCCTTTTTATACCTGTGGGTAGGTGCTGATCCATGGATCCTGGTTGCAAATCCCAGTCCCAGTCCACACCCATTCAGAGCCTTTACTATTTGCCAGCAATGGTGTTTATTACTTCCCCAGTGTTGTCTCATTTAACACAATGGTTCTTTTGGGGGAGTGATTTAAAACCATAGATAACACTGAATTAAGAAAGAATTAAGACAGCTGTGTCAGCTCACACAGGACACAAGTCAGAAGAGGCATCTGAAAGCAAAAGTCGATATTCCCAGCCCAATTCTGGTTTCCTGACTTATAAATCACCAATTTTGGGGAGAACAGACGCTGAGAAACTTGATGGTCCTAGAATCAGAATGTTGCGTGTAGGACTCTCTGATTTATCACTGTCAAACTCTGTTCAGAAAATAGACTGTAATTGTACACTTAATTTCACTCTAGCACAACTCAATGTTCCAGCTAAGTGCGTGACCAAGTGACATGTGTTGAGATTGTGAGTCTGTTGGGAAGGAGCCTTGTAAAACATGCATAGAGAAGGCAACAAATGGACAGATGTGCTGGTTTATGGGCGTCATCTCCTTGTTGCCCCTTGGTGGCTCTAGTGAAGGAAATGACACACTTAAGAAGGCACAACACAGCACCCAGGTTCCCTGGGAATATGATAGGAGCACCAACAAGAGGAATTCTGTCCTTTCTGTCCTTGAGTTGTTACCAAACTCCCTAGATGGGAGACTGTCATGGATGCCACAGTGAGTAGCATGTGGCCACTGGCTCTCTGAAGTCTTTTGGGACTCCCTACATTTAAGCCAGGCTTGCAACTGCCTGGAAAGCAAGTGAGCTTGTCACCAGCTCAGATGGAGGAATTGGGCCTCTTGAGCCAATGAAACTGGCAGTTATCAACTGAACTGGTGTCATGGTCTTGCTTGAAGATTGGGATGTGGGTGTTTGTGGCACTACTGTTGAGGTTACCCAATACCTCCACAGTGAGTTCTGTTATGGCAATGAAAGCAAAAGTCAAGATATGTCTAAAGTCAGTCTAGCCATGATAAGGGCTTTGAATCAGCATATAAACTGATCTCTGGAAACATGACCCAGCTGGCAGAGGGGACAGAGAGCAGAGAGGCCCTTGAAGCAAACAAATGTGGCATTTTCCATTGTCTTAGAAAAGATAATGATGACACTTGATGGATGTGTTGAAATATTAAAAATCAACAGAACTGGAGCCGAAGAGATAGCATGGAGGTAAAGCATTTGCCTTTCATGCAGAAGGATGGTAGTTTGAATCCCGACATCCCATATGGTCCCTGGTGCCTGCCAGGGGCGATTTCTGAGCATAGACCCAGGAGTAACCCCTGAGCGCTGCCGGGTGTGACCCAAAAACAAACAAACAAAAATCAACAGGACTCCTGTTATAGGCTAAACTGTACCCCTCAATAAATATATTGATTTTCTAACACTTGATGGAACAAACACAAATGGAACCTAATTGGAAGAGAGGGTTTTTTAAGTTATGCAATTTGTATGACCTCAACTTGTACCTCCCTGTTGTCCTAGGTTACAGAAGTTTTGATGGAATACAAATTTCTCATTAAAATAAATTGGGAGGCCAGAGAGAGAGAGAGCACAGCAATAGGGCTTTTTGCCTTGCAAGCAGCCGACCCGGGACCAACAGGGGTTCGAATCTTGGCATCCTATATGGTCCCCCCTGTCTGCCAGGAGCTATTTCTGAGCAGAGAGCAGGAGTAACCCCTGATTGGAAAAAAAAAAGAAATTTCTAGAAATACATAAAATTTCTTCCAATATAGAGTTGAATGATTTTTATAGTGATTTTTTTTTTTTTTGGTTTTGGGCTCACACCCAGCAGCACTCAGGGGTTACTCCTGGCTCTGTGCTCAGAAATCACTCCTGGCAGGTTTGGGGGATGCTGGGATTCAAACCATCATCCTTCTGCATGCAAGGCAAATGCCCTATCTTCATGCTATCTCTCCAGCCCCCTTTATAGTAATTTTTAAAATTTTGTGATTGCTTTAAAATAGCTAAATAAGCTAGTGTTATACATATATATAACCTTTTTTGTTGTTGTTGTTTTGTTTTGTTTTTGGGTCACACCCGGCAGCGCTCAAGGGTTACTCCTGGCTCTACGCTCAGAAATCACTCTTGGTAGACTTGGGGGACCATATGGGATGCCAGGATTCGAACCACCATCCTTCTGCATGCAAGGCAAACACCTTACTTCCATGCTATCTCTCCGGCCCCAATATATACAACCATTTATCTTTAAAATAGTATTCAAGTATTTTCAATAAATGTATGTTACGATAACCAATATTCTACAAGCATAATAAATATTAAATATTTCTTTAATTCAAACCAGGAGAATTCCTTCTTTTGTGCCATTGATAAATTTTGAATAGAGGTTGTACTTCTGAATGGCCAAAATTTGAGGAGGGCCAGAGAACCCTAAAAAATATTATTGGGAGTTTGTATAGGGGTTACTTATCTTGCATTTGGCTGATCTCAGTTTAATTCCCAGTACCATAGAGTCCCAGGAATATCACCAGAGCTCACTCCAGAGCGCAGAGACATGAGTATCTCCTAAGCATTCCCAGTTATGGCCCTTTCCCCCAGAAAAAGAAATTTTTCTAAAGTGACTAATAGTTTCCATGTCCATTATGCTGAGTGAAATAAGTCAGAGAGAGATAGATAGACAGAGAATAGTCTCACTCATCTATAGGATTTAAGAAACGTAAAATATATTATTGTAATAATGCCCAGAGATAATAGAGATGAGGGCCTGAAGGACTGGCTCACGATAGGAAGCTCACCACAAAGAATGGTGAGTGCAGTTAGAGAAATAACTATGCTAACAACTATCATGACAATGTTAATGAGTGAAAGAAGTAGAATGCCTGTTTCGAATAGAGGAGGCAGGAGGAGGAGGAAGATGGGGGGCATTGGTAGTGGGAATGTTGCAGTGGTGTAAAGGGGTGTTCTTTTTATAACTGAAACCCAATTACAAACATGTTTGTGATCATGGTGCTTAAATAAAGATATTATTAAAATTAAAAAAAATGACTAATAGCAAACTTTGCCTTATGCTGTGTCATTAAAACTCCATTCTTAGAAGTCATGCTTGGTGAAGAACTCTGCTTTTACTTTCTAGCAAAATTCCCTGTGACTTTGATCTCGATTGTTCTCAAATCATGATTTGTTTGGTCTAAAAATAGTTCTGCAAGGATAAAACAGAAATTTATTTTCTGGGGACATGTTAAAGGAAACAAGCTAAACTCTGAAGGGGGAGTGAAATCTCTTGAAAGAATGTCATGTGTTAAATTTGCTGCTGCGGTTCCAAGAAAATCTTCCTTAATATTTTTAGACTGAGATTAATGTATTTGTAGACAATTTTAGAATATAAAGGAGTCTAAATTGGACATCTGCTTTATTGTCTTGGTCCTAGAGTCAACCTTCTGGTTTAAAAATTTAGAAAGTATATTTAGAGACGTAAATACATATCCAAATAATTTACTCATATGCTTGGGGAATCAAAAATTTTTTTCATTTCTTTGTTTTGATAGAAGATTAACTTTAGAGGTACTGTCTTTATTAAGTATCAAATGACAATGCCTTTCGATGTTCATTAAATCATGTTTAGTGCAGTAAATGTTAAATTACCATGTTATATCTCCATAAATACATGTGAAGTCCATATGAATGCCAAATGAATTCAATATGGTCATTTCTATTACAATAAATGCCAAATGAATTCAGAGTGATGAGGCACTTAAAATGTCATACACTTCCAACTTGTCCCATCATGAATTCATTACTGCCATGTGACACCCATTCTTGTCAGGGTTTCCATTTTAAATTCTATTTTCAACAGTTTGTAATAAAATTTTATTTGAGAAACTGCTTCTCATTGGCAATCTGGAAAGTGAACTCAAGTCTGGGAAAGCATTGTCAATATAACTTTTGCCACATTGTCAAAGTCCCCAACCCTAACAGGTTAAGATAAGAATAAAACATAAAGACTATATGGTTATGGCTTTGAGTATTTTATATCCCAAGAAACTTTTAATTTTATATTTCCTCTGTTTACAGAGAGATGCTTTATAATGCCTTAGTAAATAATTATTTGATAGCACTTTTATTAGGTAAATCAGCTATGTTAGAGTTATACTCATTTGGGAAAACTCAAGACTCCATAAAGAAACTAGTAGTCAAGAAATAACCATGCTCAATATTCAATTACATGAACTGATATTTCCATTTTAATAGTTTTTTTTCCAAACTGTTAACCCTGAAACTGTTCTTGATGGCCTTCTTTGTGGAGGAGACACAAAGAAGGCTTGTGAAGGCTTGGAGGTTATGGTGACTAAAGACAACAGGATAAAAGCAAATGGAGTTGGGGCCAGAGTAATAGAAAAACATGGAAGACAATTTCCTTCCTTTCCATGCAGCCAATCCAAGTTTAATCCCTGGCATTCAATATGATCCTCTGAGCACTACCAGAGTCCCTTGAGTGCTAAGTCAGGAGTAAACCCTGAGCACCACCAAGTGTAGTACAACAAAGAAAAAAGACATGGAGAAATACAAAGTGTAAATCAACATCCAGAGACTGGAGAGATAGTACGGTAAGTAGGATGATTGCCTTGAACAAAATCAACTTGGGTTTGATCCCCAGCATCCTGTATGGTTTACTGAACCTCACAAGGTGTGGTCCCTGAGTGTATAGTCAAAAGTAAATTCTGAACACGACCGAGTCAATTGATATCAAAACATATAATAGGAATAGCAACCATTCGTGGTTGAGAGTCATTGATTTTCTAAGGGAAAATATGAAATTAAATTACAATTCTGGTTATTGTTGAATAAGAGTATTAATAGCAATAAGAGTTAAAATAAGGAAGAGAAACAATTTCAAACATTATGGAAATATTTTATATAGTTTAATATGTATGTATGAAGACTTTGACCTAGTGTTATTAACAACATATCAATTGTATATATCAAATAAGTTAAAGCACACATTCTAATAAATATGTATGTATTCTATATTCAGATTCTGATAAATACAAAGTGGATGAGCTAAATAAAAAAAAAACCGTTTAAAGGGGCCAGAGCAGTGGTGCGGAGCAGTAAGGTGTCATCCTTGTGAGCACTAGCCTAGGACGGACAGCAGTTCGATCCCCTGGCATCCCATATGGTCCCCCAAGCCAGGAGCAATTTCTGAGCGCATAGCCAGGAGTAATCCCTGAGCGTCACCGGGTGTGGCCCAAAAAATAAAATAAAACAAAACAAAACAATAAAACAAAAATAACACATTTAAAGAACAAAATAGTGGTTCTTAAAGGGAACAAAAGTGGATAATGCTGGTCAAAAAAGATGATTACATAATGCTTAATGGAAACTGGAGTTCTAGTGGGGAGCAAAAGAAGTTGAAAAAGATGTGGATGATAAAAGAAGTATACCCAATCTCTAACTAATGTTCTAGGTCATGTCAATATAATTTCAAATAAAAATTAAGCTAACCTCTAAAAGGTTTTCATATAATAATACAATTTGTCTACATATAATGTGTTTTATAGATATAGATGTGTAATATGTAAATAGACACCACTAAAATAAACATAGATGTAGATTAAAGAAATATCACAGAAAAAGTTCAAGGAGTCTTTTAAGTTATTATTGTTCTCTCACCCTAATGCAAATTTAAAATAAGTGGAAAGTCTTGCTTCACATCTATAAGGTTATGCTTTCAGTAGTTTAAGAAACACCATCTTAAGCCATATAATTACTTGATCAAGGTGTGTTGCTAAAGTCTATGCTGGCATCAGTACTTTATAGTCTCTGAGTCAAGTCGCACGCGTAGCTTGTTTATGTAAATATAGCTTTATTAGAATGTAGTTATACTAATTTTTTTTCATATCTGCTCTGGTCCCGTTAGGGCTACCATGATCACTCAGTGACTGCAAGAGAAACATTATGAACCTAAACTAGGAAAATAATTTTATCTTGCCCTTCATAAAGGAAAAAAAAATTACTTCCCATGATGTCTGTTAAATTCCAAGAGAAAAAGTATCTTTGAACTTCTAAAAATGGTATTTGATCTCTTTTCTCCTCATGGGTAACAAAAATAAAATAGAATGGTTGCTTTTAGTTTTGCTTCGACCATCAGGATGCTCAAAGTGAATTAGAACAATTTCATGTCAGGATTGTCAGATTAACTGTGTGATTTATTCCAGACAATTGATACAACCCACTCTAATTTATACTTCTCCCTGTACAATGTTGAAATTTTTCTCACTTAGACGTGTTTTTAAGTACTTTAGAGAGTGTGGTTTACCTAAACCACTTTATACAATTCTTTGTGAAACAAAGCAGAGACTGGATAATAGGTTGGAATAAGAAGTTAAATAGGCAGGTAGCGATGCAGGTGGAGACAATCTAAATCCATCCATCTGTATCTCACTTAGTAAAACCAAGCAGATCTGTGGGGCTATAATACACTATATTTAATTTAGAAGGAATTTTTGTGGCAAGGAGCTAAAGATTTTTCAACAGAGGAACTATTGAAATGTGGGAGCTCCTAATTCCATGGAGGATGCTGTCCTGTGTGTTAATATCACTGCCCTCTGCCTATGATATGCTCTTCCATGCTAACAAAAATTATCTTCATAATTGTTATAGGTTTCCTGAGTGACCATTTCTAAGCCCACTTCAGCCTAGTGGAAATGGCTTTATATACATTGTCCTTCATGCACTGTCCTGCTCAACTCCACTACTCACATAAGAAAGAGCAATCTACAGGAGACTACTGGAAGACACAAAGGATTTCTGAACATAATGAAAAGAATTCTGCTTTGACCAGATTAAACCAGGCCTTTTTCAAGTCACCCCTCAGAAAATTGGGACTGGAGAAGGTATTAATAATGAATCCTATAGAAGGGATTTTGAATTAGGATCCTTCCACAGTCTCTTCCAGGTTGGGCTAAGAGATGTGATGTCTGCCAGGTACTCTCAGCCATGGAAAGATGCTTCTCCTGAACACTAATGATGGTCATGAATTAAATAATAGTTAGGTCATAACTTGGGTTATTTCCTAGGGCTGGAGATCAAGCCAAATTAAATCCTCAATCTTGAAGGGTCTGAGTTGATCAAGGGTTATTTAAGTGTCTTCACAGTATTGGAAGCAAGATCTGAATCAGATGCGGAGATTGACAATGCTGCCTGAACTCTTTCTCAAGAGACTATAAAGTCAGTTGAAGCCAATAATTAAAGTAGATGTAAGAAAATGTGAGATTACTTCAGAGATGTGGGAAGCCAAATCATTTGACAATGGAAACTTGGTTCATTATTAGCACATTTTCTCTTGTTTGCACCAAACATCCAGAGACTGAATTTAGAGACTATCTGTGTAATTGATTGCAGCAGTTGAAACTGTATTTCAATTGCTATATCCTTACTGGTAAAAGTAGATTGATATTTCTCCCTTCCCCCACCCCAAGTATCTTGGGTATAATAAGTGCTCAGTAAATATTTGATGATCTTGATGGAAGCTGGTGGTTTTATCCACAGATACTAAGTCAAATAAATATACTGTCTAAAAACAGACAAACCACCAGTTAGAGTTTCAAATAGATGGAAGTAGCCATTTTACCCAGAACGGCTTTAGACTCCTGTTAAAAGTGACACTTTTTAATCATTTGCTCTATTTTTCCATTTGAGTTATATATATTTTCTCTGTTGAGTGCTTCAGTTTATCTACTAAAAAAGAAAACCTTTCTTTAATGTCAAATAGGATATCTGTCCTGCAAAAAAGTACATGTTATGAGTGCTAATCTGTTCTGTACTACCATATCTGAATTGTACCACTAAAAACAATGTACATGCAAACATACACATGGTGAGAATAAACCATGCCTATATGTCTTTTATATGCATAATAGATGAGTCTATAACAAATATCATTATAAAGTAGGAACAGAAAATCACTAAGTGGGAAATAACAATAATTCTAAATGCTAAACTATCAAATCAAATATGTAATTAAATGTATACAATTCAAAAGTGCAATTAGTCATGCATCATAAGTTTTTTGGACACATATTGATAGTGTTAGAGCAGAGCTATTATATTCAAATGGGAATCAATTAGCTTGTTCTTATTTGGGCATACAAATATTTCAGCTTTTCCAGGGCATCAATCAAAGGTGTTGGATGGAACAAGACTTTTTGAGTTAAACAGAACTGAGTTCAAATCTAGGTAACACCACATCCCAGCTTTTTATACCTTTATACCAGTCCTACCATGTTTTCCAGTCACTGAAACATCTCTAACCAGAGACAATATGGTATAATGGGGAGAAGACAAATCTACTGGGAAGTGTGAGCCCCAATTCAGACCACCTACCAACCTACCAGCTAGGCAGTATTATTCTCTTTGAGCTTCCCTTCTACATCTTTGCAATGAGGTTTCTTTACCTCCACTAACTATCTTCCTCATTTTAGAGGAGGTGAGGATACTATCCCAGGCCAGTACACAAATGACATGGCTTACATTAATTAAATCCAAAAGCACATCATGAAGTGAGACTAATTATCAGTGGGCATGCCTCAGGATGCAAACCTGTGAAGTATTTCACAACCTAAATCACACACCCAGTAGAACATTCATTGCTGACATTTCTAGATTCCAGCTTCTAGCATATATTTATAATATATATATATTTATAATAGAGTAAATATATATATTTATAATAGAGTATTTTTAAAAATTTTTTAAAAGAGGAAAAGATTAAAAACTTGCTATCCCTTCAGGAGAACCAGCCTATGATAGGAAGCTTGCCAGAAAGAGTGGTGAATGCAGTTAGGGTAGTGAATGGCCCACTGAAACCATAATAGTTGGAACTGATCACTGGACAAGAACTGGGCACTGAAAGGGTATAAAGTAATATGCATGGTACCCCTTTGTTAGCAATAGAGTAAACCACAGTTTTGAAAAAGGATGAGAGATAGAGAGAAGTAAAATACCCACCCCAGGGGCAGGCAACAGGGGAGGAGGGGAGCAAACTAAGGACATTGGTGGTGAGAAAAGTGCACCAGTGAAGGGTGGTGTACATTCTATGACTGAACAGTTTTGTTCATGAACAATTTTGTAACCACAGTGCTTAAATAAAGTAATTATTTTAAAAAGAGGTCAAATATATTCTCATTGGGCTAACAAACCTTATATCCTACCTCTTTGAATCTGTGTTATTAGTTAACAAGAGTTGAGTGAAAACAAACTAAGAGATGGTTATCTTCTGGGATTTGTGTGTGATAAGCAGTTAATAAAAATTTAACAATAAAATAAATATGATTTTTGGAAAAATCGCTATCTTTGGCCAATGAAAGATCACAGTAGGTAAGAAAGGCACTTGCCCAGCATGTGGCTGGCCTGGGTTCAATCCCTAGCACCCCCATTTGGTTCCTCAAGCCCTCTAAGAATAATCCCTGAGTTCAGAACCAGCCCTGAACACAGGTGTAGCCTCAAAACAAAAATAATACAAAACAAAATTACCATTCTTACATTGGCACAAAGAAAACACAACAGAATGTAGAAGTAGACAAAACATATGTGACAGTTTGATTTATAATAAAGTGGTCACTATGATTTACTGGGGACAGCCTTCTCTATCACTGGTGCTGGAACAACTGAAAACAAAACTACTGATCCCTATCTCACACTGTTCATAAGCTTGAGATGGAAATTAATTGTGGAAAGTATATATTTAGAAAAGAAATAAAGTTTTTAGAAGATAGTAGAAAATGCCTATGAAATTGGGGTATGCCATAACTCTTAAATGAGAGATAAAAAGCAAATAACTAGCATAAAAATAAAATGGACATTCTTCATTAAAATGTAAAACCTGGCTGAAGCAACTGTGATGCAGGTGGGGTGCTTGCCTTGCTAGCAACTAACTTGAGTTTGATCCCCAATACCTCATTATAGTTTACTAAGCCCTCCAGGAGTAATCCCTGAGCATCACTGTGTGTATGTCCCCCAAAATAAAAATAAAATGTAAAATCCATTTGTAAGATCTTTACATATATGTCAGATATAACATGAGTCAGAATCTAAAGGGCATGTAATAAAGATATATATTTAGAATGTATATTTTTAAACTACATAAATTGCTATAAAGTAACTTTTCACTCATCTATGAAATATGTGTCAAAAGAAGCAATTGCCACTCCTGATCAGTAACTAAACCTTGAGTTGAAATACAAAACCAATTTCTAAACAGTGTTTGGAGAGGATGGGGAAAAAGAAGACCAGAGTAGAAAAGAAATAGGGATGGTGGTGAAGAGTCTGCATGCTTTGGAGGTGGTGCCGTGCTGTAATTTTGTTTTACCATCAATGTTATCATTATTGTAACTCTAAACTATAATAATTAAAATAATTATAGAAAAAACAAACTTTATCTTGTAGAAAGAACTTTGTCTCTGCATATAAGTGTTGAGACTAAAACTCAGAAGCAAAGATAGGAATAAATAATAGACTCATCCTATGCAGCAGACTCAGAGGACTGGTTACATTTCATGAAGAGGGAGGGAAAGGTAGGAGTACAAGAAGACAAAAATGTGTGAAAAACAAGAACATGTTATCAACAAAGAAAATGTTCTATCACCTAAATAATTTAAGAATAGTTTTATTTAAGTTCCAGGAGCCTCATTGTATGCGACCCCAGGTCCCCAAGCATTGCTAGAAATGATCTCCTCGAAAAATGAACAGTAATATTTACTATTTCATAGGAAGTTTATACAATCTCTAAATACAACCCTCTTGAATCACAATAGTGTGTGCTATACACACAACGTAAGTTCTTTGTAAAGAATCCTTTGTAAAGTAAAGAAATGAACTAGTTCTAAGTAAGCAGAAACATGATCTTGGAGCTCAATGGGATTTTATGAATGTGAGCATCTCATCTCCATGGAATTCCAGAAGTTTGATAGATGCTACTGGATACTGACAAGGTATATAATGGGGGCTAGAAGGGTACTAGAGGTGTATAATTGGGATTAGAATTGGCCAATTCTACATAGGTTTCATAGGCATGGGAGACTCTGAGGGACATCAATGAATCAAAGGAATTTGATTCCTTCTTTTTCATTAAGGCCTTTGAAGAAGGTTTATCATCAGTGCTCAGAATTATCTAATAAGAAAATAAATGAATGAATAGTGCTCACAGGCAATTTGTTTTGCTTTGCTCCATTTTCAGAGCTTCCTGATCACTTTTTACCTCAGATTATGCCGATGTCTTTCTATTTGTCCTTTTTCTTTTCTACCACTTGCTTCCAGTCATATGTTTGCTGTATTGTCTTTCTACAAAGCCACAGTCGGTCCAAATGTGCACCTTCTCCATTTGGTGGTATGAGTCGCACTATAGCATACAGTAATTCAACTGCATTTTCAAAATAATTACTCCTCTTTCATACCCAGGCTTGTTATCTGAATAAATGTTTTCCTAATAAAGCCTGCAGCTGGGTTGAGTTTGAGAAATACAACAATTAGGAGTCATGGGACAAGAGCTCAAAAAGGGTTCCCTTTAAACACCAGTATTTGCTTCCTGCATCCCTGATTAGGAGGAATGGGGCCTGGATGTGGTTGCCAACACAGCACTGATTGCTAATCAAGTGGCCATGGTATGTGCGAGCAAAGGCAAATTACAAAACAAATGTAGATGCTGATTAGTTTTCTCCAAACATCTTGAAGGATGCGTGAAGCAGGAAACAGTGAAGGTGAGGCAAGTAAGAAGAATCCCTTTCACTATTCTTTGCCAACTTCATCTGAGACGAGCAGGGTATTAAAAGACAAAATAAATTAATAAAACCCCAAACTCTATGTGATAGGACATTAAACTGATCACAAAACCTAAATGAATGTCGGGGGCAATGACTGATCACAGTAATAATCACAGTTATAACTGCCTGGGATTGGCTCCAGTTTACCACTAGACAAGAACAAGTACATTTCATGAGCCCATCCCAGTCTTGTTGTTATTCTATGCGTTGGTTGATAATTTTGCCATCTCCTTTTTGACAGGTATAAAAAACAGATTCGACAATGAAGTAATCTGTTTAAGACAACATCCGACAATGACAGTATCAGAATTTATACTGAATTTCATCCTCAAATTTTAGACTTAGTGTCTGTATGAAATATACTCATGAAACCTGGGGATCATAAATAGTATAGTCAACACGAATAACAAACAGAGTATTTTAAATGGGTGAGAATTTTTAGAGATTCAGAGATCTGGGCCTAGCTATTTACAACTGTTCAGCGGGAAGAAAGAATTTCTTTAAAAAAATGTGTTCTGGAACAAAGTAGAACTCACATTACATGGAAATATTACATGGTTTTTGTTTTGTTTTATTTTGGGGTCATACTTGGCAGTGTTCAGGGCTTACTCTTGTCTCTGCACTCAGAAATCACTCCTGGTGGTACTTTTGGGACCATATGGGATGCCAGGGATCGAACCAGGGTCAGCCATTGCCAAGACACAAGCCCTCCCCACTGTGCTATTGCTCTGGCCCAAGGAGAAATAACATTTAATTTCTACATTTTTCTAGGTTACAACAGTCAATTCAAGACTATAAAGTGTATATTTGGGGATCTCACCAGAGTATTGGTCTAAGTAGAAGAGTAACTATTTCTCTCCTGTCAGCTGACACCCCTGAAATTCATTTATATACCCAATTTTTGTAGTAGTTGGAAAGAATACTTCTGGGCCTTTGTTTTTCCCATAGTGTTCAGTAAACAGTATGTGACCATTCAGAGATGACCTACAGATAGGCCCACAAATGTGTGTATGTGGCTTATGCCAACTGCAAGTTCACTAGTTTGAATTTTCTGCACAAATCACATATTCTCTTTGAATTGACTTGTCCTTTTAAAAATATTCATTGAAAAGGAAGTCACATGACTGCTGTAGAGAGAAAAGCAGTTATTTTCTCTCATCAAAAAACAAAGTATCTTTAAAGATCAATTTCAAACAATATTAAGATGTTTCCTTGCAGAAAAAACAGAAAAGAAAGAAAATTATAATTTTGAAGCCAAACTTTCTCTTTTATAAAAAGCAAAAAGATTAGGAGGTGTTGAAAGGAGTTGTAAATACACAGAAATGGTGGTGAGGCAGAGAGCAGACAGTATTGATTAACTGATCCGATAGAGAAAGGAAATACTTGGTGAAGTTACTGAATATGGTGAGCTCACGTTTCTGGTTTTTGTTTGTTTGTTTGTTTGTTTTGGTTTTTCGGGCCACACCCATCTGAATGCTCAGGGGTTATTTCTGGCTAAGCGCTCAGAAATTGCCCCTGGCTTGGGGGGACCATATGGGACGCCAGGGGATCGAACCGCGGTCCTTCCTTGGCCAGCGCTTGCAAGGCAGACACCTTACCTCTAGTGCCACCTCGCCGGCCCCAAGCTCACGTTTCTTAAGCCATCCCAAACATAGGTAGAGATGGAGTCCTCCTCAAAGGCCTCAGACTCCAATCTTGTTTCACATTGTTCCAGACTTCCTAAAGCAGGGATACAGCTATGTGTGTGTGGTGGGGGGTGGGGAGGGAAGAGTTCTTTTCTATTCTGCCTGACTATCGGCATACTGGTCTCCCAAGGAAAGTGCACAAAAGTCAATGTCTTGTTCCTGGAGCTGACCTCACTTGGACAAAGACCCTGGACTAGCTTCACATGGTTTCCAGAGATCTCTCAAGGTTCCCGACTATGTCTTACTTTCGCAGCCCCCATGAACGCTCTTTCCTTGTTCCTTGTCTCCTTCCTGTCCATTGCTGATGGTCTCTGCTTCGCTTTAGCAAACTTCTTGCAGTCTTGTCTTAGTTGTTTCAGAGGACCCTGGTTAAAGCAGTCCAGTTCTCATCTGATGCCTATACTGATGGGGAAAGGCCACGTGATGTGATGTGGGATTTCTGTAGTTGCGATTCTCTGTAGAATGCTTGATATTGAAATTACCTCATTATCTCCCGTACAGCTCAGGGAGACCATTGATTATTGAAGGAGCTAATCTAAAGAAGAATTGATTACTTAATCCTCTCTGCTCGCTGAGCACTATTTCTGAGTCAAGCCTGCCCCCCAGCATCCTTAGCTCTCTGTGGGGATGTTTCCACCTTATCATGATGCCTTTTTAGGTTTTTACTTGAGAATAGACATATAAAGTAACCAGGCAAAGGATGTTTTTTTGCACCTTTGGCAAAATAGCTTTTAAAGCAAAATAAAAAAAAATCTAGTATCACTTAGAGTCTTTTTCAATAAAGGATCTTAAGATATATCTTTCCCGAAACAAATGCCATGAGGAAGATTTTTCTCTGCTCATTAATTGTCATGCTCCTTTTTTCCCTTCTTTCTCTTAATCATACAATTAGGATTATTTAGCTAACACATTTCCATTTCCCCCCAGGGCTATATGAAACTTCAAAGCAAATTTGATACTAAATTTTAATAATTGGATTCCATTATTGTTTTCTGTATTGTATTTTGTCTTCTGAAAATATTTACCTTTATGCAATTATGCTTTAATAAATGATTAAAAATTAAAGTATATACATTGCACAGTAAAGTAAAACCTTTAAACATAGAAACCATCAAATTACTCAGAAAATAGCTCTAGAAGCAGCAAGCGGATATTAAGATATCAAGACAACCTGCATTTGGTTCATAGCAAAATTCTTTCATCTCCAGATACAATCCCTAAAGATTATAGGTCACATCTACTGTCTCTAGCCTAGAGAGATGTATTCTTGGGGGTGCGGGTGTCCACAACTCGTGGTGTTCAAGGCTGACTCTTGGCTCTGAGCTCAGAAATCACTCCTAGTCGGCTCAGGGGACCATATGGAATTTTTGGAGAATGAGCCAGGGTTGGCTACATGCAAGGCAAACACCTTCCCCCTGTGCTATAACTCTGGCCCTCCCAAAATTGTATTCTTATGAATTTAATCAGCCGCAAATTAGATGTATTTTCTATGGCTAAGTACTATATTAGGGTTAGCTATTGCTTTTATGAAAATGTGTGCTAGAATTCTCATGGAATTATTCAGCTAAATGAGAGAAAGAGAGAGAGAGAGAGAAAGGAGAGAGAGGGGAGAGAGGAGAGAGAGAGAGAGTGAGAGAGAAAAGAGAGGGAAGAGAGAGACCAAACAGGCGGCAGCAGTAGCAGAAAACTGTCTGAAAGCGTCTCAAATAAAGACTTTCATAAGACCTCCCATGAAAAAAGTCAACCGGCACCCAATGAAAATAAGGAAACAGCTTTCGAAGCAAGATTGTGAAGGTTTCTGGAAATGGAAATTGATATCTCTCAGCCTAGCGCTTAGTATGAGTCACTTGCACAATAGTCGCTCCAGGGAAAACAAACTAAAACACCTACAAACAGAAAGTGTAACAATGTGCAGCTACTCTATCAGCAGGGAACAGGCCTTGATGGGTGTAGTTGTGTGTTAGCTAGTATATTTATTTTCTTAATAAAACAGGCCCAGGACCAATGCCTCTATCTCTGTTTACTACGGCACCAGCTGAGCACCACGGATGCTTACTGGAGTTTGGGTGAGCCCAACCCTGAGTCTGTGGCACAGAAGACCTCAGAAAGAAGCATTTCTGCCCTTGGCATGATTGTAACAGGTGTGTCAAAGATAAACTCTTAGAGGAATCAAAAAAGGGCCACGGAATTTGATGCCCAAAGAACAAAGGAATGGACCAACTTCTGCCTTGGTCCATCCATTTGGCCTTGCATAAACCCTCAGAAGTTTGCCTCCGTGTGTGTGTGTGTGTGTGTGTGTGTGTGTGTGTGTGTGTGTGTGTAGGGGAAGGTGGTTTAACACACATCGTTGTCAATTGTATCGATTTGTTGTGCAGGTCCAAACCTTTGCCTTCATCACAGACATTCATAAAATTATATCATGGGAACCATATGGGGGTAGAGCAATGATTCTTAAAGGAAAATTCCAAACCAGCTGTAGGTTAAGAGCTTGTGAGAAATGCAAATTTGAAAGCCCAAGCCCATCTCAGGCCCTCTTACAGAACCCCACATACAGCTTCCAGAGGCTTCCATGATATACGTTCTCATCTTTGAGATCCAGTGGACCAGGAACCAGAGTTGTCCGAGTTGTTTTCCCATATTTTTTCACTTTCTTTTTCAACCCCCCATCTTAGGAAAAAGTCTCTGTGTCTCATTTATCCAAAGAGAACACAGATCTTGAAACCAAAGACTTTATGTATAGTTGAGAACAATTTTACTACATGACTGAAAAGGCTGAATCGTTTGATTCAGCCATCCTAAAAGTTTATGTGGTCCCTTATTTAAAAGTTTATTATGAGAGAGACAAGACAAAGGAAGATACAGAAATAGAAAAAGGAAAGTCGGTCATATAACACACTGATATAATAGTTATAAGGTCCACTCTTTCATTTATGCTTTTACTAAATCATAGTGTTTTACATAGTCACCTAATGCAGTTGTTGATCCAATGATATTAAGGTTACATTTGTTTCTATTAAATTAATTGCTAATAATTCAGACTACCACTCAACCTACCAAATGTTTTTTAATTTCTGAGCCTGTTATGAATAGAATCAATCAAAGCAATATACCATAAATATATTAAACAATTCTGCCCATTATTTTCCTTATTAATAGTTATTAAGCATGAGGGCCTTTAATACATGGAAATACTGAGAATATTCCTCCTAACCTTCTTCTAGTAGAGCTGTCCCACAAAAATAAATATATTTTTCAGTAAAATTGAAGAAAACTATCTTTAGTCTACCTGAGTTAACCAGAATCCAGATGATAAGTATTGTTCATTTGTTCCCTAAATATTGTCTTGGAAAAATCCCTAAGTTCCTTGAGAAATGAGTCATCCTTTATTTTAATGTAGAAGTTGGTGACAAGTTAACATTTTTCCTTAGACTATACTTAGGAACAGATAAATTCACACAATTCTTGAACTATTTCTTTATCTATTTGGAAATTTTGAACTGGCAAAACTTTAAAACCCCCCCCCAATACATTAAAGCAAATTCTTTGCCTCCATTTCTCTCATCTGTGTTCATAACCCTAGCATCAGTGCCTGTCTCAAGAGCAATTTTTCAGCTCATATTTTTATCTGTCTGTCCACTTGAAAACAGCTTAGGCTCTTCCCACTAATTAAAGTGATTTGTTTTTCACAGGTTAGTAGTGAATTTATCAAGGGGCTGAATCATGTCCCCCTTTGATTCAGCATTTATGGAATACTCATCCTGGGACTAGCTCCGATAAATAGGAAGATGGGAGATGTAGAGGAATCTCTCCATTGAAAACCTCTTCAATGAGACAATAGTCATTCCTGACTCCCCAAGAAGCTATGCAACTCCTCCTCCTTTGTTCCTTTATGGAAGGAACTTGTGAACTTTTTCTAGACCTAAAGCATCACAGGTTGAGTGGCTGAGGCATTTTGCAAAGAATGGTATGGAGTCTAACTTTTCTCAGTCTGGATGTGGCTTTTCAAGAGCACTGGAAAACAAAATTTACCACAATGACCCAGTGACTGTCACCACTTCTTTCCTTGTTTGTTCACTCGTTATGAGACACAGTTTCCAAACAGAAATTCACATCATTTTCTCATTACCTTCAGTTTCATGATGAGAAATTTCTATGTGGGGCAGCTCATCAGATAAATGAGGTTAGATTTGCCTTTTATTTAGCTCAGGAGATAAGAGTAGCCTAAATTGAAGTGAAGGCTGGAAGCAGATTTGGGGGCAGCATCACACATGTAATTTTCTCATCACTAAAATCTCTTTAACATTATTCCCCAGGGGAGTGTCCATACAACAAGATGGTGCCTTCTTTGTTTGGAATTAGCTTCAGCAAAGCACTTAGTAACAGAACTGTACAGAATTGATCTGTGACTACCAACAACAACAACAAAAAAAGCTGACCCTATGGGGAAATGATAAAGCCAGAGGTCTAAAATTAGATTCTTCTAGTAAAGCAAGTTTTGAGACTCGGAATTTTAATCTAATTTAGGAATGGGGGTGATTTATGGTCTCTCAGATAGTCTATCATTTTCTGAAAAGGAAATGGACAGACAGGGTCTTAATTTCTCACTGCCCTTCTTACCTAGAGTAGAACTTGGACAATGATTTACTTGGGCATAGCTTCGTTGCATTAATTTTAAGTGCTCAATTTAAAATGATATATTTAGGAGTAGAACTGCTCAGAATCCTAAGAGCATTTTAACGTGTTTATAAAAGGATAATTATAAATGTCGACAGCAGAGAGAGCTGATGGGGCACTCTGTGTGCAATTAGGTCCCTGAAGAGGTTCCTCATTTTATCCGATTATTTATAAAAATAAAATAAATAAATTTGGCAATTCATGAAGTTTATTTTAAGTTGGTATAGGAAATGCTAGCTAGTGAATGGCAAGCAAAGCACCCAAAGGCAAAGTATGAAACAGCCACATGTGTATCAAACACAACTACACACATGTGGGATGACTATTACTGGGGATCTACAACAGTATTTGAGATGAGGCACCCCTACCTACAAAAAAGGACATGTCGCATGGGTCCTTGTACATAAAGTACAAATCAGATTAGAATTGTCATAGGAGAGGAAGCATTGGTTCTGAGGCTTCTCCATCCAGATACTAGCTAGTTACATGTTTGTGTGTCCAGTTGCTGAAAAATGTATTGAGACTTACATA
Organism: Suncus etruscus; assembly: GCF_024139225.1. NCBI lineage: Eukaryota > Metazoa > Chordata > Mammalia > Eulipotyphla > Soricidae > Suncus > Suncus etruscus. The sequence goes on along the minus strand of NC_064861.1, from coordinate 74,180,526 downwards.
ATTTGTGATTTATACAATTGTCTAACTGCATGTGCTAGTCCAGCCAAGAGGTAAAAATGGAGTCAATCTGGCTCAAATTAGAATGTAGCTATTTATTCCAGGACAAGACATCTCATCCATCTATCCATCGCTAAGTTAGAGAAGTCTGAGAAAAGTGCTTCCCAAACATAGAATGTGACTCTTTTTTTCTGGGAGGGGTCATCCCTCACCAATGGCAGGAGGCAGTGTTGCTCATCCTAGCACCTGAAAAGTAAAGGCCTGGCCCCTTGATGAAAGAATGGATGCAGAAGGGCCGGAGAGATAGCATGGAAATAGGGTGTTTGCCTTGCATGCAGAAGAACGATGGTTTGAATTCCCCAAGCCTGCCAGGAGTAACCCCTGAGCGCTGCTGGGTGTGACCCAAAAATAAAAAAAAAGTGGATGCAGAAAGAAAAATGAGAGTTTTAGCTGATCACAGTAATGCAAGGTGCCTCACAATTTCTGAGAAAATAGCAGGTATAATAAAATATAAATTCTGTAAATTTTCCTTTACTTCTGAATTTAAACAGTAAAAATAAAGTTCAACCTTTGAAAGATGTGGACAACTGAAATCTTACTGGATTTTAAAGAACCTATACAACTCTCATCTCCCATAATTATTATTTATGAAGGAAGACCCCCAACTCTCAAGAGAAGAGATACAAGGAAAAACAAGCAGTGGGGACATTGTTGTAATAAAGTTGGCAAAAATTAAATAATGTTGACTGTGTCCAGAGTTGGTGAGCAGGCAGGAAGAACATTTTCAAATGCTCTTAGTGGCAGTATAAATTGGTGTGACATTTGAAAAGGTAATTGGGTAGCATCTGTCAAAATATTAAAAGAGCCCAACTTCATTCCAGTCTAGACAGGAACTAGGGTGATAATAAGCCAGCCATGGTACTGCTATCCAGTGGGCACCCCGACCCTCTTCCTCATAGCCTGCTCCCACCGCCCCACGATGAGGTGAGGTACTAAAATGCCTTCCCAACCTTCTGTGTGTGGGCAGGTGACCGCATGGCCTGCCCTAACCAATGAGTTCAAACAGAAACCTATTCCTGTTTCCAAACCCAAGTATGGACCTTCTTGGAGAAAGCAATGCTACTCTGTACCTTCTTCCCATTCCTGAACTCTAGATACCATGTCTGCTTTCCAGATTTTCCTAAAAAGGGGGTAGATCGGACAAAACTGAATCTACCTTCCGTGACCATTTATAGGAAAAGCCACATATGCACATGTGACTACAGTTTCTCTGACCACTTCTCTCCAGTTTTTCATGAACTCTCTGGAATAAAGAGTTTGGGAACCAAATGCTACTAGAGGTGGCCACATCCTGAGGGTGTGGCCTGTAAGTTCAGCTTTTCCTCTCCCCTTCAGTGAGGAAATCAGAAAGCACTTAGCCTACTCTTCCTGGGGAAGAAAGCTCAGATCTCTTAAAATGATTAAAGGATGAAAAATACAGACTACAAATTCCACCCACTTGAGTAATCAGAGTATTATTCTTACATGGTTCTAAAATCTCATGGGAAGATTTTTAAGAGGAAAAAAAAAAGGAATATCTATTTGTATATTTTTTTCAAGCATGTATCAATGAGTGCCTCCAAAGTGCTTTAAAAAAAAAAAGAATTATCAGCTTTAACAAGGGGGTAATAACAGTCCTAAGAACATCTGAGACAGTTCGTCTTTAATAAAATTCACAGTGCTAGCTGGTTCCATTACTCAAAGCTTTCGTTCAGCACGCACATTATTTATTATATCATTATGCATTCTGAAAAGTGTCGGCCACGGTGACTTAGAACAGGGCTGTGCTATTGTACAGGAAACCTCACATTCCATATTGATAACAGCTACTCACCCACTTTCCCAGTGCTTTCTGGATTTATCTTAAAAGCTCTAAAAGTAGATAGCTCGTGGCTTTTCCGAAGCTGCTGGAATAACCTCAGGGCCCAATTGACAACACAGGCTGGACTGTAATAGCTCCAACTAACCAAGTGGTTTTGCAGGAATGAGAATCATAAATGCACAGTAGCTGTGAAGCCAAATAAATGGCCAACACAGCAACCTGAGTAAATGCTGTTTTGATTTTTTCCATTCTATAGCCGTTGGATTATTTATTTTTGCTAGTTTGAAACTTCTTTTACTTCTAAATAATGTTAGAGTTTTTAATTAGACAGAAAGGACTGGTTAAGAGTTTGACACTGTTTTCTGAATTCTCAAGGCAACTATTCTGCATTTTATCATAAAGGAACTAAAAGAAGCAAATCCTTAGCACCTTAGCATTGGTGCTTATCAGTGGCTCCCACTTAGATGTGGTTTAATTAACACAAAATTCAGAGCCAGTGTTTAATGTGTTTAACCATAGACATCTGATTTGTTCAAAGTTTCTCGACTCACAGACATTAGTTCCTTACAGAAATATCATTTGGAACTCATTTCCTTAGAAAAGAGCTTATTTGGCCCTCCACAAAGTTTTTTGGTCAAGGGGTCAGAGTGATAGCACAGCAGGTAGAGTGATGGCCTGGGTTTGATCTCTGGTACCCCTCTGGTCCCCCCTGCTAAAAGTGATTTCTGAGCACAGAACCAAGAGTAACCCCTAAGTGCCCTGAGCAACCAGGGAGCCCTGAATTTTTGGGTATAGCCCCAAGATCCAAAAACCAACCATCCCCCCCAAATAGAAAGTTTGTTTGACCAAGAGAAACTCTCATTTTTGGCTTGTATGGTATTCATAGTTCTTAGACATTCTGACAAACTAGTTGGTAGCTCCCTGAATCACTTGTGTCTCAGGAACAGAAAATCCTGCCTTGAGGGTTCAGATAATACAACCTCATAATCTGAGCAGAAAGACCCAGAAAGTACAGAATTACATCTTCAACACAGAAAATTCTCTTTATCCTTAATTGCAGCAAACAATCATTTCAAGGACCATTAATAAAGTCTACTGTCTCTCTCTCAGAGAACAGGAAACAATAGAAAAGCCAAGTGGAAGGAAGGAACAGATATTTATGATGTACCTCTCTGCTCCACAGATCAGGCTCTGCGCCCCCAGTCTCACTTGATTTATCTCAAAGAACTTTCATGGCTACCTGCGAATTTGAAACACTGAGCCTCAGGGAGGTGGTTTGCTAGAAGCTAAAGTAGCAGGTGAAATGATGGTTTGTCAGAGATTCCCACAGATCATGTACCTCAAAAGACAAGAGAAGTGGGATACTTCCCAAGGACAAGTCTTGGACTTGGTCATTGCCGGAAACCTTTTAGAAATTTCCTTTTTCAGATTTTGCATCAGATTTTCTTGTCTGGCTTTATTTCCTTATGCTTCAAGAGCAGTAACAGTTGCACCTATATTCGTGCCCTGAATACTAACTGGCCCTGTATGTGCCAGTCCTTATGCCTTTCCCGTTCACTCACTGATTCATTCATCCACCTATGTGACAAATATCTCTTAAAATCCCACCTGTGTCAGATACTAAGAAGCATGAGGGACAGTTATGTAACGGCTTTATTCTCCTTTTATACCTAAGGAAACAGAAACTCACAAAGATCAGCACCAAAGTACCAGGATGGTACAGACTGACTCAGCCTCTTGGTTCATGCCTAATCTCATGCCCTGCCCAGTCTCCCTCAGGGTGATTAACAAAATATGCATAAAAATGTGGTTCATTGCTATCAGGTTAAAATAAGAGATTAAAAATGCATATACACTTTTGATCTTCTGGGATATCTAAATAAATATAAATGACTACTACGAGTAATTGTATGTGATCAATTCAATCATTTAGGTGAAGCAAACAACTTGTCGACATGGACATAGAAATAGGAAAATCTAAATGATTCATACTATTATTTGAAAAAGACAGAAAAAAAGGAGATTTAATTAACATTGTCTTGAGGGTACCTCCTCTACACACACACACACACACACACACACACACACACACACACACACACACAAAATAATAGCCAAGTCCACAATGTCTCTACTGGTAAATTGGATCAAACATTTAAAGAAGAAATAATACCAAGTCCACAAACTCTCCCATAAAACAGAGCAGAGGGACTACTTTGAGATTCATTCAATGAGGGCAGATGCCCAAGGAAAGCCACAGAGGGATGTTAAAAGAAAATGAAACGATACATCAATATTTCTCATGAATATCGAAGCGGAATCCTCAACAAAATGTTGGCCAATGCAGGACTGTATTATTGACAAGCTCTGTTCTACCTACACAGTTGAGTATAGAACTATCCAGTGCTGGGAAAGATAAAATTTCTCTCCATGATGCTACGGTGAAGATGGAGTTTGAGTCTAAAGCCTGAGTCTGAAACTCTCGGAAGGGGGCCATATTCTACCCAAGCCCCACAAAGAATGAGGGAAATGGGTCCCCCACAGGAGAAATTTGAACAGATTTATGAAGATCAAATTCCTGGCGCTAGGAAGTAACTTAAGTCCAGATTTGATCATGGGCCTCTTCAGTAAATATCCATGTGATTCCATCCATTTTTATTGAGTTGCTGACATTTTTAAACAACAATAAAAGTCCTAATGCATACAGGGATTGATCCTTATACTTTGATTTTTAACACTAACGACCCTCTATTAACTCTCACCATTTCCCTCTTAAATTCACAAATCATGCTTTCATAATTTCGTTAGAATTGAAGTTTTATTGTTCTTATTTTGTTTGTTTGGGGTCCACACCCCATAGTGCTCAGGGGTGACTCTTGGCTCTGCACTCAGAAATTTCTCCTAGCAGGCTCACGAGACATTATGAGATGCTGGGGATCGAGCCTGTGTTAGCCACATGCATAGCACCTGCTGTGCTATTGCTCCAAACCCAGAATTGAAGTTTTTATAATACAAGAACTATCTATTGACACACAGCATGTCACCCCTAGTACCTAGAACACAGTAAACTTGCAAGCAGTATTTGCTGAATAGATCTAAATTCATGAACATATAATGATGAATGTACAGATCAGTTGAGAATTGCATGAAGATTTTTAAGTCTGGTCTCATGGCTCTATTAATTTCCAGAATTTAACTCCTTTCTCTTTTTACGATGTTGGCCACACCCTTCTTTTATCTGCTCACACTGTCTTCCCCTCGATTCTCTTCAAGATTACAGAGACTGTGGGCGAGCTTGTCATCACAACCTTCTCAGTTCCCTCTGAGAAATAATTCATCTCATTCTATAGATGTGAAATCGCTCAAATCAATAGGATGCACTTTTATCATCTTCTCAACTCTCCTGAACTCTCCAATTTTCTCCTATTTATATTTTACAACCCTTTTACAGGGCGATGATTCTTTTCTTTGATCATGAACATGGAAGAAATCTGAGCTTACACAGGTCTGCTTTTCTTGCCACCTTTTAGCAAAGCCCCATCTACCGGTCAGCAGGACACACTTCTTGCAAGCCCTCTTAAAATTTCCAGGGCATCTTTGAAACGTTTCAAAGGGACCCCCTTACAGAGGTAATGTGCAAGTACCCCACTGACCTAGATTTCACTTTCTATGTTCTTTAAAGCCATGTTTTTGGAGAAGTTTCTATTTTGTCACAAGATATCTTTGTGTGTGTGTGTGTGTGTGTGTGTGTGTGTGTGTGTGTGTTCTCTTATCTGCCTCTTATTTCCTTGTCTTCTTTTTGTTTCTTTGTTTTTTTTTTTTAGTAGAGTACCTTGCTTTGAAAAACATATATTTTGCTGAATTTGAGTTGAAATATTTTCCCAAAAAATGGAGGCACTAACATAGCATCACATGGACTAATCATCACAAACCCTCCCAGCCCACAAAGCTCTGAGAACTACTTATTTCTCACTGGCAGAAAAGTGCCTTCTCCTTCCACAACATTCTTTGAGGATCATATCAACATTCATTCCACCTTGACCTGCTCCCCATCAGTAACCATTCTCATGTCATGCTGGTCTATAGAGCTGGCCTTTGAATTGACCACTTCTTAATATTTCTGAATCAACATTTTTTACCAAGAATGTGAGTGTACATGGGAGAATTCCCAGTTCCCATAGAGTCTGGGAATATTTCTGCCTGAGTTTCATTGGCTATATATCCATCAGTATCAAAGTTGATTCCATTGTACTGAAGACAAATCCCAATGTGTCACAGGAAAAATGCAGCAATAAAAATCCTTTACATGTCACAACTGTCTTTGACCAGAGAAGAGCCATATGCTTTCTTAATTCAGAAATTCTGAATTCAGAGCTGAAATGAAGGCATCAAACAGTTCGGTATGACAGCAAACATAAGACCAAGATGACACCACCAGTGCCTCTGGGCTTCCAGGCTTTGTGTCATATATCACACATTATCACTCTGTTAAAGGCTTCCTTTTGGTTGGTTTGTTTGGGGGCCATACCCAGTCATGTGCAGGGATCACTCCTGGCCTGCTCTGGGACCACATGGGGATGCTGGGATTGAACTCAGATTGGCCATGTTCAAGGCAAACTCCCTCTCTGCTGTGCTATCACTCTGGCCTTCAGATGCATCCTTTTATATGACTCAGATGGGATTTCTTCCCTCCCACATGGAGCCCCTCAGTGCCTGAGAATCAGTTCTCTCCTGTCTTTCCTGTTGCCCCTGACATGCGGTCTCTATATGGAAGGGACCCATAGGCATTTCACATTTCTGTCATGGATTCAATCACATCAAAAATAAATATGCTTTCTGATACCTTTAAATATTGTCATCTACATAGAAGCATGTGAAATATTTAACATAGATTACTTTTAACAATTAATTAAAACAGCATTTCTGCTCAGAAACACTGTGAACACACCCTTTAAAGGTCCTTTTCCTTTGTATTATGAATCAGTCTAAGCTAAAGATTGCATTGGCACTTGAGAACAAGAATCTGTTGATTACTGAAGCTCTCTGGGCCAAAACTCTGAACCATTAAGCCCATTTTCCAGATGTGTCATAAAATATACCCTTACAAAGTGCAGGATCCAAGAGAAGAACCATTTACAAGGAGCCAGACATGCACTACTCGTGATACACAATCAGCCCTCACATGACCCCTTTGTGCACCAGTGTCCCCTGCAAGCACGTAGTACCTCCAATTCTAGCTTCTCTGCTCACATGAATAAAGCCCTTGGATTTAGCAGATGTATAAAAAGCACTCTCTCTCCCTACTGCCCACTGACACTAAGATTTTTCCACTAGTCACTGTGGCCTTTGCCCAATCCAATCTGTCCCAGTTAGTCAGCAAACCGTCCTTGTATATCACTGCAGGAAGTTTGCAAAGCACTTTGCTTTCTTCCAGACACCTTCAATACAGTTTCAAAACCATTTCCAAAATGTGTTGCTTTGGGTCCTCAGAGTCAAGGTCAGAAATAGAAGCCACGAGAATTTTTCCCAAGAAGCGGTCTTATTCATTCTCTCTCTCTCTCTCTCTCTCTCTCTCTCTCTCTCTCTGTCTGGCTGTCTCTCTCTCTGTCTCTCTGTCTCTGTCTCTCTATCTATCTATCTATCTATCTATCTATCTATCTATCTATCTATCTATCTATCTATCTATCTATCTATCTATCTATCTATTTATCTATCTCTGCATAATTGTCAAGCAAGCTGCCCTGTGCTGTATTTGATTACTCTGATATTAATTAAATCTATAGCCTAAGTCTCTCAATTGATCATTAAAAAAAGACATTTGAAAACACAGGATCAGATAGATCATTGCAGATAAAACACTCGTGCTGAGTCCACCCGTAATAAGCCACTTTGTAGCGAGCACCCAGGCCTGAGTTCTGACTCTGCCACCTCAGGGCTTACTATTATCCAGTTTTAAAGGGGCACCTTTAAAAGGTAAGGCTATTAGGATTCCATGGAAGTTTTAAAACCATCATATGTTGTGCAAATTTTACATTCGCTTCAATTCATCTCCCCAATTATTATGAGAGAGAAAGAGAAAGAGAGATAGAGAGAGAATCTCACAGAGTTTCTAAGGATCAAAATGGAACTTGCCTATGATGACACATTTTGCTATCATTGCATTTAATGAGACTATAAATAATAAATTTAACAAATTTAAAGAGTCTGATTAATAAACACAGACACCAGTCTGTAACAAAGAACGCCAGTGTTTAAATGGAACATGGAACTTCCATAGGCTCTGATCTCATCAGTTGGAAATTTCAGGGTGGTCACATCCACTCCCACCTCCAATTAGCAAGGACTTTGACCTTGCCAGATCTGACCAACCTTAAAAAAAAAATAACCAGGGCCCGGAGAGATAGCACAGTGGTGTTTGCCTTGCAAGCAGCCGATCCAGGACCAAAGGTGGTTGGTTCGAATCCTGGTGTCCCATATGGTCCCCTGTGCCTGCCAGGAGGTATTTCTGAGCAGACAGCCAGGAGTAACCCCTGAGCACTGCCAGATGTGACCCAAAAACCAAAAAAAAAAAAAAAAACAAAAAATAACCAAAGCATCTGCTTAATCTGCTCATCTATCCTTGATACCAGAGGGGGAAGACTGGGCAGGAAACAGAACATTAGTGGAGGTGGTTGACATTGGTGATGGGGAAAGTGCTGGAACATTGGATGTCTAAAACTCAGTTCTGAGTAACTTTGCAAATCACAGTGCTTTAATAAAAAATTTTTAATAATACAGAGACCTTCCTGAAAAAATAAATTACAAATTCAGTTCTTTTTCTATGGTTACTTTTTGGAAATATTTTCTTTTGTTAGAGCACTCAGATTTGACAAGTACCAGGTGTTCTTCTTTTCTTTCAGAGAGAACAATATGGGCAGAAATTAGGATTGATACAAATGTAGGTGGTAGAAGTGGGAAAAAAATCTGACTATTTACTAGCATACAACAATAGACAATTTACTTAAAATTGCTAAACTTTAGGAGCTGAAGTACAGTGAGTAGTGTGTCTGCCTTGCATGAGGCTGGCCCAGGTTCACAATCCAGGTTCAATTCCTAGTATTCTAGATGGTCCCCCAAGCCCACCAAGAGTGAATCTGGGAGTAGAGCCAAGAGTAAGTCCTAATTGCCTCAGGGTATGACCCCAAAACAACACAAAATTGCTAAAACTTCAGTCTCCTTCCCATTTTATATATAATAGATATGTGTAACATTTGTAATATATGTGACATATATTATGTGTTGTGTATATACATTATATAGATTAGATATAAAATTGTCTACCTAGAGATGTTCTTGTGAGACTAATGGATAAAGATGTTTCATGGGCACATAACAGTCACAGGCACACCATTTTATTATTATGGTTATTTCTAAAAACTGGGCTGTGAGGAGTCCATGAGGTATCTCGTGCATCAACTAAAAGTCTGCTCTGGAAGCTAATCCAGCTCACAGTGTCTGCCCTTATTTCTCTGGGTTCTCCTCTTGGCTTTCCTCTCAGATCTCTGTCATGATAGGACATTGCTACTCTCTTTTTTCTTTGGAGAGACTAAAATTTTCAGTCTTAGGTTCACTTCAAAAACGAATATGCCATATCTCATACATATAAATCCATACTCTTATTTTCCTTTGTGGAATTCCCTATTCCAATTTTTGCCTTTACAGATATTTCTCAACATTGTCCAGAGTAGCAGGCTGGCTAGAACTGATGAACCTCTGATTTATGATGGATCCCTTAGGACTCATTCTTTGTGTTGTGTGTCCTATAGGTTTGGACAAATATACAGAGGTTGTTTCTACCTTTGAACTGTCATAGAGTATTTTTCCCCATAAACCTGGCCTGCTCCACCTATGTATTCATTTCTCCCTAGTCTCAACTTCTAACAACTGCCAATGATCTTTTCACTCTCTACATTTTGCCATTTTCAGAAGGTCATATCATTGGAATCATAAATCCTGCTTATAATGCTTTCAGATGTATTTTCTCCATTCACTAACATGCATGTAAGTTTCTTGCATGTTTTTTCATGGCCTATAGTTCATTTTTAAAATATAAACAATATTTAATTGGCTAGCTAGAACACAATTTATTTATCCATCCTCCTCCTGATGGGTATTATGGCAATTTCCCAGACTTGATCATTATAAATAAAGCTGCTGTATGAACATCTGTGTCCAGGTTGATCTGTGAACATGTTTTCAACATCTTTGGGTAAATTTCAAGGCATGCACTGTCTGGCTAGTGAGGCCATATGGGAATAGTGCTTTGAGTTTAGCGATAGCTCTTTCAACACGCTGGTTGTCTTCACTCTCAGAGGACTTTCTCTAACCAATGCTTTGCCAACTTTTAATCAAGCTTTTAAAAGAAAAGGCCATCTGGAGCTGGAAATATAGTATAGTGGGATGGTGCTTGCCTCACACACAGCTAACCTGGGTTCTATTCTATATAATCCCTTGGGCATCATCGGGGTGATTTCTGAGTGCAAAGCCAGGAGGAAGCCCTGTGGATTGCTGAGTGTGACCTCAAAGCCAGACATAAAATAATAAATAAATTGATAAACAAGATCCATGAATTAATAAACAAAAGTCATAAGATGAATGTATAGTTTGTATCAAGGCTACAGAAGAAATGAGGTTCTAACTGGGCGACCATCTAACAATGCCACCAGGCATGGTTGGGGTTATCTGATGTTACCTGTTTAAGAAGTGGGCTCTAAAGGCAACTCAAAGAAATTGTCTGCAGTTTGAGACAGCACAAATATTTGAGTACTTAGTGAATGGTTTAGTTGGTAGAGCTGGATTCTTCATCTCATGGTGTTGGGTTTGAGACACAACTGTGTGAATGTTTTTTTGGAAGTAAGGAAGAGGGATGTAATAAACTACAATTCATGATAGTAGGAAAACCTATTTATTTATTATTATTTAGGGGGGTCATGTGTCACATCAGGCAATGCTCAGAGGTTACTCCTGGACCTCTACTCAATAATTACTCCTGGAAGGATCAGGGAATTATATAGATGCCAGGAATGAACCCAGGTCAGCCAAATGTAAGGCAAATGTCCTTCCTGTTATATTTTGGCTCTGGCCCCAGAAAACCCTTTTAAAGTTTATTTCAAAGCCTGAGTTTCATTTCTATTGAGCTTATATATTTTAAAATTAAATTTAACATTTATTCAGTCTCAGTCACCTATACATATGTGAGCTTCCTCGCCCCATCTTCAATCTCATGTATTTTTTTATTTAGTCTAAATTTACAGACTTACAAAATAATGCCTGAAGAGACAAACAAAAACATAGTTTGTTTGCTTTGAACACATCTGGCTATACTTGGGGGCTACTCACAGTGCTACATTTGGGGGTTATTTCACATGGTGCTAGGGATTCATGTGGTGCCAAGGATCAAACTTGGGGATCATGAAAAACATTCCAGTCATCTATCTCATTCAACAGACACACTTAGGCAACAATACCCCTAAAAGCAATAGCAGAAAGCATAAATGATACTTTATTCTTCCAGGGATACATGAGTATATCCAGATAAGAATATATTTTTATGTAAACTCTACAATGTCCCTCTCTATTTTTCATATGAAACATTCATCTACTTTAAGCAATATTTGACCTAGGCTCGTGTGTAGAATAAAAGGGCTCAGTTATCTGAGAGAATGTCAGCTTTATGCTTTCATTCATGCACAGATTTGATGATTATCTATCATATATTATGGAGAGTCCTGAATGTGCATTTCTGATGGTTTTGTTTTGAGAGTCATGAATTGAACTTAGGGACTTACACATGACAATACGTATGTGACAGCAGAGCTAAGTCCTCAACCTGAGAACCTTAAAGGTTTAGACATCAGAAAGATATTTGACTTAGAATGAATTAGCTATTTTATTTTATTTTATATTTTCGGGCCACATCCGTTTGATGCTCAGGGGTTACTCCTGGCTAAGTGCTCAGAAATTGCCCCTGGCTTGGGGGGACCATATGGGATGCTGGGGAATAGAACCCCGGTCCTTCCTTGGCTAGTGCTTGCAAGGCAGACACCTTACCTCTAGCGCCACCTCGCCGGCCCCGAATTAGCTATTTTAATGAATTTCACTATATTTAAAGAGTTAATAAAACAAGAGAAATAAGGAAACAGCAAAGTATTGACATGGAAAAGTAGATTGAATACATTCCTGAAAAAGACAGGAAGGAGGGAGAAGAGGAAGAAATAGGATAAAGAGGGAAGAGGAGTGAAGGATCTCAGTTGTCATGGTAGGAGATCTGACCTGGAGAATGTATGTACTATTGTGGGTCGAAGTGATGCATGCTGGGAAGTATTAGGAGAGGGGTTGGATCATGAACGTGGACCAATCAGAAAACACTTGAAGAAATTCGGTTGACTGGCAAAGGTGTGAATTCTGGACACAGCTGAACTTCTAGGATCCAGATCATGAGACAAGTACAAGAGCTTAAGAGGAAGAGAAGAGAGCACGTCTGGGTACCCGCCCTAAGCAAATGTCTGAATTTGATGTTTGGAATTAGATCATTTTACTGAGTTCAACAAAGCAGTGTGGCCGCTGTTACTCTTCCCATGTCACAGGATGTCTGAGGGAGGAGGAGGGATTGACCCTGGGGTGTGCAGGAAGCACCATAGAAGTCAAATGTCAGCCCCTGCTAAACAGCCTCCAATCGACTTGCCTCTAAACTGAACACATGGTAGAGGCAGCGCCATGATGGACCAGGGCAGGATCAAAAAGAAATGATGAAGTACAAAGACTTCGTAGATTTGGCAACCGTTTCTAGAAGTCATCATAGCTCCTTGGGTTTTTTCTTTGGGCAGAAGTTTCTAATTCACAAACTGCATCGTGACTCAAGTGTTGGTGAGATGTGTGATCGACAGAGTGGCTAAGAATTTCAGCCCACGGATGCTGTGACACTCCATCACAGAACTCCCTACATTCTGCTTTAGTTCTATCCTTAGAGGGCTTTATGTCAGCAGGTTCCTCTACCTCCTAGAGTGCTGGAATGATCTGATGGGCTGAATCCTGCAACGGTGTTGAGCTCAAAGCTTGCATCAACTCAACATCTTGAACTGGTTGCTGGTAAAGAGCAGAATGGTTGTTTCCACTTACAGCCCCTCCATCAGTTGGCGGCAGACTGGAATAAATGCATCAACTGGGAAATCATTGACCCTTGGGGTAGTAACAAATGCCCTGGCTGTGTCCAAAATGAGAATCACTGACTTTAGAAACCTCCATTCTCTAATTTAGCACCTCTGCAAACAAACGGGAATCTTTTTAAATGGTCTGAGTCCTACTAGAAGTCTGCAAAGAGAAAGAACAACATCACGTGGCCAACAATCCGTTCTACTAAATACCTGCCTTGCCTGTTTAGTGGTTTGAGACTCAGAGCCTGAGAGCCTTCTTCGAGGACAGAACACATTTTTCAGCAGGGATTAGCCTTGAGATTAGAGTTTAATGAAACAATCGCTAACACTGGAGGCTTGGGCAAAAGAACCGGCAGACTCCAGGGAGCTCCTGGTTTGTCTAGGGAAGACATTTATCTAATAAACTATGAATAAATAATAGAAAGAGAGTATAAAGTCAAGAGATGCAGAAGAGTCGAGGGACAAAAGGCAGGGGCTGGATGTATAAGAAGATGCTTGAAAAGCAATTGAATGTTTGGACTTGGCAATAGGCATGCATTCCTGGAGAAAAGGTGTCACTTTGCAGAGAGATGTGTGCTCAGAGCTGCTGCTAGCTGTGTTGGCCAGAATGAGCAAAGATCTGCAGAACTAACAAAGAAACCTATCTCTTGCTTTTGTTCCTTAACACATGCAGTGTGATTTCTGAATTTTCCTGAGAAAAGCTGGCCAGGGGCCCAAGTGACCATGCCCAAAGCAGCTTCTGGGTTGAAAACAAAACAACTATATGCTTTCATCTTTGAAATGGCCCACAATTGTCTCAGGTGCCAGCTACAGTATCATGATGACGATTGACTTTAGGATGATAAGGAAGCATTATCTCTCATGACCAGGAAGCAGAAGAGGACTAGAACATGATGAATACACTAAGAATATCTATCATCTAAAAGCAAAACAGTAGAGAAATGCTTTTCTTCCTATGTACATTCTATATAAATGCGGTCATATGAAATAATGGCCAGGAATACTTAAAGATAGCTTTAAAATTACATTTCAAATTGCAGAAAAAAATAGAAGTTTAAAGAACAATAAACATATAGATCAATTTATCTACATGGATAGGGAAGATTTGGTTTTAGTTTTTGGGTGGTCATACCTGGCAGTGCTCAAGGTTACTCCTGGCTTTGGACTCAGGAATTGCTCCTGGCGGTGTTCAGAGGACTATATGAGATGCCAAGGATTGAATACAGGTCAGCCACATGCAAGGCAAATGCCCTACCTGCTGTTCTATCATTCCAGCCTCTAGGGAAAGATTTTGAAGGAATTCATAAAATTTATAAGGGTGGTTATCTTTAAGAATGAAATATGCCCACTGAGAGAAAATGGAGATTTATGTTATCTGAATTATTTACAATGAAGATGATCTCCTAGATAGACTTAGTTTTAAAATATTTGAAAGGGCCTTTTTTGCTATTGTGATTGGAGGCTTATGCTGATATTCCCTATACCACCCTGTCTGCCATGCTCATCACAGGAGGGAAACTGCGAGAATGTTCACCCTTCATGAGTTATACCAGCAATTGTGTTCAGCAATTCTGTGCATTCACAAAGAATTTTCACCATTAGCTGCCCTAGGTGTGGTGAACTTCCTGGAACATTCTGGAATTTTAATTCTAGGGAAAATACCTCTTCTCTCAGTTTCTATTTATTCACCACTGTTGGCACCTCTGGGGGAAATATCCTAGGGAATGTCAAGATTCCAAATTATTTTACTCCCTTTGTTTCAAAACTATATCCTTGTCCAATTTCCACTTATATTTTTCCCCTCAGGATTCTTCTCTAGGCTAAAGATAAAAATGGTCTGAAAAACTGAGAAATAAGTGTGATAGCTATCTTATTTTCCCCAGATTACATATTATTTTAAGTAAGTGAAACATATACCTTCTTGGAAGGATCTTAAAGCAGAAACATCAGTATATTTTAGACACAAGATCAAGCCTCTGGGAAAGTAGTATCGAGCTGGATTGGTTGTCTCTAGTAGAATAGGCTTTGACAAGGAAGGGATGGCTAATCTTCCTGCAGGCCTGGCTTATGGATATATTAAAGGTTTCAGGTATAAACAGAGATAGTGGTTTTACAAGTTCAAATAACAAGCACTTGGAACTTCCATACAATGAAATGTTATTCAGTGATGAGAATAAAAAAAAAAGAAGCCAGGACAGAACATGGAGAATTTGAAATGTACATTTCTCAGTACTGTTTCAGAGAAAGAAATAACAACCCCCAATACTGTAAATTGTGTCTTATATTCCCATTACATTACACTCTAGTGCAATGAAAGCTATAGAGGCAAAACACAAACATTCCCTGGTGAGCTGGGATTGGAGAGGAAGGAGAATGCATGGGTGAAAACTTTGAGCTCAGTGTGACTCTTGTCTAGAGTAAATTGATGGTCGACTACTTTCATATATGTCCTCCACAGCCTGTAGAGAACCAATATTGAACACATATAAGATATGGGCTGTAGCTTATGGCTAAGAATCAACATTATCTATCAATTGGAAGAAAGCATCGCACAAATGCAAATGTTAATAAAAGAGGAAGGATGTGAGTGATACTCCCATGTCTATACAATTGGATCAATTTGCAGTAATTCTAAAACTAACTTTTTTTTTTAAAGAAAAAAGGTCTTTATTTCTCTTTTTGTACTTGAATCACAACCAGCATTGCTCAATAGTCACAGCTCAGGGTCCCTGAGGACCTTCCAGTGCCAAGGACCCAACTCAGAGTTCCAGCTTCTTGAGCCAGCTTTGTGGCCCAATTAGAATATTTTTTCACTGAAAGGACAATTAAAAATAAATAAAGAAGATGGAGAGAGCTCTGATAATGAATCATATTCAGAGATAAACGAGCTCCATATTGGGAGGGGAAATATCAAAATACTGGTGATAGGGGTTTGAAGGCAGAGCACATGGAAGAGCAGAGAACAAGTCCTTGTTGCCAGGAGTTTCCTCTTCAAATAGTCCCAAAGAAGGCTAGGGAGGGTGTTGGAAGATGTGGGGCTTCCTAACCCAGAAGCCAAAAAGTTCCTAGAGGCAATACAGATGATTGGTTGCTGCAAACTTTTGGAGACAATGGGGCTGAGTGAGGGTCTGCACAGCCAGATTCTGAGCAAATCTCAGGCACAAATTGGAGCATAATTTGGAGATCTGGTTGGAAAATAGTGTGAGAAGGCCAAAGAGGGATCTGGAGATCCCTGAAGGTGTGATGGGGGCATAGCATGGGAGCTGGAGTTAAGTGGATTCCTCACACCAGTGCTTTTCTGTGTCTTCTCTAGGCTTCACTGAGAAGTAAGTTAGTTCCTTCTGGGCACAGGAGACCCTGAATTTAGCCTCATTCTATTTTGTACATTATATATGGCCAACTGCAAAAGTGGGTGCACTCAGTGAGCCACAGGAAAGTACGAGATCCTGAGTGGAATGATACCAGGGTGAATTGAGCCAACCTCCACCGTGCCCTCCCTGGCTTGTTGGTGTCCATTAATGTCACTTCATTTGGTAATGAGACCTGTGCAGAAACAGTCACATTCATGCTGAATTCATGTAGGTCTCATAGATTTATATTCTCTGCCTTACAAAGACAGGTGACAACATATAACACAGTGGAAAAAGCCCAGTAAAGAGATCAGAGATGGGTTGGGTCCCATGCAATCCAAGGACATCCAATATGACCAGGAGACCCAAAGCTGGGCAGAGATACAGGCTTTCTCCTGGAGTCTGCCAAGGACCCCTATCCAAGCTGACACAGGAGTTTGGGGATCTCATTCATGCCAGTATCTCACATGCATAAACATTTCCAGGAGTGCCACTCTGTTAAAACCTTGGCATTGAGAAACCTGTTTTTCTTACACTCTCCTTCTTTAGTTCTTTAGCAAGGAAATACCCTTTGAAGGCACTTAATTTTTTTCAGGACATAGCAAATACCAGCTTTTACAATGGTACTTGACTTATAATTGCTTTTGAGGGATTTCTTGCACAAATGGTCAAAGCTTTGATGTAGTAACAAAACCAACTTCTTGAAGCTCATAACTCGAAGCTTAGTCAGCATCAGAGAAACAGAGACTAAGGACTCATCATGTCAAATATCCCCTCATTGGATCCATCTTGGGGGTTGGCTAAGCTTTCAGCTTAGTGGGAGATTGTTCATTTGGAAACTCTAATAAAGAGCTTCTGGAAGCTTGAAAAGTAGAAATGGAGTCTTTGGAACTTGTGTATTTTGTGTAACAAAACACAAAGCAAAGCATTCTCTTACCATATTATAATGGTAAATGGTAAAGAGTGCTCTCACTCCCCATACATAGACAGATACAGAGATAAATAGATGGATAGATACATAAAAAGATACTTAGAACAAAGCATAGGTATATAAATATATGTATTTAAATATCTATTAAACTACTTAATTTTTCCTGAACAATAATTTCTATAAGCTAGAAATACTGGAGCCCCTGAGAAATCCTGGTTTGCTCAGTTCATATACTCTTCTTGGGAAACCATGGCTCAAAAAGAGCAATGACCTGCTTATCAAGCTACCCAACTGGTTAGTAATAGTATCCCAGCTTTGCTAAGCCCTCGCTACCAGCTTAGCATGCCAACTGCTGCATGGCTCTGTGATGTGAAGGGAGGCAAGCTGACAAAAAGCTGCAGATCAAAATTCAGGATGTGTGTTGTGATGATACAGCTATTTGGTAAAACTGTCTTCCCCAAATGCCCAACCCCTATTGGAAGGGCATGTTTTCTGTTATTTACCACCAAGTGTGATAGGACAATGAATACAGAGTGATGTGGAAGAACAAGAGTATCTAAGAGAAAACTTGGCTTTATTTTCTGATTTAAGATTGGAACATTTCCTACTTTCTTGAGGGAAAGAGACTCAACAGGCAGCTACATATAAAAAGTTCTGAAGCATCAGTTTCCAAAAATCTTTCCCTTGCTTCTGAGCCAAGAGAATCAAGAGAACCTGAGATGCTCTGTTCAGGTCTGACCTATGGCTATCAGGTTTCATAAAGTCATGATTGACAAAGATTTGTATTTATTAAGAATAATGTTGAGTTATATTTAGGTGTTTTCTTTCCTTTAAATCTTATTCTAAATTGCTTGTCACCTTTTGAAATACCATAATTAGCACCAGTTAATTTGTATGCTTAAATATTTTAATGGCAGGTTATAATTTTAATAGAAGATTCATTTTAGAAGAAAAATCACAAATTTTATGGCTTCCTGGGTAGTGAGGAAAAAAGATAGATGGACTGTGTTTTACAGGAGACAGATCCAGGTCCACTTCTTTTTATTATTTTATTGTTTTATTATTATTATTATTATTATTATTATTATTATTATTATTATTATTTTGGTTTGTGGGCCACACCCAGGGTGTGTAACTCAGGGTTACTCATGAGTCTGCACTCAGAAATCACACCTGACAGGCTTTGAGGACAATGTGGAATGCTTGGGATCAAATCTGGGTCAACAACATGCAGGGCAAATACCCTACCCACTGTGCTAGCACTCTGGCCTACCTTTGACTCACCACTTCCTACCTCAAAGAACTTCAGCCATGTACATGACTTCTCCAATCTTCAGTGATCTCATGCAGAAAACACAGATAATAAATCTCCCCCGTTACAGTGTTTAAAAGATGTTTCTACACTCCTTGATGTAAAATCCCAGCACATGAGGTACTGTAAAATGCCCATTTTCTGTTCTCCAAAGGAAGCTGGGAGAAAGCAGGTCTGAGCTCTGAGAAGAAAATCCCTGGGGAATTTGAACTAGACACATATTTGTCTAAAACACCATGTTAGGAAGCTAAAATTACCAAATGGAAGGGGAAGAAGTCCAATCCCAAGACTGAGAGGAAATGGTAGGGTGCCAGAGGGTCAGACCCCAGAAGGCAATAGGTGGGATGAATGAGAGAGGACAAAGATAAGAGATCTTGAAGTGTGCTATCACTGCACATGTGGGGAAGGGCACTGGGAAAAACCAAGCCTAAAGACGTTTCATAGGGTCAAATATCACCATGTCACTCTTGTCCCAAAGTAGAACAGGTTGAGAGGATGGCTCTTCCCAATAAGAAATAGATGATTCAACAGGGTAACCGAATTAAACTTCACCTAACCAAGAGTAGGTTGTGGTACCATGTGTGAATCAATGTCTACTGTTTCTTGTCCTATGATAGATACTTTTCTTAAAAAAAAATCTTTATTTAAGCACCATGATTATAAACATGTTTGCAGTTGAGCCTCAGTCATAGAAATAACACCCCCTCTTCACCAGTGCAAATTCTCACTACCAATGACCTCTTTTCCCCTCTTCCCCCATTCCCTGCCTGTATTTGAGACAGGCACTCTACTTCTCTCACTCATCATTGTTATGGTAGTTCTTTGTGTAGTCATTTCTCTAACTGCATTCAACCACTCTGTGGTGAACTTCATATTGTGAGCCAATCCTTTTGGCCCTCATCTCTATTGTCTCTGGGCATTATTACAATAATGTCTTTTCTTTCTTCCCATTTCCTCCAGGAGCTCATATTTCATGGCATAGAGTTTCTCGAAGTAGTCTCTGATTACCCTTTGAATCACTGTATTTATATGTAGCGATCTTCCCCTTTCATTTCTAATTTGTTTGATTAAGTTTGTCTCTCTCCCTTTCTTTTTGAGTTTTCCTAGTGGTTTATCAATCTTGTTTATTTTTTCAAAGAAACAACTTTGCTTTTGTTAATCTTTTGGGTTGTTTTTTGGGTTTCCACTTCATTAATTTCTACTGTACGCTTTGTTATTTGCTTCTGCCTACTTATTTTGGGTTTATTTTGTTGATCGTTTTCTAATTCTATAAGATGTGTCATTAAGCTATTTATGTAGGTCCTGTCTTTTTTCTTGAAGTGTACTTGAAACTTTGACTTTGAGTCTGTGTTTGTTCTGACTATTCAGATGTGGTTTTTGTAGGCTGGAAAATGTTAGATTCAGCTTTATGCTCCATTTTGACACTCTGTTTCTTAATTGTCACATTTGGCCCATTGACATTGAGAGAGATCGTTGTCATGAGATTTTGAGCCATCCTTTAAATGTAATTTCCCTTTTTGATCTTGCTGATTTCAGTATTCTATCCTTATCTGTGGGATTTGTCATTGTGACTAAGATGTGTGTTGGGATGCTTTTTTTTGAGTCTCTTTTAGCTGCTATTCTTCGGGCATGCAGGATTTGGTTGCATGCAGTCTTTAGCTGTGGGAGTTTCTCTGTAATGATGTTCTTGACTGTTAATTCTTCCTGGGGATTTTCTTCCTGGGTCTCTGGGAATTCAATGATTCTTATGTTGTTTCTGTTGAGTTTATCTAAGACTTCTATTTTTATCTGTTCACATTCTTTGAGGATTTTTCAATTGTCATAGGGTCATGACATTTGATCATGATCATTTGCTTTAGGTTCTTTTTCAATCTCTTCTGCTGTATGAAGTTGTTCTGCATCTCATCTTCCAGCTCACTGTCTCTGTCCTCAGCTGCTATTACTCTGTTGGAGTGGCTTTCCATTCAGGTTTTCATTTCATCTACTAAGTTGTTCAGTCCTCTTATTTAAGTTTGGAGTTTTCTGATTTCTCTCTTTGTGATCTTTTCCATTTGATCTATGTTTTCTTTGAGTACTATGAGCATCCTCCATATTTCTACTCTAAACCCCTTATATGAGAGGCTAACTAACTAGGTGGTTGGTACTCTTTGGGTTATCAGCGCTGCCATCTTCATTCTTCAGTCTGCATGGTCGTGCATTGTTTCCCTATTGCCACGTTTGTAGTGTGGTTTTTACTATATTTTGTGGTGGGGTTCATGGGCTAGAAGATGCACGCGGTTGTGGAGCAAAGCAAGAAAGTAGGCAGGGAGTGAAGCAGCAGCCCTTTCTCTCATGAAACACTTTGGTGATCGTTTTATTGATTTGTTGACTGTGTTTAATAAACTCACTGGTTCCACCGGACTGGACCACTCAGAGCTCCTCCTTTTACACCTCACATTGCAGCTGACAGATAGATGTTTGAAGACTGATCTTACCACTCATGATTCTAATTGTCTGAGTCCAGTCACTTAGTCTATAAGACAAGGTCATCATTGACTACTTGATGGGGTAGTGGCAAGATTAAAAAGAAATAATGTAGCCACAGGCCTGAAGTGGGGAGAGGGCTAATTAGTTGGTAACTAAGATGATGATGATGACCTTGTTTCTCATTCCTGTAGCTTCTACAAGGTCCTGCTGATTTGCCTAGACTTCCCACTGATGTGTCTTTCCAACCTGTCATTGATTTCTTATGTCTAATACTCTCCCTCCCCTACCAAGCAGCCTAAAGCAAACTGATGTGGTGGACTCAGAGAATATTACATGGAAATAATGAATAACACCTAAAGTTGGCTTTAGAAGAATTCTAACAGGAAAGGCTACAATGGAACAAAACATCATCAAACACAACAACAAAGGGGTGAATAAATAATGAACGAATGCCAACATGGTGTATCTTGTCCACAAGAATAAACATGGCACTGATTAATGGGTAGGCGAAGTTGTATGGATCCAAGTACAGAGTCACAGGAGGGAAGGAGGTAGGGAAGGTTAAAGAAGCTAAACACATTCCAGGTGAAATGAGTAAATAAGTTCCAAGGAAAGAATGAAAATGAGAATTAATCAGGAGTGTGCTGAGCCGTGGCACTGCCAGCCACAATCAGAGAGCTTCTTAATTGCTTGTCAAAGACCAATGCATCTTGGCAAAATGATCCTCGACTAATGCTGGAACTTCCCCCCCTCCCTAACCTGGCTTCATTTATCATGATTAGAAAACAAGTCAAAATTGATTTCTGTTTATTTTATAAAGCAAATCCCCAGGGAAGTCTTCCCAATAGGTTTGATCATTTTTAATCTAGAGCGGGAATACTCAAAGCACATAAAGAAGTCATGTACAGGGGCTACACGGAATAGGAAGTGAGTTCAGGTGGAAGAGGGGGCTGTGAAACGTCTACAAACATTAGGAAAAATGGCCGTCTCCTCAGCTCTTACAGTTCTCAGATACGTGAGATTTTAAAGTTCTTTTTAATTTTTAAATGGGAAATTAGAGGTCATTTAATTGAGCAAAGTGACCCAAACTTTGAAATCAGAGTGACATGTTTGATTCTTGGTCTTACTAGCTAATAGCTATGTGACTGGAGGCAAATCCTTGAAATAAATCTCAGATTTAGCTCAGAGAAAAAAAAATAACAAGTTTTTTTTTTTGTATCTCTCATATTTTCCATGACTGTGAAAAGTCAGATATGTGAATAGTTTGAGCACAGAGAAACTTCTCTGCTGATGGAAGCGACAGAAATGATGGTGACTTCAGTGAAAGCATCATTGGAGTCTCAGCTTCTTCAGGGCAGGACCTCGCTGGGTTTAACCTTGGCTCCTAGCATCCATTTTTATATAACACCTACACACTTATATTGCACCTACTATCCAAGTTCTAATTGTTCATCAGATATTAAATTTTTTTTAACACAATAACTGTTGCCTAGGTAACTGACCTTGGGGTATTCTTTCTAGGCTAAGCCCAGAGCAGTGGGTTTCTTTAAAGGAAAGTCAGCCAGAAACTGGTAGGCAGTAGGTTGGTCCCTGAATTCTTTGATCTGTTCATTTCATTCCAGTATCCACCCATATACTAGGCTTGCAACTATTCCAAAATATGTGTGCTTTAGTTTCACCCAATGATATTAGCTTATTACCATCATTCCAGATAAAAACAAAACAAAGCAAAAACAGAACAATGCCCCTCCCACCCCATCCCTAGCTTGCCCTCTAGCATGCAGGATTTTATTAATCATCTTTGAAAGCCTGAAAGGTGATTCTTGCTTTGCAAACTCCCCTCCCCTCCCCATATACTCACTCCAAGTCTGCAAATAGGCCCAGTAATAAGAACAAAAAGACAATGACAGCAGCAGATCAGACTGCTTTTTCCCAAACAGAAGATTGTATTCCCCAAATAGATTTCAGGGATCATCCTCTCTCCCTACAAGCATAATCATAGCTAAGAAAACAAGCATAAACAATTGGTCTACATAGGGGCCTGCGGGGGAAGCAGTCTCCTAAGAGGTCCCAAATATGATCTCCAAGTTGCCTTCTGGGCTGCTGGAGCTTTCTGGAAGCCCTTGCCTGGATCTGAAAATGTCCTATTCCTGGGATTTAGCATTGAGGATTTGCTGGTTCCTTCTGGTTTATGCTTAATCCTCACAATTAATTCTGAGCCTTCCTGCCTGAGGAAGTTTCTGCCACTGAATTTCCTGGCATTTCCCCAGCCAGAACGGAAGTGATTGATGCTTCCCTCACTCTTCTGCACAGAAGCTGAAAGGCTGGGCAGAAATATCACCTGCCTCCATGCTGGCCTCTGTCAGTCTCACCTCCTGACCCCCACTCTTGATTTCATCCCTCCCGTCTCCTTGGGGACGGCCCTCCATCAATTACCCTCTGTTTCTCTCCCGTCTTCAATCACTTCCTCTCCACTGGCTACTTCCTGGCAGCTTACAAACATGTTTAAGGTTTATTTATTCTGGGAAGCTAGGGGGAAAAAAAAAGTTAAAGATCCTCTTTCAATTCTACCCACCTCTGAAGTTATTTTCCTCGCACGTACCTTTCTCAAAGCCGCCAAGCTTTTTGATAGAATTCACTCCCTATCTGTCTTCTCTCTACCATTGCCCATGGATGCCTCAAACCAGGGCAAATTGCCTTGTGGCCTCATCAATTTGCTCAAACTCTTGCAGCAAAGATCATCAATATCCAAGTAAAACTCAATGGCAGGGTTTATTCTACTTGGTCTGTTTGTGATATATTTTATTTATTTGTATAGCCATTCACTTATTCACCTTGGACACAGTGAGCACTTGACTATGCTTGGAACAAATGTGGGGGTGCCCCTGGCTTTTACTCTTCCTTTGTTGTGGGTAGGTTACCTTGGTAACCGCATTTGGGGAAAAAAATGGTCTAAAACCCGAACTAGCCTGAAGGCATGCAGGCCTTTGACACAAAGGACCCATCTCAGGAGTCCTAAAGCTTTTGAGATACAGAATTTCATGTCAAATGCTGGAGGTTTCCTAAAAGGAGAGGGGGTGGACCCCCTGGGAGGAGAGGCTCTGCAATGAAAGCAGGTAGAGAACATCAAAAGACCCATCAAATGCCCCAAACTTCCTTGACAACCAACTCAGCAATGGGCTGAGACAGGTGTGTGTATTTGTGCAATGCATTCCGGGAGAAGTGTATAAAAAGCCAACTTGAATAAAGAAGTCGTCAATGCCCCCCATGCACATGTGCTGTTCAAGGGCATATGCTGCCCTCACACATACACTGCTGAGCACACATGTTGCCCACACACATGCTACCTGTACCTCCCTCTTAAGATGTGCACTTTTGGCTCTCTCCACTCTGGAGAAGCCTGTGTTTTCTTTTGACCACATATCTTGCCTTACATCTTTTCTTATCTCCCTTTATTTCCCAATAAACTTGTTTTTATTCACAGTCCATCTCATCCTTAAATTCTTTTCTTAGAGAAATGGATGGACCAGAAAGGTCTGGGTAAGGTTTAGGCAGAAATCACTCCTGGCAGGCACAGGGGACTATATGGGATGCCAGGATTTGAACCACTGCCCTCCTGATTCAACTGTATGCTAGTCAAACACCCTACCACTATGCTATCTCACCGGCCCAATGACCCATTTATTTTATCAGTCCTAGTTTTCCCCAATTACTTCTCAGGTGACAGAGGTGGATAGCAGGTGCTAGATTTCCCTTTTAAGGTGTCACTTCTCTTCTCAATTCACATAGGTCACCTGGAGGCCTCCACTAGCAACATCTCAAGAGGAAAGACACTGGTGGGGTGCAGATCTCTGGTATAGGATGACCTCCCACTTATCGAAGGTTCGGTATGGTTTTTATCATGGCATCAGCATTTAAACAAGGGTGAATGGTAGGAATTTGTGGCCTAAAAGGGACTCAGGAATGGAAGTTTCTGGCAGAGGAAGAAGGGTGGGGCCCAACGGGTGGGGAATAACTTGGTATGCTTGGGAAGGGAGAGGCCAGCCCTGTTCCAGGGTAATAGAGAAAAACAGGGTAAGGTGGGGCAAGAGAATTGGGGAGGGAGCACACAGGCCACAGGGAGATTTTCTAGTCCATTCTCCAGGCAGTGGGCAACTCTGGTATTCACTTGAACACATACTCAATATCTAGAATCCAGATGTCAGAGAACACTAACACCAGCAAGAATAAGTCACAGAAAATTGAGATCTAGATACACCAATTCTGGCTGAGCTGAAATCACACACTGAACCCTGTTTGCAGATCCATATTCTTTACTGTCAAAGGGACCTGACACTCTAAGAGGTATCTGCCATCCAGGGGACCTGATGTTCTAAGAAGCTTCTGTTTGCCTGTTATCTCAATTCCTGACACGGAGCTCCTATAACCAGGCAATTCACTCAGTTTAGAATTGCTGAGAATGCCTTTGACAAAGCTCCCATCCCCATTGGCATTTTCTAGGGAAACATCTTGGGTTCTCAGCATGTTCTTGAATCATTCTATTGGGGCTTTCTGCCATCAGAAAGACCAATTCCCAATGAGAAGTGTAGAACTTTCAGCCTGTTGTGTCCCAGTCCTCTGGGAATAAGGAAGGACTGACAATTGAGAGAGAAATGATCATATCCATGCTTCACAGAGAGGCTGGAGTCTAGAGCCTTAACAGGTTGGTGGTCATGTCCAGGTTCCAGAAGGGTGGCCCTGGCCAACACAAAAAGAGTAGAAACTCCTGTGCTTGGGCCCCTTCCAGATGCCCCTATGTACCTTTTTATCTGGTTGGTCATTGTGTGTTTAGATTCATGGCTATTATGCTAAACCAGTTTATGTTCTCTGTCAGGTTTTCTCTAGTGTTTTGGGTCAAAGCAATAAGTGATTTAAAGAGAAGCAGTCGACTCCTCCCCACCACCAATGTGTAGCCTAGTGAATTTTGCATTACCTGAGGACATTGTGACTGGCACCTAGAGAGGGGGATGAACCCATGGGACCCATGGACCTGCCGCACTTAACTGACTCTGGGCATCCAGAACTAAAGGGCATTACAGAAAAGCTCACTGCTATTTGCAGAGTTGGGCACTGCTTCCTGAAGAAAAAACATATATGTGATGTTAGAGTGTGATAAGTAGAAAAAGTCTTCTCTGAAACTCATTCACAATGAATGGCCCAGCAGAGACAGGAATGCAAATGTGTTTAACTGTGTTACTATCAATTGAAATGAAAATGCTGCTAATAAATGATAGAAACAAGCCCACACATCCTGCAACACAGATGCTTATGGGCTCACACAGACACACAGTGCTGGCACAGCCTTGCTGATTCTGGAACTCCTAAGTGAAAGTTTGCGCCGGATAACAAACAAGACAGGATATTCATTATCATCCAACAAATATAAAACTGAGCTTTGGATCGTGTAAGAATTCTAAGAGTTAAGTGCTATTTTATGGTACCTTTCAATTTAGAAGTGCAATGCAGCTAAAGCATGGCTTGGGCACAAACCATTGATGTATTGTGTTGTTACGATCAATGAATTATTAAAAGGATAATCTTTTAAACACCAAGAAATTGTCTTCTAGTGTACTCTAGGGACCATGGGCAAATGCATTACACATACAAATTTACCATTACCTTGGTTATCATTTATACAAGCTCCAGTCAGACATCAGAGAAAGACCTGCCCCTCCTTCCACTCAATAGTCTTGACTCTTCTAGACAACTATAAAGGCTATGGTGCTGTGTCCCAGCTTTCCCTAGTGTTCCAGCCATTGCTCAGGGGCCACAGAGATCTATATACCTCAGGATTCTTTCCTTTCTTTGAATATCCCACAAATACTAGCTGAAAGCCAGGCCACTCCAGTGAATAAGCATTTGAGTAAGTCATGCTATGTTGTATCTCAGAATTTGCTTGCCAGAGAACTCCATGTAGACCATAACCTCAAACAAAACCCCAACCCCAAATACTTTAATACAGTATGCATCAGCACCCCTCATCCAACCTCTCTTCATTCTATACCATCTAGCATGAATGCCTTCCCTCACTTATCCTCTTGGCTAAATTTAATTCCTTCATCAAATTCTAGTTCTCATCTCTGTAAGAATCCCTTCAGCTGTGTATGTAAAGAGGACAGAGCAATTCAATCCTATCCCAGAAGAATTTTAATATGAGCTATACCTGCATCACAATGATCCAAGAAGCCACTTTCTAAACTAGTAAAAGAACTAAACTTAATAATTCTTAACTTTGTTATGGTACCAAATGATCATTTGATGATATCAATGTAAAAATTATTCATGAGTTTTGCCCCATATTAACTCTTTAAGCACCATGTAAATTTTACACTTCAGTGTTGACCATTTCAGTGTTTGATTGCCTGTGTTTCTTGAACAGAACAGGTGATGACTACCCTCAAGATTTAAGATATTCCATGGCCTGACATGTAAAAAGGGCATTTAGCAATTATTTGCAGAATGAATGAATGAATGAATGTCCAGCAATGAGTGAATGCATGCAAGAATGATCAATAAAGATTTATGAACTCACATGTTGACCACCTAACCTAAATCTGGAATTTAGTCCTAAGTGTCTCTCTCTTGCATTTTCCAGGATCTTCCCATGCAGGGGTAATTG
This sequence comes from Suncus etruscus, assembly GCF_024139225.1. Classification (NCBI taxonomy): domain Eukaryota; kingdom Metazoa; phylum Chordata; class Mammalia; order Eulipotyphla; family Soricidae; genus Suncus; species Suncus etruscus. Next base: position 74,152,759 of record NC_064861.1, on the reverse strand, counting down.
ACAGTAATGACATACTCACAATACACTGAGTAATACACTGAGTAATGTGCATTGCTGATTAGAGTTTTAAGGGCCTGGCTTTTAAATAGAAACTTGATAAAACAGAACTGTGCAATTTAGTAGCATCTGAGTCTGAACAAATTACTTAACCTTTTGGACTCTACTTTTTCTTATCCATCAATAGTCAAGATAACCATGGCACCTACGTTTGCTATGCGAGCCCAGTGAGGCATTGCAGATAAAAGACTTTGCATATAATGAACTCCTTACGTTCAAAAAAAAATGTAACTATGAAGGCAAAAGGAAGACTGAAAATTTAAGAGGAAGAAGCAGGTACAAAATAACACAGAGGAGTGATGGATTCATTCTTTATGTCATTCATTTATTTGTTATTTATTCAAGGAATGGATAATTTTCAACATATCTCCTGAGGCCTACATATCTGCCCTTGTCAGGTCACTAAACAAAAGTGTGCATTAGCCAACAAATACAGCCACTGTGCACTCAAATACATTGCCATGTTTCTTTCTGAGGCCTTATTTGCCCCTGCTACTCCCAGACAGCTACTGAGAACAGGGATTCTAAGGCAGTGTCAATCCAAAGGGTATTGGGGGTGGGGTTGGGGATCACGTCCAAAGACAGGTCTCCTGGGTTGCCCTAATAGCATGGCTAAAGTTCCTTAGAAATATAATAAAGCCTCAAGTTTTCCTCCAGCCTCATTTCCTTTTCTCTGTCCTTTACTGAAGGTCACACCTGCATTTCACTCTGTCAACTCCCACCAGCTGCCTCCAGCTCCTTTGCTCCCTGTCTCTATCAAGTATCTCCCCTACTACATTTCTCATTGTTCAGCCTGTCTGGGAATCGGTCTTTGTGATGACCTAAACTATCCCAACCTGCAGTAGCAAGTTTTGAAAATATACCAATGAGTGAACAAGACAGGTGATGGGTCTCCATAAAGATTTTGTTCTTGTAGGAGAAAGAGATGAAATATATAATTTAAATAATGTCACATTGTGAGATGCGATCCAAATAATGTCAGACTGTCACAAGGGAATCTGGGAAAGACTTTCTAAGAGGTGATGACTGATCTAAGACTAGGAGGGGGCCCAGCCATACGGGGTTCAAGTAGGATGGACATCAGGGAGGGAGGTTCATAGAACAGAGGAAAGAGCCAGGGAGGCTGAGTCCAAGAGAGACAAGAAAGACTGGCCAAAAAAGCAAAAACTGGACTTGGTTCTGGTGGGATGGTAAGGATTTGGTCTGGACCTAAGAATGAAGGACAAGGATGAGTGTAACCTAGAGTGACAAGACTGTGTCTAGAAAAGGTCACTCATTAGAGACCAAAGGTAGCATTCGTGGTTTGGGGGGAACAAATAGGAGGAGTATATTTGAGCATGAGGTTTATGTATAAAGCTAGCTAAGGGGTGCACAAAATGGAAATGTTTCAATGTCACTGTTTTACTCTCTAGAACAGGTGACTTTCACCTCAATGGATATAAAACAAATTGGAAATACAGCCTCCTTTTCATTGGCCCATAGGACTCTCTCCAGCCAGCCCCACCCCTGAGCCCTCCCCTAACCTTCTCCCTACTCCCAGTTGTTCATTCCTTTTTGGTATTCCTGAGACCTGCAAAGGACTGTGCCCTCCTCTCTGGATAGAGCAGCACCCTCGACCTCTGCATCTCTCCTTCTGCACTTCACTTCAGACTCTTTCAAATGAAGGCCTGTCCTGTGGAGCCCTATATGATGTATCTCAGGATGACACAGGCAGTGCCCAGAATCATGTTATTAGTTGTCAGTGACCAGCTGCCCCACTGAAATGTCAGCTGCCTGGCATTTGAGTCCAGCTGGCTCCCTGCATTCTCCCAGCATGAAGATATGGCACCATACATGTGCTTACTGCCCAGAGCAATGAGGGCTGAAGACCACCAAGTTGAGGTGTCTCTAAGATCCTTCTGCACAGGAAATAAACCATTTGCAGAGGAAAGTGGGGAAGTGAGTACAGTAAGGATCTTTGATCTGAGCAGATTCCATGTGGTATGAGGTGGCAAAGATCAGGGGGTTGGAAAGACCAACTGGAGGTTGAGCAGGGACTGGCTTGGTTTGGGGGGGGCACCCAGGTAGCACCCTGAGAGAAAATGTTTGGAGTCAGTCTGGGAGTGGTGGGAAAAAGTCCAGTGTACTGGGGAGGCAGAGTATGAGGGGGTTCAGATACAGTCTCAGTTAGGCCCAACTAGCCTGGCCCAAGTGAGCTTTACTGGTGGGTGGAATGCCCAGACTGAAAGCCAGTGGCAGAGTTTCCTGCAAGATGCAAATTCTGACTTCTAGAATCCTACTCACAGGGGAGAGAATAGCCCAATAGTGGCAAGAACCATAAATCCAATAGCCCAATAGTGGCAAGAACCATAAATCCAATTCTAAGAGTTGATTCTTTGATGTGCCCAGGTCACTTTAGACATAGTGTACACTTGGAAACATTTTGCATGCTCTTACTTACTCATATACTGTTGTCTTAGTCCATTTAAAGGGCTACAAAAGCTATAGATAGTGATGAGGGCAGCAAGCATTTATTTATTCCCACCAGTACTAGAGGCTGAGCAGGCAAACCAAGTACCAGTGAGAGTCTGCTTTTTGCTCTGCAGGCCCCTGCCCTGACCCATGTGACCTCAGATGGTATAGGGAGAGGTGAATTCTAAGAACTCCAATCATATCCCTTAGCCACCCCCTAATTACTTTCCCAAACTCATTGGACAATAACATTGGCTTCAGTTCATGAACTTGGGAGCAACAGAGTTAGCTCACCTAACCCGCTGGAAAAAAATAAAATTCTCTTAAGTTAGCATTGTTGGTACCCTAAGAATGCTTTAAACCCCACAACTCAATTGTCTTCATTAGAGCTTTGTTTACTCGCCAGTCACCTCACTTTGGGGCCATTGTTCAGTACGTAGTTGATATTTGTTGCTCCTTCCCAGGTAGCACTACAATTGCCTAATCTGTTCTTGTCCTTCTCTATTTTAAGCCTCATCTGCCAACATTGCAGATGCCAACACATATGCACATATGTGATTATAAAACACATGAGACTTTTCTTTGCTTATCAGATGCACTCCAGTGCTTGTCTGCTTCATTGGTTTGGGGCTGGTGGGCTGTGTAGAGTCTTGGATGAGATCTTGGCAAGGTACTCGGGGACCAAAAAGTGCTCATGAAAATTGAGACAGCATTCTCCTCTGGTCTCCTTTTTAAGCCCCCCTGCCCACAGAGGACACATTTCCGAGACATTGTCAGGCAAGAACATAGAAGAGTTACTGCTTACAGCTTGCAAATTTTACCAACTTTATCTTAAAGAGGAAAATGTGCAAAGGCGTTGAGCAATTACTCTGTTAAGTTCAATTTCTGTGAAAAAATGATTATCATATTTGACACTACTGTGAAATGCCAACATGCTAAATACAAAGAGCTGTGGGGGTACTAGATCCAAATTCCCAGAACTGCCTGAGTGCATTTAGTAATTTGGAAAACTCAGTCAACATATTGTTGAATTAAAAAAAAAAACTTCACTGAGCATTTCAATTAGTTGTTTTCCTGTCTATTTTTAATTAAATGCGAAATGACAAAACAACTTGTAGTGTGATTTTTAGAAAGGAAAAAAATAACTTTTTAGGTATTCCACCCCAAACTCTCTTCTTCTGGTGTACATAATCAAGTAATGAGAAGTAATTTATATACTGAACTGACTTCAAAGTAGGCATTTAGCAATATGACTCACTTACTCTAACCAGACATTTTAGCCAAGAAATTAATTCACCAAAAATAGTCCTACTCTCCTCTGTAAGAATTGTGTTCAGAGGAAGCAATGAGTGTGCCCTGTGACTCATTGTTATGAAGAAAATTCTTTGTTTGTGGAAAAAATGGATTTAATTTTGGAAGTCACCAGAGTCATTTAGAACCACTCTTGGTGAATAGCTGGGTGAAGACAGAGATGAGAAGACAAAGCCTATAATAGCAGTCACAGCCTATTCTATATTTTCTGTACCAACCACCACTCTAAATATTTATTCCATGATTGTGAACTTCTTTATGACAATCTCAGTAGGAGAGAATATTACCATCTTCATTTCACAGAGGAGAAACGGCAATGCAATGCCACAGTGCTTGTTAGGGGTTGAGCTGAGGTTTAGGTAGTGACCGTTGGGTTAGGTCTGAGCTTCTTTGCTCATGGAACCCCACAAACTGGACCAGGAGTCAGCTCGGAAGAACCCACTGTGCTGAGTGACTGATGCACTCACAGCCTCTTACTTTCCAGCTGTGTGACTGGCAGCACCTTCCCAGGGAAGAGCAGAACTTGAAGAAATGTTCTTAAGGTGCCAGAAAATGCTGCCAAGGTGACCAGCCCAGCAGAGGGCGCTGACCCTTCTGAATCAGCCTCCTCCCATGGGCGGGTGCTCCTTGCAGGGGACTCAAACTCGCGCCCGCGGGCAGTTTGCGGCCCTCCGTAGAACATTTTGTGGCCCTGCCCTAGAGGAATCTTTTTTTGTTTTGTTTGTTTTGTTTTGTTTTGTTTTAGTTGTTTGGGTCACACCTCCCAACGTTCAAGGCTTACTACTGACTTTGCACTCAAGGATCATCCTGACTTTGCCTCCTGCGGCCCCCAGGTAAATTGAGTTTAAGACTCCTGCTTGTGAGCCGCTCTTAGGTCAAGACCACATGATAAAGTATGGCCTTTATCTGCTTATCACAGATGCGGACCTGTAGGACCACAGGCCGGGAAACGTCGAGTGAATCCTGAGAGACCAGAGGAAGGAAGTAATGATGACGGAACAAGCTCACCAAAGACCACTTCTGTGACTTGATATAATGAAATCACTTGAAGCCCACCCTCTGCCTGGAGCTCAGGCAAGGGCAGGATCTGGCATGCATGGAGATAGGGCCTGTAGGAAGCTGGCCATGCTGATTCCACCTAGAGAATGTCACTTCCTTTTCTCTTTGCCAGAAGCAATTTCATCTCCAGAAGCTCCTCTAGCTGAGCACTAAGATGAGAGATGCCAGGAATTGAACATGGAAGGCTTGGGTTGGAGGTTTGTTCCTGCTCTAGCAAAGGAACAATAAAAAAGGGTTTTGGTGGTGCTCACTGAGTCAGGCACTTTCCCAGGAGAAGAAAGATGACAGTCAGGGCCGTGTGCTGAACGAATGCTGGTCACTCCAGGTCCTGGCACATACCAGCCTGTACAAAGGCCCATTTCAGGTAATCGCACCACAACATGGCATGGGCCAAACTTCAGACCATTTCCTTCTGACCAGATTTTCAGGGCCCTGGTGATCTGGGGAACCACCCCAGGATATCAATTCACATTCCTATGTCTGTCCTGGGGAATCATCCAGATCTCAAGCTCAACTTTGAACTTCCTGTTGGAGATGTGCCTGGGCTTTCGTGCTGGAACGAGCTCCTGAATTTCCTCCATTCTTTCTCTTTTTCCTCTGGCAAGTATTTCTCGATGAATCTGCCTCTCCCAGTCGTGAGTTCTCTGGGGAAGAAGGGTCATGCTTTGGTGTAATCTGCAGGGAACTCAGCTCAGGCTGTGCGGAATCTTCCTCCCACTTATAGCAATACCCCAAATGCCTGAGTACCTGTACCCTTCTCTTGACCAATTTGCTCTTAGTTTGACCAGGAATCAGAAACCCAGAGTGTAGGCACCAAATTGAACACCTGCCTAGTTTATTTTTTGGAACTTAACAAAATTACTGAACACAGCTAGGCCTGCTTGTTACCTTTTCTTGGCCACTGAGTGTTGCCACATGGGTCATAGACATAGGGCCAAAAACTATGGACCCTTCATCAATCCAGTGAAATGCTGGAAAGACATTCTGACTTCTTCATTGAAAAACTTTTGCACTAGAACATTAATGAAGAGAAATCCATGGGCACAGATGTAAAGAGTTTTCTTCGATATGGTAGAGGGACTCTTATCTGCTTCCTTACTGACTTAGAGGTTGGATCCAGACTCAAAACAGCCCATATATCAGTGCAATTGGATCTTTCTAATAGGCACAAGTCTCAAATGAAGTAAAAAGAAAGATGAACAGGTCAGCAAAAAAGAGACACCAAAAGGAACAATAAAACCCAGTACTATTAGAAGGACAAAGTGATAGTACAGAGGGGAAGATGTTTGCCTGGCACATGGCTGATTCAGGTTCGATCCCCAGCATCTCATATGGTCCTCAGTTTCTACCAGAAGTGATCCCTTCTAGATAGATAGATAGAGCCAAGAGTAAGTCTTGAAATTCATTGAGTGTGCCTGCCAGACACTCCCCCAAAAACAAAAAAAGAAAAAGGAAAAACACGACTGCTACCTGCTATTTTTCTTCAATGAGTAAAGTGAAATTGCCATTTAGAAGGAAATCATCCAGAGAGAAAACACGAGCCATAGAAGATGGGAAGAAGCCTATCTGGGAGACACTTAGGAAGGGATTTGAATCCAAGGGCACTTTGGCAGGAGGTGATAGTGGCTGAGGGGATGCAGCCAGTAGGGTTCAGGAACTCAGAGTAAGCTGAGGGAAAGTTCCAAACACTTGCAGATGGCTTGTACCCAAGTCTCATAAATGACAAGGAATACATTTTAAAACTTTCTCATTAGAAAGTCAAATTTCTAAGTGCTGGCAAAATCATTAAGAACAAAACTCCAGTAGAAAATGCACAAATATTAGAAGTTGACAGTTTTAAGAAACAAAAATAAATATGGTCCAAAAACATATGGCAAAGTTCAACTTTGCTGCTAATTCAATAAAAACAAGTAATAAAATAGCAATGAGAGCCAATGTTTTGTCTTCTAGAGTAGAAAATGTTTGCAGAGATAACGCATAAGGCTGGGAAGAGGAGATAAATATCAGACCACTATACCCATATGGAAATGCAAGGTGGTACAGACTTTGGTCAGCACCATGGCAATATTGTTAAGCTTTAACATGTATACAACATACTTAAACAATTTTACTTCTAGAAATTTAATCAAGGAAATGACTATAAAGACAGTGATTTCATAAGTGTTATTATCATAACAGATATTTGGTATGGTTTAAAATTAGCCAGAGTAATTCGGTGGGAAACACTTGATGGTAGTATTTTCCTCCATGGAGGGAGCATTTAAAGTGAGTTTATAAAACATATGGATGAAAGTAGCAAACAAGATACAAACATACACATTTACTACTGCATTTATAATTATAATAATAGCTCACACTGTGGTAAGAATTTTATGTTTTTATCATATCTTGACAGCTCGATTAAGTAAGCAAGATTAATAATAATGATAAAGATAGCTAATATTTATTGAAAACGTCCTTTAAGCTAGGCACTTTGCCAACCAGCTTCTATGGATTATATCATTAAATCCTGACATGAGAGCATGAGGTAGGCATTATTATTGTCACTAGTTAACAAATAAAAGGCAACATAACAACTTATGCGAGGCATTTAGAAATTATACTCAGGATTTGGAGGTATAAAACAAGTCATGGAAGCAACTATATTCTTAACCATTAGAGAATACTCTTCTTATTCCCTCAGATGAATAGAAGAATGAGTGGAAATAAAAATGAGTGAATGACTAGAAGGAAAAATGTACACATATGTACCCAAAAAAGACATGAATTAGAGGATGGATGGGAGGGTTGATGAACAGGGTGATGAATAGAGAGAGAGAAAAGTAGATGATAACAAGATGAACAGAAATATGAATAGTCAAGAAAGAAAACAGAAAACTAGTTATTCCTTCATGGTTCTTTTATTACCTTATTTCCTTTCTTGTGCTTTTTTTAGAGAAGCAATTTTTCTATAATCTATTGCTTCTGAAACTAGACTACAGAAGTATATTTTATGAAAAGCAAAAAATTAGTATATAAAATGTTATGGTCTTAGTGTTCATCTTTAGCAATAGGGTGATTTAGTTTTCGATTGAGGAAGAGCCAGACATCCTCCATCTCCAGTTATATATAGACTCAGAAGAAACATTTTGACACACAACCAGAACCCAAAGCAACCTCCTGAATATCACCCAAGAAACAACAGGAAAATCCAGCCAACCAAGAGATAACATGCCAATGGGATTTCCTCCCCTAAAGAGAGACCCATGGACTTATACCAGAGTTGTTCAGAGATGACAATGCAAAGAAACTCTGGTTTGTTTGTGTTTTATGCACTTGCAAGTTTATTATTGAAGACAAAGCAGTCTGAATACTGAAGTTTTCAGAGAACTTTCATACCAAAACTGGACAAATATTAAGAAACAATATTTGAGAAAACATGTGTCTTGTAGGCAGAAAATCTTGGTGGTGCCTCTTAAGGCTGAGGTATTTCCAGTGCAGTTGCATAACAATATATTGGGGCCATAGACTTTAACTTTAACACTTTTATTTCAGTGGTGACATTTCTGAGCAAATGTTCTGCTAGTGTTAACGTTAGGTGAATCAAATTCCTACAGCGAGGGACATGGGAAATAGATTTCTCCTGATTTTCCCATCCCCCTCCTCTATCCTTGGCTTACCCTGGGCAAATGAGTCTGCTTCCAAGACTTGAAAATATCATGTTTTGCAGCATCAGCCTAGTGAGGGAGCCTCATTTTATTACCTGGCATCTCTCCTAACTTGGAGAGCTGAATCCAACTCTTTTCCCTAACACTCGCAGACCAGGGAACATTGTCAACTCTTCTGATGGCTACCAATTTCTGAACACCAGAAGAGTCCCTTCCCCCTGCCCCTCAAAAGTCTTCTTTAATTTAAAAGGTTGTTAGCTCATAGAACACATCTGTACAGGTTAAGGAAAAAAAGGAGAAAAAAGAAAAGAAACATAACAAGTGTATAAGGCATTTGAACAAGGATGTTTGTATTTATTTAACACTTAGCTGAGACTCCACAGTTGTTGACCAGACATTGTTACAAGAGTTTTCTTTAGAGAACTTTCTCTGCACACTCAAAAAAAAAAAAACTGTTAATGTATATGATCATTATGACCACAGTTGTGGAAACTGAGGCACTAGGTCATTAAGTGATTTTGCCATTATACAATTGAGTCAAGAGTGAAAGTGAGTAGTTGGGTACAGGCAGTAAATTTAAGCAAATTGTTGTATATACTTGTATTCCCTTAAGTACCAGAACTATCTAGCATGAAGCAAGGATTAAAATCCAGTGTCCAAGCAGGATGGATGTACCTCATCCCTACACTTTACACACACATTCACATGTGCATATGTGCCCTTATCAGAGGCTGCCCCATCCCCTGTGAGCACTTAATCCTCCTAGAGCACAGGGCATATCTATAATTGCCTTGTCCAGTTAAGAAAGTGAACTATAGACTATCAACAGTTCCGAAGAAGTGACAGAAAGAGACATCCCATCTTACAGACAGAAGGCCCAGGTAGTCTTTGTTCCACACCCATCACCATCACCCCAGATGTTGAACCCAGCTTCAAACACCAGGGCTCCACCCATCATATTCACTTGGAACCACTAGGGACAGAGGCTGGCTAGCTGCATTTTGTCTCCACTTCCACTTCCCTACATGTTGGTGATTCTGATACATACACCAAGACTTGTGAACGATACTTCCTATGTTGATGCTGTTCTTTCTCCTTCTACTCAACACATCTGTAGTCCTGTGAAAGTATAGCAGCTAATTACTAAGAAAAAATAGAGAAAGCCCTTCCCGTACAAAGACCCAGATGAGAGGACATTTCCTGCTTTATTTCTCTGAGCTGCCTCGTAGGTCATATTTCCCCTCAATGAAGCGGGGATGCCTCGAAGCCCTCTCATTTCTTTTCCCTTCACATAGGCTCTCTGGATTTAATGGTGTGAACCCCTATTGTCGCAAGTGCAGGTGATAGAATTCTATAAAACCTGCTCTCTGTGACCCACGGAAGGTGACAGAAAAACCTGGGTAATTGAAATTAGTGAACTTTCTTGCAGGACACCTCTCTTCAGCTCCCCTCTAAGAGCTATTGAATCTTTGTACTGAATACATATTTTCTTTTAGATGGCTCCACTGTAAAAATAAAAAATAGTATTGTCCTACCTGATATGATGTTTTCCTATCTTATAGGCCAAAAGTTCAGGCATGATCCCTATTGGTGACATCGAGAAATCAAATCTCAGTGTAAAACTCTACTAAGAGGATCAATGTGTTTTTCATTACAAGCAAAATGTCGATATCCTTTGGATTACTTTCTTGCAAAGGTAGTCTAACTCATGACAGGAAAGAAAAAGAAGGGAAGAAGGAAAGGAGGGAAGGAAAGGAATCACACCCATCCACCCCAGTTACAACATATGTAGTCTGCAGCATAATCAAGGCAGAGAGCCTGTGGAGGCCTCCAGCCCCTACACTATGCAGGTAACCCCTATTAATCATTGACCAGGCCTGCCCCTGAGTGCATACTCATGACAGGGACTGGAGGCAGGTCTCCAGCATTGAAATCATGGGATAGTCTGAAGTAAGTGGCTCTCAGCATTTGACATGGTCTCAGCCACTGCTGTCAAGTTGGAACCCACATTCTCTCTAAAAGGCCAGAGGACTCATGGCATGGTTTGACTGACCAGCATCTATGGTATGCTACCAGAATAATTTCAAACATATGTAACACACTGCCAATATCTTAGTAGCAGGATGTCCTTGATCAACTCTTTAAGTAGAGAAGTGTAAATTGCATTGTGGTTTATAACCATAGAAATTCCTGTTATTCTTCCTTTTCTTCTCTGGTTCCCTGAAAGCTTTCATGTGAACTTTCTATAAGAATGAAGTCATAATTATTTCCTTCATGCACATGTGCACATGTGTATTCAGAATTTTCTTTTTTTCCAACAAAAATAATTTCTTTATTCAAAGGACTAATATATTTATAAAGATTACATGGCTTTATAAGGGAAACAAACAAAATCATAATTCTGTTCATAACAGCGAGTATATTAACTACAAACTATATAACACTGTGATAAAAACAGCAAATTCAAATATAAATGAAGGTATTCCTCTGAATCCCATGTTTCATTGAGCATCAAAAACCACTAATTGGGCCCGGAGAGATAGCACAGTGGTGTTTGCCTTGCAAGCAGCTGATCCAGGACCAAAAGTGGTTGGTTCAAATCCCGGTGTCCCATATGGTCCCCGTGCCTGCCAGGAGCTATTTCTGAGCAGACAGCCAGGAGTAACCTCTGAGCACCGCCAGGTGTGGCCCAAAAACCAAAACAAACAAACAAACAAACAAAAAAACCCCCCACTAATTGTGGGCCCGGAGAGATAGCACACTGGCGTTTGCCTTGCAAGCAGCTGATCCAGGACCAAAGGTGGTTGGTTCAAATCCCGGTGTCCCATATGGTTCCCCGTGCCTGCCAGGAGCTATTTCTGAGCAGACAGCCAGGAGTAACCCCGAGCACCACCAGGTGTGGCCCAAAACCCAAAAACAAACAAACAAACAAAAAAACCCACTAATTGTTTAGTCCTTTTCTTGTACATAATTCTGTATCCACATTCTCTGCATCTGATTGGATTCCTGGACTTTATTTCATTTCTCCACAGATGTAGATCATTGGTTGCTGCTTTGGAGGCTGACCATCCTTCTGGGTGTCCATTATTAATCCCTCCAAACCCCAAGTTGCAACTCAAGCCTTTGCAGCGAAGACAAACTCCTCCTCGCTCCACCTCCCAGACACTGGCTCCATATTCAGACTTTTCTAAATTAAGTTTGCTCAACTTAAGATGCTTCTGCATTAACTTACTGTTAAAGGGAACTTTGAAAGTAGTCCAATGTTTTGGAATGTAAAGACAATAATTTCTCTTTTTAAAAAAGGAAGATAAAGGAAAAGTCAAAAAGGAAGTAAATATTCAATGCAATGTGATTCAACCCCATAAAAATAACTCCTGCTAATATTTTAACGTGTGGGTGGCCTGCCTTCTGTAACCTTTTAATGTGTATTATGCTGTTGCTTGCAAAGGAAATGACAAAACATCAATCTTGCATCTATCTAGAATGTTGTGTCAATGAAAATGATGTTTGACATGCCAGTCACCATTGTGCTAAAATATGACAGAATCACTGATTTCAATGTGAAATACAAATAAGAAGATGGTGATCTATTTACTAGTATATTTGTTTATATTAATTGACCATCCTGTGACACACAGTCACTTTCCACTCCTATCAGACCTTGCCCATGGAGAACATTTTGGAACTTTCCATGGTGGTGCAGTGGTACACAGGAAAGGGAACGTTTTATTTAGTAGCAAAAACAAAAACAAACAAAAAGCAAGCCTCTGCCTTCCCATGAGCCTTAGCTGCATGGGGTCTGAAGTGGTGTGGAGCTGTGCAGAGACCATATATGTCCAGTTCTGAGTTTCTCTTTCAGTCCCCACTCTTCTCTTCTAATTAAACACATCAAGAGTTGGCTCAGGATGGTTCGTACTGCCAGTGCTTCAGCAAACACTGCCTGCCCCAACCCATTCCATTTGCCAGGGGTGTTGCACAGATGACCACACACACTCTGCATTGAGAACCCTTCACAGAGGGAGAATCTAACAGAGCCCTTACCCGACCGACTCTAGTTAATGTATCTCTCAGCCTGAAAGTGTTGAATGGTCGAACACAAAAGTCTATTTTGTAAGGAATCATTGAATCTTCTATCCAAGGAATTGAGTCCTGGGAAAGTCTAATGTGACTCAGCTGCTAGTCCTGGTATCAGGGAAATTTGTTGGCTTGCACTGTGCCCCACTGTCGACAGAAGGTCAAGATTCAGAATGCAAAGTGTGGCTTCTACCACCCCTGCATTGCTGTCACCAGCAATGGAGCCCAGGACCTGCACAGTTAACACCGCGTGAGCCCCTAGCTGGCTCATCAGGCGCGGACTCTACCCCACTGATTCTACATGGACCAGGGGAAAGCAAGTCAGATTGTATCCCAGCATCCAGGCTGTATGTCCAGGGCTCAAGGAAGCCAACTGCCATAGCCCCTTGGATGCTTCTTCCTATCTCCTTCCTGCCTCTATCAACATCCCTCCGCCTCTCCTGTCTCCTTCCTGCCTCTCCTTGATTCCCTCCTGCCTCACTCCTGTCCCCTGCATCTCCTGGATTCCCTCCCGCCCCCTCTTACTGCTTCCAGTTTTGCCCAGCAGGGACCCAGACTGAAGAGGCTGAGCAAGTCCCAGCCTTAAAGATGTGGTGAGAAAATGCATTTGGGTCTCCCCTGAGATCAAGCCAAAACATTTTCTTAAGAAGAGTTATGTACTGAGCCTCCATGTGACCATTTGGCTATGGATATGAAATTTTTCATCCAGATAATTCTTTTTTGGGGGCACACACCCTCAGGGGTTACACTTGGTTATGCGCTCAGAAATCGCTCCTGGCTTGGGGGACCATATGGGACGCCAGGGGGATAGAAACGCGTTTCGTCCTAGGCTAGTGCCAGCAAGGCAGACACCTATCACTCCATGCTACGTCTCTAGCCCCACATCTAAATAATTCTTTTTTTTTCTTTTTCTTTTTTTTGGTATTTGGTTTTTGGGCCACACCCAGCGGTGCTCAGGGGTTACTCCTGGCTGTCTGCTCAGAAATAGCTCCTGGCAGGCACGGGGGACCATATAAGACACCGGGATTTGAACCAACTACCTTAGGTTCTGGATCAGCTGCTTGCAAGGCAAATGCCACTGTGCTATCTCTCCGGGCCCTATTAATTCTTAATAAATATTAAGGGGAGATTATTCCAGTAGGTGTCCCAAACAAATAAATTTAATGCATGCAATCAAATTGGTTTTATAAATGTGTTGTGTCACATTTGGTAACAGTATAATCATGGCATTCTTCCACGCCTCAAAGTGATTTTTGTAGGCATATTTTCATGTCTTCATAATATTTCATCATAAGGAAGTACCAGAATATGTAGCTTTTCTCTGTATTGTTTCTGAATCGTCCCTTATAAATCAGGGTTCAAGTGACACATCTGTACATTGGGTCATAGATGTATATAAAATTGAAAATCTTACATTTAGTCTAAGAGCACTTCACCATATAAGATAAAATAAAAAGTAAACCCACAGGACAGCGGTAACTGTCTACCACAGTTATCTGGTGACTTTGCAATTAGATCCACATGAGGCCCGAGGAAATAAGGATTCTGAGATTCATTACTCAATCCTTACAGATTGTGTAAATATTTTCCTTGTCTTAGGATGGCCTGAATTTCTTTAAAAAATTTCATCAAAGCAGGGCCAGAAAGATAGCACGGAAGTAGGGTATTTGCCTTGCATGCAGAATTCTGGACAGTGGTTCGAATTCCGTCATCCTTGTGGTCCCCAGAGCCTACCAGGAGTGATTGCTGAGTGTTGAGCCAGGAGTACCCCTGAGTGTTGCTGGGTGTGATTCAAAAACAAAAACAAAACAAAACAAAACAAAATTCCATCAATGGGATCCGAGCAATGGGACAACACATAGGGTGGTTGTGCTGCACACAGATGACCTGGGTTTGCTCCCCCCGATATAATCAATACCAGGATCAATCCACAAATGAAGAGACAGGAGTGTGCTTACTGAGCACAATTGGGTGTGGCCCCAAATCCAACTAAACAAAAAAAGCTTCATCAGAACCAGATTTATTTTCTACTCTCAATCCTACTGAGAAGGATTCTGCTTTCATGTTCAAGAGTTTGAGTAGATGGAGCAAGAAAATTAAATTTCATGACCTCGGCTTTCTATTTATTATATTCTTTTGGAACATTTTAGTGTATCTTTTATTTTATTAAAAAGGCACCACTAAAATGTTATGTTTATTGCTTAGAAAAATGTTTCTGCTTTTAGAGACTCAAATGTATCTGCTTTATAATACTTTTAAGATAGTTTATTCAAACTGGTAGATGGAGAACTCACACAATAAAATTAATGCAGAAGTACCTAAACACACACAGACACACACAGACACACACACACACACACACACACACAACCAGACATAAAAGTTAGCAATAGGGAACCTGAAATACAGAATCATTATAATTATTACAGGATGGGTAATGCCTTATGATTTTAACAAAGCCAAAAGAGGTGCTGCTCCAGAAGGTAGGGGTGGACATAAATGGAGCCAGGCTTAGAGAGGGTGACAGGAAGAGAAGGAAGTGCAGGTGATTTTGCTGTGGTATCCTGGGATCAGCCATACAACATCCCTCTCCGTTCATCATGTACCAGTCAACAAAACTAGGCTTTTAGGTGCCGTGTACCAGATAACAAAACTGGGTGCTCCTATTTACCATAGCAAGACTCTGGAACTAACCAAGATGCCTTTCAACAGATGAACGGCTAAAGAAACTGTGGCACATATACACAATGGAATATTATGCAGCCGTCAGGAGAGATGAAGTCATGACATTTTTCTATACATGGATGTATGTTGTTTAAATTAATTATGAAAGCCCTTAGGATGGACTTGGATGGTGGAA
This sequence comes from Suncus etruscus, assembly GCF_024139225.1. NCBI lineage: Eukaryota > Metazoa > Chordata > Mammalia > Eulipotyphla > Soricidae > Suncus > Suncus etruscus. Next base: position 74,137,300 of record NC_064861.1, on the reverse strand, counting down.
GGATGGAGAGTCCTTTCTCTGCCCCCCCAGGCCACGTGGCTCCACCTTCTCCAACCGGTGGGTCATCAAGTTCAGGAGGATGGCGGGCAGAAATCTCACTCACAAGCAGGCTTCAGGAAATAGCATCTTTATCATGCCCTAGCCACCACATGTGTGTGGCCTAACATAACGATTTATGCTGTATATCTACTCATTGAAGATATTGTACTTGTCTCTCAGCCATCTCTGCTCCTGTTACCTCTCCATGCTGGCAAAATCCGTTTGGCCCCTCAGGCCAAACCTTATAAAATATGCCAGGATCCCTCCCAGGAATAGGAGGGTCTTTCAGGTACTTACACGTAAATCCAGGGTGGTGTCACATCTCCCCCTTCTCTGAAATTTATATGAAGCTTTTGTAATCCTGACTCCACCTTTAGCCAAAGGCGGGCAATATTTCCACTGCAACAAATTTTAAAATGTAAAATAGCATATTAGCCTATTTTAAAAACATAACTTCTGCAAAATACACCATACACCTGTAACTTATAAATTTTTTCAATGCTTTCTACCAAGCACTATTTTGGAACTTCTTTTTGTTTCTATACTTTTAACCTATTTTTGGGAACTTTTTGTTCCTATTAACCTTCCCTACACACAAGCACAAAAGCATAAATACAGAACATACATTTTGAAAACAGATGAATACATTAAAATACACAGTAAAACATTTTGCAATTGAAAATATTAACTATGGAAAACAATGAAACACATTTAAATTAACAAGAAAATGATTTAATTAAGAGATACACCTGAAGCAAAGTTAGATACAGGCGGTTAGAAATTAGATTTTTCAGTTGGGCTACGCTGTTTTTCTCCCCCTTTTTAAAAATTTTTATACCACTACCTAATATTATTCCATAACCGACACCAACTGTGCAGACTATGTGTAAAATCTGTGTCCTTTCCATATTATTCCTTCACCTAAAACCATTAGTCCAGACACTGGTCTTCTCCCATGCCGCTGTCTCTTCGTGGCTTTACCAGAGCGGAGCCAAGCAGAGCCAAGCTGCATGCCTTGCCGCTTCTGGCCTGATCTGGAGCTTTTCACTGCTTTTCGCCGCTTGCGAACTTCTGTGCCACAGCTAGGGCACTCAGCTGCTTCTCTGTCCCGCCTGGCAGCAACAGCGGCCTAAATCAAGGGTGGAGCAATGTTTGCGCTGCTTTTCATTGTCACTGTGGCAGCCGCAAGATTCTTTGCCGCAGTTTTTCTGCCGGGGGTGTCTGGATGTAGAATTCAAAGTGATTTAAACTAAAAGTCCAGTCCGAAATTTTCAAAGTCAGAATCCATTTTCAGGCTGTAGGTCATAATTCAGTAAATCAGTCCACTTTCAATACAGTCTTTTTTTTCTCCTCTGTTTCCAATTTAGGCTTCTGATCAGTCTTTGAGGAGGCCGAGGGTTTTGGAAACAGGATTTTTTGCTACAAAGTTTTAGTTCTCGGCTTCAGATGGGAGCGATATAAGTTTTCACCTCCCCTCTGGCACTGGCCCTTCTGCCCCCAGAAGGGGTCACGGCCATCTTTGAACATGGCTCCACGTGGCCCAATGCTTTGGGCTCACTCCATCTGAAAAGAGCCAAAATCAAACAGAAGAGCAGAAATCTCACCATGGTGTTGATCTAGGGTTCAAATCTGAATTTGAGTGCCATTGGGTTCAGGTCCCTGTTTGGGCGCCATTTGTTGTTTAAATTAATTAAGAAGGCCATTAGGATGGGCTTGGATGGTAGATGGATGGAGGGGTCTTTCTCTGCCCTCCCAGGCCTTGTGGCTCCACCTTCTCCAGCAGCGGATCATCAGGTTCAGGAGGACTACGGGCAGAAATCTCACTCACAAGCAGGCTTCAGGAAAAAGCATCTTTATCATGCCCTAGCCACCACATGTGTGTGGCCTAACATAACCGTTTACACTGTATATCTACTCAGCCCTGCATTGTACTTGTCTCTCAGCCATCTCTGCTCCTACTACCTCTCCATGCCTGCAAAATCCCTTTGGCTCCTCAGGCCAAACCTTATATAATTTCCCCAAGGCCCCTCCCAGAAATGGGAGGGTCTTGCAGGTAGTTACATGTAAATCCGGGGTGGAGTCACAGATGTACATGGAATCTATTATGCTGAGTGAAATAAATCAGAGAGAGAGAAAAAAATGCAGAATGGTCTCACTCATCTATGGGTTTTAAGAAAAATAAAAGACATTCTTGCAATAATTTTCAGAGACAAAAAATGAGGAGGGATGGAAGTTCCAGCTCATCTCATGAAGCTCACCACAATGAGTGATGAGTTTAATTAGAGAAATAACTACATTGAGAACTATCCTAACAATGAGAATGTATGAGGGAAATAGAAAGCCTGTCTAGAGTACAGGCAGGGGTGGGGTGGGGAGGAGGGAGATTTATTTTCCCTGAAGCTGGAAAGTTAGTACAGAGAGGAGAGAGCTTGCCTTGTATGCAGCCAACCCCAATTCAATTCCTGGCATCCCATGTGGTTCCCTAAATATCTCTAGGAGTGATTCCTAAGCACAGAGCCAGTAATAGAACTGAATACTGCTTGATGTAGCCCCAAAACTAAAAACTTAAGAAAGAGAAATTGATTTTCTCAGTGTCAGGGGACAGTCTTGACCTTTCCAGTCTGTCTTCTGTGGTAACATCCATTTTCTCCCCAAAGGTGACACTCAGTGCTAGATTCCCATTGAGACTTAAAGGCCTGGACCTCCTGCCCAAATTCAGGAGCACTGAAAGGTAACCCCCAAGCCTTAGGTGGGGCTATCATCATGTGGCCTCTCCTCTGCCCACTTCTTCTCTCTGTTCCCTTTTTTAAGAACATGGCCATCCCCCAAGAACTCTTTTATAAACTACCTGTAGAACAATCGACCTAAGAATTGGCCTTCTGGAGAAGCCAGTCTATATCTCCCCAAATGGAAGAGGCCCAGGGCTGAAGAATGAAGCCTCAGGGAAGCCAAATGCCTAACCAGGTGATACTGCTCTCAGACATTGTATCACCTTCATTATTTGTCTTTTCCAAACTCATTACTCAGAAACAACTCTGAATGCTGAGGTCGGAAATTTCACAAGCAGCCACCCATTGCCATAGAAAGAGCCAATGTGAACATGAAATTCTCTTCTCCAATGAGACAGAAATGGGTGGCTACTGGGAATTGTACCTAAATCTTAGGCAGGTTTCTGTGAAAGTGGTGTTGACCTTGAGATCTATATTCATATTAGAGGGCTTGTAGAAGATAGCATCATATTGATACTTAATAGGAAAGTTATTAATGTATAATTATGAGCTGATTTCTACCATAGTAAGCCTGGCAAGCTTGCTAACAGGCACCATTGGCTGTTGATTTAGGCTATTAGTGTAGCAGCTGGGCCTTCTTCAATCACCCAAGCAAGTGTTATCCATAACCAGGCTGGCCTTGGCAAGGGTCCCAAAACAGAGCAATTTGCTACCTTCTATTACCCTAAATCCATCACCAAAATAACAGAGCAGACATTCCCATTCAAATCACTTTTATACATGCTGAACTAGATGCAGGCCCTTGGCAAGCAAAACAAACAGAATCCACTTTAGAACCCTGCACCTAGGAAGCAATCAACCCAGCCCAATATAATGGAAAAATGTTTCCAGAAAAAGCTAAAGGCAGTCAGGGCCCTCTGTCAGATACCTATGTTGAAAGTGAATTTCCAGGGCATGTCATTTCAAGAAAAAGAAAAAAGAATTATTTTGTTCCTGAGAATATTTGAACAAAGCCAGGTGAGCTGGTCAGAAAAGAGATAAGGGAGAATACCTAGACTCAATCTCTTGCTCTCTTCTCTCTGCCTGTAGAAGGTCAGGAGTGAGTCTGTGTCTATGTGTGAGTCAGGAACCTTTTTAAATCAAATGAGTTAGGTCTTCCCTTTCATTCTCTGAGCTGGCTTGACCCTCTTTTGCCGTGGGTGGTACAGGGTGCGGCTCAGGAATGCTGAGAGGGGAAGATTCCACATGTAACCAAGACTTTAAAGCAAACAAACAAACAAACAAACAAAAACAAGAAAGAGCCCAGCACTCTGAGAGAAAAGCAGGCTTTCGTATTAGCAAACCTTGGGTAGAACTAAGTCGGGATTTTTGGGGGGAATACATCTGCACCCCAAGATCGGGAGATCAGATGGTGCTGCTGGGTCTGAAGACATTATGGCAATTTCTCATCATCTCAGTATCTTGGGCTGCTGAGTTTTGATGCTATACAGCTGTTGATATTTTAGGGACATACATATTCCCTAGTGTTTGGCTCTCTATAATGTCCTGGGGACTCAACAAAATAAAAAAGAATGAAGTGGAAGGATCCCTCTGTTTTCTCTATTACACTGTCTCCTTCATCCCAGATTCTAGTTATTTCTAAAAACTGATCTGAGCAGTTGAGTTGAAGTGTTGAGTGATGCATGAAGGGGTTTGATTCTATATTTACAAAGTAAGAAAAAATAAATAAACAAAAGCACAGGCTACCTCCAACTTCTTCTGAGCATTCCTAGGTCCCCACTGTGGACTCCCATTACCATCATCCTGCACAACAATGCTCCCTTGGCCCACATTTGGAAAATGCTGGCTTAGCACGATGCCAACTACCTTGTATAAACTGATCACTAATATCCTGCACAACATTACTGTTTAGAGAGTAAGAGCAAGAAGCTGGTGCCCACCCAACTTTGTTATTAGATACCTACAAACTTGGTTCAGCTAAAGCTTGACACCAACAAAACTCCCTATTTTGTTCCAGACAATTCCTGAAGATGAGTTTACCTGTGGAACAGCCTGCTCATATATTAAAAACTAACTCTGGGAACTTGTTAACATGCATGTTTTCAGATGTCCTCTGGGAGTGGGTGTCCTCCATGCCTCTCTGGACACCAGGAATGACCAACACCCTTCTGGCCACCTACTCATTCTATTTTCAATCCTTGTTATATTTTTCATACATTTTGTCCTCAGTATCCACAGTTGCCTGTGCTGACTCCCTTTCCTCATCTGACCTGTCCCCATTCACCCTAGCCTTCTGTTTCAAGTGCAAACACTTCTTTCCCTGGAAAACTGCAATGCTAACCATATTCCCCAGGAGGTTTGGTCTCGTATGCTGAACTGTGTTTTTCAATGCACTAATCATTTCTTTCATGGTCTTCAGAAGAACGTTTCCTCATTTGGAATAACCCCTTACCCCCCCCCCCCCGGAATGGTATGTAGACAGATAAAAATGAAACCCAGTTTTGGCTAAAAATAGAGCTTCTGGGATGGCTCTGGAATCAGCTGACAAGCACAGTTAAAAGGAACCTGGATGGCTGACAGCCGTGTTGGCTTCCGAGGGGAATGCAATAGACTGGCGCGGGGCTGGCCACTTTTCAAGGACAGCCTGCCAAGACATCATTTACCGACTTGCTCACAACTCTGAGCAGGGCAAGGGAGTGGCCACTGGGACTCAGTGGAGAGACAGAAGCAGCAGAGAGAGACAGGAGCAGCAGAGACAGAAAGAAGCCAACCCAGTGTTTGAGTAGGAGCCAGGGCAGTAAATTTCTCGGGAATGCTTCTTAAGGGATGCAGGTAACAATTCTGAAATCCAAGAGGCGCAGTCACATACCAAAAATGTTTCCCAACTCATTGGGCAACCAATGCCAACTCCAAAGGATCAGCAGTATTTGGGGTCTGTAGTTCCACACAAGTGAATACTCACATGTTTTACTGCAGTGATCTGTGTTTTTACAAGACCCTACCTTAGATGCCCTCTGGTATAGATGCACCAGATAAAGCATGTGTCCTTGCTTAGTTCCATCAATTGGAAAGACATTTCAATCCAACCATGGGAATAAACACATATATGTAATATATATATTTAATATATGTAATTTATAATATATATATATATATATATATATATATATATATATATATATATATATATATATATATTTGCAGGGAGCATCCTTTTAACAATTATCCCAAAGAACTAAACAGGAGGGAGCAATTAAGTGGGAGGTAGGGAAAATGCACCCTTATATGTAAAATTGCCTTGAGGGCATTTACATAAAAATGAGCATATATAAAAATAACTGAAGGGAAGAAAGATGGTCATATCTCCTATGGAGGGGGAGCCAAGATTTCTGTGTAATGCTTGGTGCCAGGCTTGTTAGACACCAATATTGTCCTTCCAGCAGCAGCATCCTGCCCACATGCGGCTCCCTGGTTTGCTCCTTTCCTAGGAAAAAATCCACTAAACTCCCTAGAGCTCACTGGTGGCAGGCCCAGCTCTCAGGGGTTCGCAGATGCTGGATTGAGTGTTCTGTAAAACATCACCTTTATTCTCTAGATACAGGGACAGGGGACTGAGGAGAATGAGAGATGGGGCCCCATGTGCTAGTTGGCTCAGATTCCCCACTGACCAACCACCCCAGAAGATGTTTCGAGATGCCATGGATATTCTCAAGTAAAAGCACCTGAGTACTTCTTTGCAGAGAGCCTGGAACCCAGGTTTTAGGTGGACTGAGAATGCCAACTTGAAAGCTCAGCACTATTTCCCCCCTTATTTTAGACGCTGAATCTTTTCATTAACCTTCTTGCCCTCATCTCTAAAATGTAGTTGTGAAATGAGATTCTGTCTTACAGGACAATCAATACAAGTAAGTGGCTAAAACAGAAGATTCCTTCCTGGGTCAGAGTATCTCAAGTCCATCCACTGATTCTCACCCAAGAATCTCTGCATTTCTAGGTTCCTCCTTGGCCTATTTGCTTACCACTACCCCAGTCCATCCCTCAACACACCAATATTAACTTGGCTAATTCCTTCTTGTAGGCAAGTCTTGATTATTGGGAAAATAATGTTTTCTGATCTGTAACAGTCATTTAGGGATCTTCATCATACTCCTGTCTTCCTTTATTGTACTTAATCTTACCAGTTTTTTAAGGTCCATTTTGTTTCTCTATTTCTCTCTCTCTCTCTCTCTCTCTCTCTCTCTCTCTCTCTCTCTCTCTCTCTCTCTCTCTCTCTCTCTCTCTCCACTAGAATGAAAATGCTAGCACAGGGGATATCTCTTTGATTTAGTATATAGCTATATAGCTTATGCCTAGAATTGGATTTGAACATTCTGAGTACATGAGGCTGAAGAGATAATACAGTGGTTAGGGCACTTGCCTTGTATGCAGTCAACCTGAGTTCAACCTCCAGCATGCCTTATGGTCCCCAGGGCCCTTCCAGGAGTGATACCTGAGCACAGAGCCAGGAATTAAGTCCTAAATACTACTGGTGTAGCCCCAAAATATAAAACAATGAGAATGAATAAATGATTGGCAGAGACACCATGGAAGTCATTGCCTTTCCAACCTACCTTTCCTATTTCTGGAAAGAGAATGTGAACATGATATAATATAAGTGTGCTTGGGGATATATATTTTTTGAATTTCTGGACAACTCCAACTTTTTAAATTCTGTCATCCCAGTAGGAACACACCAATTTAGATGCGAGTGTGTATCTGAAAGTACACAATGTACAGAAACAAAAAAAGTAGCAGAATGATCAGATAACAACTAGCAACATGAGCTTAATAAACCTTCTGACAATGACTTAACTGCCTCATTTCAAGATACAGTTACTTTCACAGATTTTCTTTTTGCTGTACTCTTGGGGTTTTTTGTTTGTTTTGTTTTTTACTTTTTCTTATTTTCCTTTCTTGGGCATATTTTCTTGGATCTCTGGTCAGTTTGCTTTCAAGTCAACCAACATTTCCAAGAAAATAAAGGTGGATCACATGCAAAGAGACACCAGAAAGAATAGAACAGGTGTGGGTACAATATGTTACAGGTAAGAAGATTTGCCTTCTCAAATGATTTCCAGCATGCTTAGTCTTTACCAATTAATTTCTGAGGCCTCCCTCATTAACCAGCCCAATTCATGTAGTTCTAATGCCTTCAACAAGAAGATGCTTCTGAATATCCTTATGTTCCTGTATTCTTAAACTCTCCAAGAAAAAAACAGAACTAAAAGAGATTTATACCCACTCCCAAACCATCTGAGTGAGGACATGCAACAGGTTGAGAAAAGGCCAGATGGCGCCACTTAGGCTCTGACAGTCCTAATGAGGCAATCTGCTCACCAGCATCACCAGTGAGAAACCTGGCGAGCTGATGGGCCTCATCCTCTGCCATCTCAAGGATATGTCTATTTGTGTGTGTGTTCCCACAGATTGTCACATGGGCCCACAACCTGGAGTCATAGAACAGTAGGACTGACAGGTTTCTAGAGGCACACACACACACACACACACACACACACACACACACACACACACACACACACACCTCACCCCAGACTCTCTTGCTTCCTTCAGCATCACACATTAATGTTGCAGAAATAGCATCTCATCTCCCAGACATGACCAGCCAGGATTCCCAATCTTTCTGAGCATCATGAATGGTTTAGAGAATGGACATAGCCTAAGAAGTGTCCAACTATATAGCATTGGCAGGGGTTTCTGGGACAAACACTATGGGCTATTGAAGCTTTAAGAAGGGCTTTCAGGGGCCGGAGAGATAGCACAGTGGTAGGGCATTTGCCCTGAATACAGCCAACCCAGGACGAATGGTGGTTTGAATCCCAGCATCCCATAGGGTTCCCCAAGCCTGCCAGGAATGTTTCTGAGTTCAGAGCCAGGAATAACCCCTGAGTGTCACTGGGTGTGATCCAAAAATTAAAAAAAAAAAGGGCTTCCAGTGGCCTCATGGAGAGAACCCCTTGAAGACTGAGAACTACCACCATGATAGGAAGCCGATCTTGTAGAGAAATAAAGACCACTGTTTATGTATCTAGAATCAGATATTTCCTTTTATTTAGTTTAGGATTTTTGGGGGATCACACTTGCCTGTGCTCAGGGATTACCCCTAGTTCTGCACTCAGGAATTACTCTTGGTTGGGCTCAAGGACCATATGGAGTCCCAGGAATTGAACCTTGGTCAGCTGCATGCAAGGCAAATGCCTACCTGCTATACTATTGCTCTAGAACCATATTTTTCTAAAGTTTATTCCCATTCCTTGTAATTGTATGAGCAGATACTTTTTCACTATGAAATTCACTGATAAAATTCACTGGAGTTGGGGCAATTTGGTATTTTTGCACAAACACTTTGGACTACTTTAAACTCATTATTCAAATGGGGAAAAAGGTGTCCAGAAGGGAAAAGGCTGGCATAAGCCAGTGTTGGCCCTGGGATAATCTGCAGTGATTCTGCTTTCCTTTGCCTTTCTCTTCTAGGTGTCTTGCTTGGTATAGACTCCTGGGGCCCTCTAGTGCTTGGCTCTCACCCTTATTCCACATTCAAGCCTTTGTCAATCATGCTGGATGGATCCTCTCTGTATGTCCCAATCACTGTCACAAAACCTTTCAAGTGGCTCCCTGAAAGCTGACACCTTCTCTATCACTTGATTTTTATCCTGAACTCCCAGGAAGCCAGTCACACTTTCTGGACAACTCATCACCTTTCACAATACTGAAAACTGGCTTCAAAGGCTCAGTCAATGCCAACTAGCTCAGACCTTTCCATCCCTTAGCTCTGAGCTCTGAGCTTTGCTTTCTCACTACCAGTAGTGCCACTATCAATCCCAGCCATGGTTTGATGAAGACAATATCTGTTTTTCATCTTTTGTGATATAGTGTTTGATCCCCTCCCAGCCCTAAAGCAATGGGGACTTGAAAGAGGTGAATGTAGATGCCCCCAAGGAACAGAGAGAGCAAACTACGGAGCTGAGAGGAAGTCTGTGGGACTGGAGGTCCCTGTCTACTACACTCTTTCTGGCAAGTAGGAGTTAAAAGCTTACTCTGGTCAAGGGACTATTCAGAGCCCTTTACACAGCTAAGCATTTAATCTCTGAACAACCTATTGAGGTCACTGCCACTAGAATATGCATTTCTCTAAATGAGAACTGAGGTCCAATGAGGTTTTGCTGCATTTTGACCAACCCTGCCTAAGTTGTTTAGCTAATTATGGGCTGACCTTGAATGGGAAGCCAGAAAACATGCTTCTAACTTGGGTCTATATTCTAGGGGCTCAATACTGCCCAGCAATCTTTACAAGTCAAATCCGCAATATTGACAACACATTTCTTTCATTAAACACTTCAGTCTCCCACATTGAACAGCTGAACAGGGACCTGTCTGTGGGGAGCATTTAGCCTGAGGGCTGACAGTCCGATACCTCTGCTCTATTTATTGCTTTTGTTCTGCTGGTAGGAAATCTTCTGCTAAGAGACCTCCCTCTGTAATGGCATTCCTTGTCTCCTTCGAGAGATGTTCTCTCACTTGCTCTCCCACTTCATGCAATTTCCAATCCAGAAAGTACATCTAAGGACCCAAGTCCCATGGGGAGAACTGCCAAGCATTGGTTATGCCTCTCCCTAATGTGTATATGAGTTCTCTCTTATCCTGCAGTCATTTTATTACATTATTTTACATTTATGAAATGAGGTCATTAGTGTAATGCATTTGAGGATTATGATAAATCAGAATTGACTGATGACTCAATTGTGTCAACTATGTGGTTGTTGTTGTTGTTGGTGGTGGTGGTGTGTGTATATATGTATATATATGAGAGAGAGAGAGGGAGAAGCAGAGAGAGATAACCCTGTAAAATATTAAATTTCTACAGGGCTCTGTTTATGTCGAGGCAAAACTCCCCTATGTGAGGAGCTCATATTCTGATTCAAAATAGAATCACTTTCATTAGGATGCAGTGAAGTGACACCAGAATAATTTTCCTTGACATAAACAACAACATAATATATATATATATACCACTTGAAACATCAACCTTATTCGGATCAATCCAGACTGAAGTATAGGTAATGTTCAATAATCACAATGATCAGCTAATCGATCACTCAGCCCAGAAGGAAACACAAGTTAATAATGCAAAGGGCAAGCAGAAATGTGAAGGAAAGAATCACTGTTGTTTTTTATATTTGTTTTTAATAACTGAAGCTGGAAACACAAGTAAAAGATCCTTAGAAGTTTTCCAAGATGCAGAATTTAGACAGACAAAAGCCCAAAGCAGTTTGAACTCCGGAAATGGGCATTTCTCTACCTGCCAGGTTGGAAAGTTCATCCATTTATTACCATCCAAATGAAATCTTTTCAACGGGGCCAAAAGGGCCTTTGTTTTGACATTTAATTCACTATGGATGTATTTCCTCCGTTAGGATGCAAAAGACCTCTCACATTGCTTTTTCATTAATTGCCTTCATTTTTCAAGTTCCCTGTTTGATTTATAGTCAATTAAAAACACCCTGGAAAGCCATGGCTCATGTATGTTAAGTACAAATATGATTAATGCCACGCGATGCTCTCCATGGATGACCTGGCTATTAACCAAGGGCAGTGTCAAGGAGGTCCAGCCAAACAGTGTCTTGGTAAAGGAAGCCATGGGGATGGTGGGAAGGCACCAAGGTCCTGAAAATACTGGCACCAAATCCATTTAAATGGGGGAAGGGGGAATAGTTTAATTTCTCATTTTTTTTTGTCTTATAAGGTAAAGATGAACATGGGTATGAATGGGGTTGAAGGGTAGAGAATGTAATAGTTTTTGTTTTATTTTGGGGTCACATCTGGCAGTGCTCAGGGATTACTCCTGGCAGGCTTAGAGGACCATATGGAATGCTGGGAATCAAACCTGAGTCCATCCCAGGTTGGCCAAATGTAAGGCAAATGCCCTAGCACTGTGCTATCATTTCCAGCCTCCCCTCCCCAGCTTTCTTTGTTTCAAGTAGATTGATGGAAGTAGATAAGAAAAGGAAGGGGCATATTTGTTTGATGTCTACACCAACATTAACAAAGATGACAAAGCACGATGATAGAGATGTTTAGAAGACGTTTAGGTAAAGGTTCTAGAAGCCAGTATCCTTCCCAAAGGCTCAGCAACAAATGGTTGAATAAATAAGCTTTGGTAATAAAAACAACAGAATATGATGGAGCTGTAAGTAAAGGTAGGGTCTTGTCATTGGCAGCAACTGAGATGAAACTTGAGGGTATCATGTTGAGAGAAATTAGTCAGAGGGAGGAAAACAAATACTAGATGATCTCTCACACTGCATAGTATATAGAGAAACAAAATAAGGAAATATATCATATCAAATGAGTACAAACTTATGTTTTTTTATGTAAAACTGAGATTAACCAAGCAGTGTGGGGCTGTGGGGGAGAGAACTAGAGGTGACACAGGAGAGTGGTGGAGGGTCTTTGACACATTAGTGTTTGGGAAGGTGCTGTAATTTTTATCAAAACCATAAAAATTAACTCAAATTTTGCCATGTTACTTAAATAAGAGAGAACAAAAGAAAGAACAACAGAAGGAAGAATGGAAGAAAAGAGAAAAAGGAAGAAAAGGAAGGAAGGAAGGAAGGAAGGAAGGAAGGAAGGAAGGAAGGAAGGGAGGGAAAGTGAAGAAAGGAGGGAGGGAGGAAGGAGGGAAGAAAGGAAGAGAGGGGTAGAAGAAGGGAGGAGTGGAGGTAGGGAGGAAGGGAGGGAAGGAAAGAAGGAAGGAAAGTGAAGGGAGTGACAGAAGGAAGGAAGATGTGAAAACTCTCCCCCAGGGGTTCATAAAAAGTCCAAGTCAGATACTGAAGATGCCAACTAGGAAGGGCACAGATGCCATGCTGATCAGCACTGATAGTGCCTTGAACAAATCCCATCCCCACATCCAGGGAGGTTCTCTTTGTTCTCAGGAACTTATCATTTGGTCTTTTCCTACCACAACTAAAGAACTGATGGGTTTTCTGATGTCTGTGTATCAACAAAAAGACTGTACCCGGAACCACTCTTTAATCAGCAACCAAGATGGAGGCTACCAGAATCACACCATTTTTGTGTTTTAGGAGAAGCCAAGGAATGTCAGAGTACAGAGCCATATTCCTCTCAGATTCCTCCTTAAATCCAAAGGATTGTTGATTGTTATAGTACTGGAGGGATAGGATGGAGGTAAAGTACTTTCCCTGAATGCCACCAACCCCAGTAAGATGCCCCAGACCTTCCAAGAATGATTCCTGAGTACAGACCAATGAGTAAACCCTTATAGTGCTAGGTGTAATTTAACTCATGCCACCCATCCCCCCAAAACCTAAAAGACTTTTCATGGGCAATTTTTTTTTTTACTGACGACTGGCTCTACTTAAGCTATCTTCCCTTTTCTTTTTCATAGACCAATTGAAATGGATTCATCTTTCTAGTTCACCTTTCAAAACTGAGAAGCCAGGAAAGTTTTGCTCATGTTACCATAAGCTGGGGCTTTACATCACCCCTTAAAAGACAGAGTTCTGCACTCACCTGGTTTATTAGATGAAACAATGAGGTGCCATTTTTTGATCTAGGAACTTGTTGAAAAATGGCCTTTTAAAGACAAAAGTGAATCTGGTTAGTGGAAAGGAGAGTAGAATAAAGAGTTATTTGGATGTGCAGAAAATAAACAACTTTAGAACAACCGAGGGAAAGATGTGTCAGAGTGAAAGGTGAATAAAATATTAGGGAGGTAAAAGGAGTAGAGATGACCATTAGTAACAGTTAAAGTAGAAAAGATAAGTCACCAAGAATTGAGGAGAAAGATAAAAAAGATAAAAGGAAATATTCCTGTCTGAACCAAGAGAGCTAGATGCCATGAAATAAACATTCCCTGTAACCTGCTAAAAGCAGAACTCAGAATTGGTTGAATATAAGTCTGTAGTGTGAGCAGATAAACTATGTCTGTCAGGCAGAGACAACACTTGCAGACAACTTTATAGAATAAAAAAAGAAGACAGTCATCAATTGATTGATTGTGCTGTATTTATGCTTCGTGCAAGACAAAAATTCACAATGATGGGAAACCAAAGCTCTTGAATACTGCAAAGAGAAAGGGAAATGAAAAACACAGCTGCAATGAGGGCTGGACTGGATAATGTTTCTAAGCTTTTAACCTTGGTGATTACCTAAGACATAGGCATTAGCTTAAATGTCAGTAAAATATCTCTGTCTGTTCTGAATCTTGGTGTTTGACCTCAAATAGCTGGGTATTTAAATTTTTTTCTGCTCTGTTTGATTGATACTTTTCTGTCTTATTCAGATGCCAGCCTATGTCAAGATGGTCTTCATGCTGCAAACTCCACCACTCACTAGCTTTGTGATTTGTCACATTTTTATGGTTAGAAGGGGCAATTCTATGAACCACTAAACTCTATGGGAATAAATGAAAAGGAGAGAGGAAGAAAAAAAGAAAGGAGGTAGGATTGGGGAAGTGAAAGGCTTTTAAAAATATTAGTTGCTTAAGGGAAAAGTCTATACCATTTTTGTTTCATTTAATGAAAATTCTTCTTGCAAGTAGAATAGAAAAATACATTTCAAATACTAATATTTCTGCAAATACAGAAATAGATTTTCCATAACTACATTTAGTAGAGACTTTCAAATTTCATTCTTTTATTTAGGCACAATTAACCTTATTTTCAGAGATCTATACTCATAGTAATCTATGTTCATTACATTGGGATCAACTTAGAAGTACTGAAGCAGGGACCAGAGCAATAGCACAGTGGAGAGGGCATTTGCCTTGCATGCGACTGACCCTGGTTTAATTGACAACATTCCATATGGTTCCTCGAGCCTGCCAGGAGTAATTTCTGAGTGCAGAGCCAGAAGTAACTCCTAAGTGCAGACAGGTATGGCCAATATATTTATATATACACATATACATGCAATATACATATGCATATACATACACATACACATATATTGGATTTTTAGATGTATAAATACACATAAGCAGAACTGCTTTCTGTATTTTTTAAATCCTATTAATATATATATATAGACATTCTCATTTCACAGAGAGGGACAAGTCAGATCTTGCTGACCCAACGATTCACAGACAAATTCACATATAAAAATTTAAATGTCCTCAATTCCCATATCATTGACTTCTGAATGTGCTGCCATTGATAATCAACCCAGTTTCCTCTTGCATTTACTAGCTTACACAGAACCAACAACCATAACCCACTCAATTACATTAGGGGATTGAAAAAAAAAACCACACATACAAAACTGTGATATTGGAGTGTACAGTATGGCCTAGTTGAAATTAAAAAGATCCCCCAAAGTATGATTGTTTCCAGTTTCTCAGCAGTGAATTAAAAGCTGTTTGGTGTCATGAAGATTACAGAAGCAATCACATTTATGGGCATGCTTTGCATACCAACTCTATTAATTTCCATACTCAGGTTTCACATTTCCACGCATATTAATAACATAGGTGCCATTTGGGAGATCACTAAAAGCAAAGAGGAGGAAAGAGGGACAGAATGAAAAGAGAGAGAGGTAAAAGGAAACCAGAAATAAATAAAGAAAACAGTTCTCGGGAACACAAAGTCTGAAAAAAAAATCAATTCTTCAAAACAGAAGCATCTAAAGACAAATGAAGGTTCCTGATGCTCTGACCCAGGTGTCTCACTCAGGGAGCAAAGAAACATGAAACCACAGATTGGAATTCAGTTATCATGCCTGGCTTGCACCTTGTCTAACAGACTCTAATTATTGAAATGATCTTGCTGGCGTAATTGTGTCAAGATGTGTTTGGGTTGCACCTTGGATAACTCCCTTGGTACCCAACATTGCATCTTCATTATTGTGTTCCTTTCAGTCCATGAAATATGTCCTGGCTTCAAAGAACAATCCAATCAAGCAGGTGAGCTTTTCTTTTCCCTTTCTTCAAACATGCCCGACACATAAGATAGAGATGAAGGAAAGTTCTGGCAAGCCCAGAAGTCAATGTGAGGCTATAAGTGCAAATATGCAATCATCTCACCTAATGGGCCCTCAGAGCAGCCGAACAAATTACGATACTGTTTTCAGGTAACTCTAGTCCCAAATGCTAAAAAATGGTGCTCACAACCTACAATTACGTGGTTAGTGGCAAACCATCAATTTTCAATTTGAGTTCGCTAACACTATGCTTACTGTACATTTAGCCATGCACCTAATAGTCTCAGAAAGATAAATAATAGAGCGTTGGCATCAAATATAGGAAGGGATTAAAACCATAGATCTGAGGAGATCAGGATCAAAGAAACATCAAAATCTGGGAAAATTTGTGTTTAATACACCAAATATTCTATAGGATAAGTCTGAATCATTTTGAAGGCCACCTTACCTGTTTTAGGACTTATATTGTTCTGAGTTTACTAGTCTATAATTTTTTGTGGATGCCTAAAATATTCACAGGCTAACTTTTGTGTTCTCATCTATGTTTGACCTCAGGAGGAAAGTCAGTCATAGAATAGAGCAGAATAGAGTCCATCAGTCACTCAGAAAGACCATGATTTACCTCCCAGAAATCTGCCTGCAATGCCCTATGGTTCCTTCCCCTATTTTAGAGCTTTTCTTAGGTTGGAAGCTGGCGATGTCCTTTACAGGACTTGTGCAGGAAAAGACCATCAAAAGATACCTACAACCCATTCTCCTCCTAGCTGGTAAGGGCCTGATTCAAGACCTTCCACCCTGGACCAAATAGTAACAAGGGAATGACAAGGAAACACTTTGTTTAGCGTATACAACATCTGCCTCTACAGGGCTTTCTTAGACAATAGTGAATTCAAAGAACAGTCCCGAAGCATCCTTGGGGACATTGCTTACAGTTCAGAATCGCCTGGTCCTCAATAAACTCAGCTGGCTGCTGAATGTGGAAAATTTTCTGCTGGAAGCCTGGCGTGCACGGCAAAGTGTCTGCAGATGTTCGCGGCAGCACCTGGGGAAAGCCAAAGTCATCAATATTTTAGCAGCAATGCGCATGTTTGCCTGCCTTACTTTTTACCGAATCGGTGACTTTTAGAAGCGAACTGACGTCTTAATTTGATTTCCCAAGTGAAGAGGTAAGTTGATGCTTTTTCCTGTGGCTGCCAACCAGGCGTTTTGGCAATAAGATTTTGGAAAGTGCACCAACGGGAACAGCTGCTGCCGTTTCCACTAAATTGCAGTCGGAGGAGGAACTTCGTCCGATTTTTACACCTGCTAAGACTCGCGCCCTGGTTTCCACGTGTGAAATTTCATTACGGAAACTGTCAGTTTCAGGCGATGCCTGAGTTCCAACCAGCGTCACTTTCAGAGATGCAAAGCAACACTGTCATCTCTGAGAACGGGAGGAAAGAAAACAGGATTCTTCCACTGAGAGTCACTTAGAGGAATCTAGGGCCATTGGCCAGCCATTGGCCAGCCACTGACCAATCACTGGCCAGCCACAGGCCAGCAGGGTGGCTGGAAGCCACACACGAAGAGATCGAGCACTTTTAGGGAAGCTTAGCCCAAATGAGTGATATTAAAAAACCAGGACAGAATACAGTTAAAATTGGGAAGCCTAAATTCAAAAAAAGAAAATAACAATCTCATATTAATTATGTGTAGAAGCGCTAGTACTTTACAGATTAGATTACAACTTTAGAATGTGTGTGTGTAAGATTCATTTCCCAGGGCAAGAGAAATTATACAGGTTAGAGTAAGGTTAGATTGCCAGTTTGATCCCTGCCTTCACCTATGGTCCACCGAGCACTGCCAGGAGTGATCCCTAGGCAAACCTTTTGTGTTGGTCAAACCCTTGCCCCCAAATGATTTTCTCATATTTGAAACATTAAGAAATTTGAAAATTAAAAGCTTTCATTTGCTCCCAAATGTTTATCTTTGTTTTTACATCTTTTTTAAAATAAATTCTTTAATTGAATCACTATGAGATAGTTACAAATTTTGTTCATGATTGACTTTTAGTCATGCACTGTCCAACAGTAAAAGGATGTAAAATTCTTGTCTCTGAATGAAGAAACTTCTCAGAGAAGGGAGGGTGCTTGTGTGGCATTACTCAGTCAATCATTGGTGTGGAGGGAGGTCCTTCGGTGGTGACTGCCAAGCACTCTCCTGGTGCCATGTTTCACCTGTGCATATTTCTTGCTATCAATGACCCCAGTTTCCCTCCTGCCCTCACCCCAAGCACTTCACTCGAGTCAACTATTTAAATTTATATGTTGGAACTTTAGGGTAGGTGACATATTCCTGGGCAAGGAAAATTCCAGAAAGTTGAGACACTAAATCTTGTGAACATAGGGATCACTCTTTCATCCTCATTGGTTTTCAGAGGCTCCCAAACATTTTTTGGCTTATTCTCTCTTTTAGAAAGCACTGATCTCATGTAGACAGAGCACTAAGCTACATGTTCAACCCTCAGGGAAAGAATGTTCTCATGTCCATCCTAACTATATGGTAGTTTGTGCTGTGCTCACTCATAAACATGACTTCATCTACTTCATCTACTTTCCATAACAGCCCTCTAATGTATGTACACTGATACTGTGCAACAATTTGTGTTAGTTAAATCACATTTGAATGAGAGCCATAGGTGGTACACATGCGAGGGTCAATATATTATTATATTGTAAAACCCAGTTTGCAGGCAGAGACCTAACATTCTATAAAGGCAAACCAACTTTCCTAAGGTAGAAAGGCAGAGGGAGTTCAGATCTGAACACTGTTCTCTGATGAGACACTGTCTAATTGTCCAATTGGCACAATTTTGTGTAGGTTTTTCCTCCGTGATGAAACCTTTACTGCCCATCCAGTGGATTCTAAGCATTTTCTATTCTTTGGTGGTTCTAGGGTTGAACCTAAGGCCTTAACAGTGCAACACAAGTCCTCTACGATGGGTACCTTGGATTGTATTTAGGACACCTACTTCCACTCTACCACCCAGCCATGTTCCTGGGCCCTAGACATAGTATAATTTTTGCTTGAGCTTCCTCTCTCTTTCTTTGAAACCTGAGTGGGTACTTCACCAAACATGGCACCAAGATTCCATGTTAGATTGACAGGTACCCTAGGAGCTTGGCAATCACCACCCCAAAACTACTGACCACACCAATTTGTTTGAGTTGGTAATGCCCTACTAGCCCCTTTTCTTCTCACAGAAATTCCTTCATTCAGAAACAAGAATTTTACTTCCTAGTTTCCACTAAGGATTGAGCTCTGATTGTTCACAGTGATATCTCTGGCTACATTTATTATCTGGCACCTTCCATAAATGAGCTCCTCTTCCTAGGTTCCTGTTTTCATCCCCTGTTGGTATTCTTATGACACCATCCCTCAAATCAAACTCTTTACACTTCGAATCCTTGACCTGATGCCTACTTCTTTGGAAGTTGCATTTTGATATATGAATGCAAACTCTTAACCACTGCACATAGGCTGCTGAAGAAAACTCATTATCGTCTTCCCTCAAAGGAGAGTACAAAAGGTTGGCTGCTGTGGAACTTTGGCTTCTCTCTAAATACCAGCCTTCTGAAATGCACTGAACCCCAAGGAGTGAGAGCAAGAATCAATCTCCAGAGGTTCACGGTGTGGCTGGTCTGGAAAACATCAGAGAAATTGAAATGGGATGTCATGAGCCTAACCAGCCCCATCTTCTGAATCAAAGGCAG
This sequence comes from Suncus etruscus, assembly GCF_024139225.1. NCBI lineage: Eukaryota > Metazoa > Chordata > Mammalia > Eulipotyphla > Soricidae > Suncus > Suncus etruscus. Next base: position 74,117,784 of record NC_064861.1, on the reverse strand, counting down.
AAGAAATCTGTGGTCCTGCAGCTGAGCTGTTCTGCTGAGAAAACTTGCCCTTGTCTTGAGTGTATGTATTGGTTGTGTAGCTTCTGACATCCCAAGTGGTACAAACAATGCCAATTCAGAACTCAGGATAATTTGCTGGCAACTGTGCAAGCAGAAAATTCTAGAAATAGCCAATGCTAATTCAGTTAAATAGTAAATAGTCAAAGGTTAAATCTAGGTATCCTCTATCTACAATTATGTATTAGCCTTTTCCTGTTCATCCTGCCCTCACATCATAGACAATAAATCAGTTACCCAATATGATGTTTCTCCAAGGAAACTGAGAGGAAAAATCTAGAGTGAATTAGAGTAAACTTGAGTTGAGTTTCTTGTTCTTATTGTTCTACAGCTTTGTTTCTGTTCTGATTCCTTGTCAGGGGTTATCTGGATTCTCTGGGTCATAAAGAAACAAATCAACCTTCCCTCCGATTCACCCTAGGAGCTGGCCAAAGGAACAGGAGCTCACTCAGAGGCTCAGACGTGACCTGTAAATCTTGGGCCACTTCATTCAATAATAAAAAATTCAGTTGAATGCTTCAGGATACACAAAACCACTCTTCTAGATGAGACATAACTTAGCAAGTCTCCACTGCCATTCATTCATTCTATTCATTAAGTCACTGGTTTGAAGACTTGTCATGGTCAGGGAATTCCATGTGGGCACTTCACAGTGCTGTCATGAATCTTTTTTTTTTTTTTTTTGGTTTTTGGGCCACACCCTGTGACACTCAGGGGTTACTCCTGGCTATGCGCTCAGAAGTTGCTCCTGGCTTCTTGGGGGACCATATGGGGCACCGGGGGATAGAACCGCGGTCCGTCCTAGGCTAGCGCAGGCAAGGCAGGCACCTTACCTCCAGCGCCACCGCCCGGCCCCCGCTGTCATGAATCTTACAGAGAAACACAACAGTGTTCTAATAAAATCACAGTCTGCAGAGATGTTTCACTTGGTTCTACTCTTCTCTCCTGCATTGACTAACTGCAATTTGACTTTTTTCATAACTACTTTGTTTCTTAAGTCCCTTGTGAGTTATGATGCATATTCAGTGTCCAGCAACTGGACGGGGTGATGCACAGCACACAAAGCCAATAGTGTGCATGTTACAATGAGCAGGAAGAGGTAAAGAGACATCAAAGAATCATAATTAAATTAACTTGTGTGACACAACTTAAGTTCTAATTTGGAAGGGCACTATTGGTCTCTATCCATAAAATCTGTGAACGGGGTGACTAAATTAAATTATGAGAATCAGGGAAGCCATCCTAAGAAGGGATAGTTCAACTTTGATCTGAAGGATGGGTCAGAATTCATTGCTTAAACGCAGAAGAATAGAGACTTGTTTTGAACCAACACATTCTGCTTTCACATGAATCCCTATGCACTTCCTTTGGATTTCATGTAATAAAACAATTCTATTTAAAATGATATAGATGCATTAAAAATAATCCAGACGACTTTAGGGAGTCCTAAAACTGCATTATTTTACTGGAAGTACTGGGCAAAGGTTTCAGCTAATACCCCTTGACTTTTCAGCAACATTCAAATTGTATCTGTCAATGAACTTGTCATGAATGCTCCCCTTTCAATGTCAAACTTACCAAATTTGGGCAAACAATATAAAGAAGGAGCCTCCAGTGGCTGAGATATGAGTACTTGGACACTAGTTATAAACAAGGCTGGTTCCTTGTCCAGTACCATTAGATGTCACTCTTATAAATATACCATTATGGAGATGCTTTTCCCAAAATCCCCTTTAACATTTCGAACTTGATGCTGTGCACACTCTTCCAAATTTATTTTTAATGCCACGGTCATAATGGTCTTCCTCCATGGTTCTTTTGTTCTTTTATGTATTAGCTTGTACCTCATAAACAGGCAACCGATACACCTATAAAAGCTCGGCCATGATCAAATTTTATGATCACCAAAGGACTTCTCTAATATGAAGATTACAATAGCCTGCTTAGGAATGCAGAATCCTGCTCAGACAGGCTGAAAGCGCAGGATAGAGCTGTGCTGGTTCTGAAAAATTCCTGGTTCATCACAGACTACATAGAGGAAAAATGTCCATTGTCTAAGTTTCCTCAGGTGGATAAAGAAGCCTAGTGGCATCTCCTGGGTTCTTAAGAGGATACAGAGGACTAATGCTGGTAAAGCCTCCTGCAGTACCTGACACAGAGTAAGTGCTTAAAGGTGGTCACTGTTATTATTAGTGTGACTAAGAGGTGTGTTTCCATATATTATTCTTAGAGTACTAGAATTTTTTGCTGGTATTCTTCAGGCCAAACACTGATAGATGTCATCATAACATTACTTTTGTCATTTTCATAAAGCTATTCAGTGGTTAGACTGTGCTCAGAAATATTAAGAGAAAAAGAGCAAGGAACTGTATTGACAAAAGTGGAGATGGGTGTGTGTGTGTGTGTGTGTCTTGGAGTCAGTAAGAGCAGAAAGACCTACTAAGGACTAAATGGTGCTGTGTTAACTGATCTCTGGCCTCCTTCCAAGGGGCCACTCAGAATCATATCCTCTGTGTCAAAGCTACTCACCTAAATGTACACATAGAAAGCAAATCTCTTTCTCATGCCTTAATAGCGGCTTCTATTCTATTCTGAGCTTCCATTTCTTTGTTTCATCTTAGAGCTTTATCTCATACAGGGAAAGGATTGTTTATCCTGACAGGTACTGATTCCAAAGCATCGCCAACTTTGGAGCTTTCTTCCAGAAAAGGGAATTTATCTGTACCAGGCCATAGGAAGGTAACTTAGAGCATCTGGGATGATGTGGCCAATAGTGGAGTTTAGTTTAGCCAATGCAGGCTGTCACCTAAGTTAAATGATCACAGCCCTAGGTGTGAACCTCTCAAAGCTGACACCCAACCATGGCCAGTGCTAATGCTCTATACTACATGACCTAGAGGCACACTAGTCTGGTTAAGAAAGGACCCATGTTTTTAACCCCTGTTGGAGACATTGAAAATAAGTCCTCTGAACTAAAGCTCTGCTTCTGAAGAGACTCAGGTTACCAACCATGATGCTATCCAAAGCCTTGTTCTTCTAAATGTGTTGCAGAAAAAATGTGGCCAGCTAACCAAACATTTGCCCATCAAAGGAAAATAGAATTTTTGATTATTTTTCTTCTAAGATCTAGATTCTAAAATACACTAAGATATATTTTTTTCTAACCTAGAAAGATAGAAAAGAAGTGCTTCCATGATGGCAAAATCAGACAACAGAAAGAGGCAGAAATCAGTAGTGTTTCAAGAACAAGCATGCAGGAGAGAGCAAGTTGACAATGAAGAGGAGCTGACAGCAGTTGGGGCGCTGGTGGATTTTGTCACCACAGCCCGCAGCTGGGCTGGCTGAGCACTAAACATCAAAGTGACAAGGGCAGAGGGTTTTAAGTACCTTGTCACCCACCCCAGGGGCCACAGGCAAAAAGCTTAATACAATCCTGTTGCAAGAAGCCATAGATAAAAATGAGTGCAACCTCTATTACAGCACAATGCCTTCAGCAGGCTGTGACCAACCTCCCAGGGTATCATTTCTTAAACCAGCTGCAAAGTATTATTTTTCATGATGAACTTCTTAGCATCTCCCAGTCCTGCTCACCTTTTACTGCACTTTCTCCTCAAGCGAACAGCAAGAACATTTACTATTCATGATGACGCTAGAGTCAGTCAGCAGCCTCGACAAAACAAGCAAATGGCCTATAGACAGTTCCCTTACTCATAGTGCCAAGCACCTTTGGTTAAATCTTATCAAAGGTGGTCTATCAAACTAAGTCTGGGAGAGTCTTAGATTGAGGAGGAAGAAGGTGACTATCTCTGATTTGCAGAATATAAAACTGCCCACCAGTGTATGTTGGTTGATTCTGTAGCCTGCCAGGGACCCAATTCCTGAGTTTTGAAGGGCCTATAAAGTCATGGAGCTCACAGAGCAAGAATAGAACAAAAAAGCACCTTGAAAATAAGCACTAGCACCCTCAAACACACATACAAGCACACCCATGGACCCATAGAGGTTCCCTCACAGCCACATGCAATCCCAAATGCACACACATATGAACAGTATACAAAGGGGCAGGCATATTTAGGCACTCTCCTTCACCGCATTCATATACACACATATACCCATTTAAACACACAGGCGCAACCCTCATACCTGAGTGTGAGCTCACAGAACCCACATGCCCTATGTGGCCTCTTTAAAAGTTTTCTATTATTTCTCATTCCCTGGAATACACAACATCTGGCCCCTCTTGACCATTAAGGTAACAAACACTTAAGTGTAATTTTGTGGTTCTTGGGCTAATGCATGGTGAAATATGTTTAATTTGACAATTCCTTAGTGTTCCTGAACTCTCTGGTCAAACATTCTAGATCTTATTATAATTGAGGGCTACTTGTCATCTTTTACTCCCACATTGGGAAAAGCAGAAGACAAGGATCCCAAGGGCACCTTTGCTTAGATTTGGGTTGTGTGGTCATGTGGCTGATCTTTGGGAAATAATTGAATCTTGTGGAATCAGTCAGGTGGGCAGCTTTTATGGAGTTCCTAAAAATGAAAGGGTGATTTAGTCATCAGGGCATAGAACCCCCAAATATGTCTTAAGTCGAATTCTGGTCCAATGACTGTGTTCCAATATATGATCGGGGAAATGGAGGCTGAAAAATCAGGTGATCTTAAAATAAAACAATTATTGTGGATTATCTGAATGGATCTAATATCATAACAAGGATGTTTGAAAATTGAAGAATACTTGGAGTCTTGGAGAGAGATCCGTCATGATCTCATGCCAGGCCACAGGCAGGTGGCATGAGAAATGAACCAATTGGCACTGACAGCTTGAAGTTGAAGAAAGGGGCCAATAGACAAAGAAATCATGAGATCTCAGAAAGCTGGAGAAATATGGGGTTCGGGTAATAGCACAAAGAGTAATGTGCTTGTATTGTATGTACTGGACCCAGGTTCAATCCTTGATATCAACTAGACATGAGCTCTGTAAGACTGAGTGAACCCTGATCATAAAGTCAGGAGTAAGCCCAGAGACCTGACAGGAGTTGTTCCAAAACGAAACAAAACAACAAATGAAAACCAATAAAATCTGAAATATATATAGGCCCAACAAATCAATGATTTCCCTGAAGTGGAAGTTTAACTTCCAGTTAGAAGGTATCACCGTGGTTGTCATCTTGAATCTAGTTAGGCAGACCACTGTGGACTTGTCTTCAAAACTCAAATTATGGAGATGGTGACTTGTTACCAGAGTCACAGAAAATACCTGCAGACATCCAATCTAACATACTAATGGCTTCAACATAGGGGTTCCCTTTACTTGGATTTACTTGGAATACTTGGATTGTCAAGACATAAATATAATTTAAGTAAATCAATGAAAATAAAGAAGAGGAGGAAGGATGGGAGGGATGAAGGGAAATGTGTGGGAGGGAGCAAGAAGGGAAAGATGAGAAACTGATCTTCACTCTGAAATCCCTGGAGAAGGCTTGAAGGAGGCAATTATTTTGGATATCTGTAGTGCAGAAATGTCTAAATCCCCAATCCTGGACCTTTTCCTTGGCTTGAAGACTGTCACTCTAAAATGATGGGGGATTTTAGACTGCTATCATGTCACTGTTGAGTTCACTGTTTTGGTCAAAACTTAAACTGCTAATATCTTCCATGCCATAGGATAGATGCTATAGATATAATTATCTAGAAGAAATTATTTAGGAGATATTATCTAGAAATATCTAGAAGATATTATCTAGAAATTATCTAGAAGAAATTACCTAGAAATTTATCTAGATAAATTATCTACAAGGAGAAATTATCTAGAAGGAAAAGCAGATATACAGGCAAACCATAGAAGTTTCTATATGCCAGGAATTAGTTAGAAAGCAAAGGTTGTTGAACTAGTCTGCCTGCCCTGAAATACCTATTTTACCACTTAGTTTCTGTGTGACTCTGGGCAAGTTACTTCACTTTTCTATAACTTAGCCTCCTCCTCTATTCTTAGGAGCCAATTATACATAGATAATAAAACCTTCTCTCATATGTTGTAAGATTTAAGGAACAAGCATAAATGAAAAGATTTAACACAGAAACTTATTCCTAGCAGGTGTGACATGCTATCTGTTGTGAATATTATTTTTAATAATTAAGAGGAGTCATTGAGTGTACTACTAAACATAGAATAAAGAACAACACTCTATCACAGCACAGGGATCATGACACACATTGACCATAATGGAAAGAAGATAGACATTTCCAAATGGCAAAGCGTGAGAAAGTATGTTCCCTACAGTAGTCTGGTAAATGCACCTCCAAGGTTTTCCAGTTGAAGAAACAGGTAGAAATTTGGCAGGAATAACAAACTGGGTAGTTTGCAAGATGATTTGAAAGTGGTTTGTCATTTCAAAGTCAGACTGAATTCATGAGATATGTCTTCCTTGAAGTTGAAGCTAAAACAGAGCCCCCAAGAATCCAGACAATAAAATCCCAAATTTTGGATAAATGGCATTAATTATTTACTACTCACAGCACAGGATTAATCAACTAGACTCTCTTGGTTTATTTTAAATAAAAAACACAGCCTTGTGGGAATCTGATTTATTGCAATAAGCAAGACTTTGTTCACTGGCCCTTAGGAGAAACTAGATGCTGTGTCTCCCCCAAATTCGGTGCCATTTGTATCGACTTATAAAATGTTGGTACTTGAATTAGTGGGCCAAGTGCCAGATCACACCTTCTTTCTTTAAGTCAGACACACAAAAAGATCTTTATACTGGATTTTACTTATTTTACAATTCTCAGAAATATGAGCTGAAAATTGATTCAGGGCAGGACTCTTTCAACAGGCTTCATGGCGCTATCTTCCCTTCTGTCTCCTTTTAGAGCTTTCATAAACTATCCATATTCTTTATTTTACTTTGGGGGGATTTGTTGAGGTCCACATTTAACAGTGTTTTGTGTTCCAAGATTACTCTTACTTAGCAGGGCTCAAGGCACTCTCTGCAGTACTGGCGGTTGATATTGGGTCAGCCATGTGTCAGGTTGCCTTCCTAGCTGCACCATCCATCAGGCCACTACGTTCTTTAGCTCAGTTTCTTCCCTCTGCTTGAAAACCAGCAGGAGGGATCTCCTGGGTTTTGTCCCTGTGTCTCTGCTTCCATAATCATATGGCCTTCTCTTCCTGCCTTTCCCTCATCCTATTATTAATAAGGAATGTTGTGATCACCTCATACTAACCTGGGAATTAAATAACAGTCACTGATTGTAGAAATTAGAACATTCATGTGGATAAAGCAACCATTATCCAGCAGACGAAAAGGCCAAAGTAGCTTAAAGAGAAGAATATTCTAGCAAAGAAATAGTTCCAGTCTGAATGGACAAGAAGGTGTTATCCCTTAAGCCCTCAGATTTCTGGCAAGATTTATCTGGGAAATAAGGAAGATGCCAATGGTAGCCAATAGGTACCTATCCCGACCTGGTGTGACGAGTCAGTAACTAGACAATGACCTTTTCTTACTTGGAAATAATTATCAGATCCTGCTTGGCCTTGCTGTGAAGTGGAACATTTTATCCTAACTGTGCAACTCTCAACACTTTCTTCTCTGCCAGACACTAGACAAGATGTCAGATTTGTCATCGCACCGGAAGGTTTTTATTAATTATCTTTCAGAGGCAAAGCCTTTTTTGTAATTTATTTTTTCACACCAGGAAAATTCTTCTATTGAACTAAATGTCTGTCTTGCTAAATTGCTTTTTCTTTTTCTTTTTTTCTTTTTGGCTAAATCTTCTTGCTTTGAAAGTTCCAAGAGAAAAGAAATAAACTCAGAAAAAAAAACCTGGTGTTGAAGTCAAGGAATTTATTTTTCAGTAGAACACCTTATATCACCCTAGGCTACAGTATAAGAATATGCATCCTTGTCTTTTTTCTTTTTCAATGCTGGGAACTAAACCAAAGGACTCTTGCATACTCTTGTGTACTGAGCCCTAACTCCCTGCTGGCATTTTTTCTTTAATGTCTAACTCTATAATATGCAGTTAAGATAAATATCATTTGTCTAGTGTCTTCTATGATTAGAGATACACAGTTCCTATCCACCAGGAATACTGAACATTCGAGAAAAACAAATATATAAACGTTATCTTTTAATAAATAAATACTAAGAATGAATGAAGTAATTGTGGGGAATTAATTTACTGTTGAGTGGTGGGTAAAGAAACAAACCACTGACTAAGCCATCTGAGGTTAGTCCATTTTAAACAAAAGATGATATGCAGGGACCAGAGGAACAATACAGGGATGAAGGCAACTTTCTTGCAGGTAGCTGACCGTGGTTCAATATCCAGTACTTACAATGGTCTTCCAAATAACACCAGAAGTGATCTTTGAGCACAGAACCAAAGCCCTGAGAACCACTGGGTGTGTCCTCCCAAAACCTAATAAAAAATATCTTCTGCGGGAAAGACTATGAATAACAGTGATTATTAAAATCTTTCTTCAGTGTTCTAGTTATTACTCAATAAAGTCTCAAGAAGTTCAGAGAGGGGCCGGAGCGGTGGTGTGGAGCGATAAGGCGTCTTTCTTGCCAGCGCTAGCCTAGGAGGGACTGCAGTTTGATCCCCCAGTGTCCCATATGGTCCCCCAAGCCAGGAGCAATCTGAGTGCATGGCCAGAGTAACCCCTGAGCATCACTGATGTGCCCTCCCTGTTGTGTATGTAAACATTTTATGGGATTATTATGTTACTGACCCTACCCTGATCGGTGATTGTGCCCTACCCTAGGGTGTGACCTGGCATTCTGCCCCCACCTTAGGGTGGTACCTGATTCTGCTTCCACCATTGGGTGGTATCTGATCCCACCATTGGGTGGTACCTGATTCTGGGGGATAGAAACAAGGGTCTGTGGAAGGAGAGGGGCTTTTTGGCTGGAACTGATGCTGAGGCTTTGGACTTCAGTCTTGACCATCGAATAAAGCTAATATTTCCACAAGTCTGACTGTGAGCTGTTTACCTGCCGCTTCACCTCAGAATCGCTGGCCGAACAGGGTGGCAGACGCGTGCTCCGAGCTGGAGGGGAAAGACCTCATCCTCCATCCCTCCATCAGTCAACCTCTTCAGGCGCTGTCTTGCAACACTTCCCACCAAAAATGAAGTTCAGAGAGATACTATAGCAGGAAAGCACTTGCTTTTTGTGGTGCCCACCTGGACTCACTCCCTGACACCACATATGATCTCCAAGTTCCTTCCAAGCGTGATCTCTGAGCAGAGAACAAGTAATAAGCACTGAGCACAGCTGGATGTATCCCCAAATCACTGACTGAAAACAAATCATTTCCTTGACTGAAAACAAAATAAACCTTATGGTCTTAGCAATTTTAGTTTTAAAAGCAAAAATTTGTCAGACTATAGATATCAGAAAATGAATGATTTACTATGAAACCTGTAAGTTTTCTATTTCTAGAGTAGCAAGCAAGATAGTCAGCTTTGAGTCGAATATGAAGCAGACTCGGATTTTGTGATTTTTTATTTTGTTTGGTTTTTGGGCCACACATGGTAGTGCTCAGGGATTACTCCCGGCTTTACACTCAGAAATCGCTTCAGGCTTGGGGGACCATATGGGACATCAGGGGATCAATCCGCAGTCCATCTGAAGTTAGGACATGCAAGGCAAACACCCTAACACCTGCACCACCGCTCCGGCTCCCAGACTAAGATTTTATGAAAGAAAGAGACCACTAACAGACATCAACACCTCAAAATTCCAGCCAATTTTCCAAGAGAGAATGTTCTCCAATTTCTCTGGTGAAAATATTTCCTTCATGGTCAATTTCAAACTGCCAGTGTGAAGTCCCATATCCAGAGAAATGTGAGAGGAACATGACGGCTCCCATGAGTTGAAAAGATCCTGCCCATCACTGGGATGCCAGTTCCTAATTCAGGGCCATTGGGGCTAAGAACTTACCTGAGTTTCAGACTTTTATGAGTCTGAGCCACCTTGATACCATGTAGAACTTCCCTCCTTCCCAGGGTGACATTTTGTAATTAAAGTGTGGGGCTGCACTAATTAGGAATAAAATCAGCCTCTAACACCCTGCTAATGGAACCAAATGGCCTGCCATAATTTGGTTTTAAGTAAGAGGAAGTGCAAGGATGCCTTGATTGGTGACTGCATGCTATTTAACTATTGCGTTTGATGTTTGAGCCAGAGTCCTAGCCCAAATGATCAGAGATAATCCTGCCTTCTGACATAATTAGGGAGCTGATGCTTTGCTAAGCTGAAGGATAATCAATTTGACCTTGAAAGTTGATCCAGTATCATGCAATGTTCTGAAAACAGAGTGAACACAGACTGAAAATGATGCTAGTGCCCCACACCCTGCACCCCGCTAGGTAATTAAACACCAGCCACAGACTTTGTTCTAAGCAGAGACATGTTCTAAAGGAGAGGGAGAAGATTCCGGTATCTGAGAGGTTTCAGAGAGAAATGCAGTGGAGATTGTTAGTATTTAAATATCAAGGAATTTTGCTAAGAATCTACATTGGAGACAGCACTGACATTGATGCCCCAAAGCACAGAGATCCAGGGTGATCAGGACACCCTACTGATGAGCAGGTCATCTTCAGATGACAACATTCTGCATCCCTTCATATGTCCCTAGCAACCTGTGCCCATTTCCTTTTATTGACTTGTTTGTGTTATTGGCTCCCTAAATTCAACTTCAAAGAGATATTTGCTTTGAAATGTGTATTTTTGTATAGATTGTTTTTGCACCAAGCCTCTTCATTCTTTTATATTACCTCCCTGAGGAGCACCTAAACTTCCATTCTCCATCCCCTCCCTTCCCCAGGGAATGTCCCCTGAATGGGCGGCAGTCATGTGTGTGACAGCTGGACCATCACCTCCATGAAAAATACTCCAAAAATTTCCTCACAGCTGCTTCCTATGGGGAACTTAGTCTCCTCCATTTCTCTCTCTCTTTGGCTAGACATTAGATCTCTGGCTAGTGTCTAAGGCACTTTGGGCACTAAAAATAGTTCTACTGCCAGTCTCTGTACACCCCCCTCTTTAGCATCACCCTATTCTGGAATCTCTACTAGAGGCAGGAAGTCCCTTCATCCTAATTTTCACTTAAGAGTATATTTGAAAGGCTACTCTAGATATAAATATATGAAATCCCCAAATACCATCTATTTTCACCACAGCTTTAAATTTAGGTGTGGACTCATCAGTCCCTTCTCGCTATCAAGCAAACATTAATCAGGGTTTTATTCACCAAGAAGAAAATCCTCGAACAGAAATAATTGGAACGGGAAAATATATGCAATATATATTTTTCTCATGTCTGTTGAAGCCCAAAGGTTCAATTACCTAAAATTTCACCAGTGCTTGGGATATTTTTCAACTCAAACTGGATTCATACAATAGTCAAAGTATCTGCTAACTCTTCTTTTATGAAAGAAATCTGATTTTCCTTATGGAAAACCATTGCATGTCTTTGAGGGGAAAATGTAAAGAGAAAGGACCTGCTTCAAACATCAAACAATGCAAGATATGATCACACGAAGGGCTGCCAGAGAAGGCTCCATTGGAGCCTCCCTGGAAAATCAAATACCAGCTTCAGACTCAATGCTAAGGACACAAACTCAAGCAAAGATGCAAGTTGTGATGGCCACAGGCCCCATCCAAGTCATTCCAGTAAATGGCCAGTAAGATAACATTTTAAGGTTAGAAGGTGAGGTCAGTTGGAAAGAAGGTACATAAGAAAAGACATAGGGGGAGGAGGGCATGTATGTCCTGGGCAGAATAATTGGCCATTCTGACTTCCCCGGGACTGTCAAAAATTTGGCCTTGTAAGTCTTTATCTCAACATACCCCTAGTGCAAGGTGTCGTAGGCCCATTTTAGTTAAATTGACCTATTAAAAGAGAGAAACCACAGGACCAGAACAGTGGAGCATTGTTATCTCAGCTAAAATTAAAGGGCTGGGTCAGAAGTTGCCTCCAACCCCCAAAGAGAAGGCCAGAAAAATAGTACAGTAGGAAGGCATTTGCCTTTATGTGACCAACTTATATTTGATCCCTAGTATCTCATAGAGTTCCCTAAACACCATCATTCAGGAATAATAATGAGAGCAGAACCAGATATAACCCCTGAGTATTGCTGATGTGGCCCCAAACCCAGTATGCCTACATTCTGCAGGAACTGCAGAGATACTTGGGGATATTTGTTTGGCTTCTCCCCCCAATGGGGCCCCCATTCTAAAACTTTAATCTATTTTATTGTGAGATGCTCCAGCAAAACTCATTCAAGCTCCACCTCTTAATCTTGATAGTGAATTTGAGCCTTTGTTGTGAGAAAGACTATTAAGATGTGGCAATAAGATTCTTCAAGGAAGATAAATATCCCTTTAAAGGGACTGCATATCCATTGACTGAATAACTCTGCCCTAAAAATGAAAATCCACACTTGGAGAATAGAAGGGTGGGTTATGAAAATGCAAATGAGCTTGATTTTATTGGTTGGGTTGAATTCAGCTCATCTTGTCACAAAGAAGTATGAGTTGGTTGGCCCTTACCAAGGCAATATAGAATGCGGGAACTGAGCTTTCATGACCTCAGAATAAAGTGTGAGGTCTGCTAGTCCAAGTCAGCAGCATAAAATGCCAAGATGCTATCGTTTCCATTATTCTGGAACTTATTTATATTATTCTAAAAAAAATCTTTATATGTCTGTCTTCCTTTGTCATTAATATTTCTCCAAGTGCGTTCCATATAGCACTGCAGTAGGTGAGGCACTATTCGTCAGTCTTCTCAAATGAACCTGTTTTTAATTTTAATAACTGTTTTAATGCTTACCTCCTATTTATAGTAAGCAATATTGAGTTTCTATTTATGGTGATGATAGACAACTTCCTTTCTCACTATGTTGGTGCCAAGTAGCAAATGGATTTAAATAAGAGTTAAAGCTAAAGAGAATGTACTTCTCTAAAAATTAGAAATCAATAAAAAGACCATTTGGAGAAGCCCTGAGCTGAACAACCTATGCGGGAAGGTTTATAGTCAGAGGCAGGAAGAGGGAGAGACGGGTAGACACCACACAAAACAAAGGTAGTGAAGACGGTAAAATCAATGGTTTCACCTGACTCAAAGATTCCACTTCCACATGTTCTGGAAGCCCATTAGAAAGGTGGATTAACAGCCCCACTTCACTCCCAGAACACAGAGACTCTGGAGACGTGGCCTGGTAGACCATCTACACAAACCTTCTGCAAGATTCCAATACCCGTGGAAAGTTTGAGACCCAGTGCAAGAAATAGCTTACATCCAGACACTCATTAATTCAGTAAACACCAACGAAGCCGTTTTGACGTTCAAGGCTCAGGTTTGGTTTGAAAGCCACGAAAAACCTACAGAGGAATACAGGATTTCAAATGTTTTACCCAAAATTTCAAAGTAACACCAAACACTGGTGAGCAGAGCTAGAGACAGTGAGGATGGACCTTACCCAGGGGCACTCAAGCTTCCTCAGTGTTTGTGAGAGAGTTCTGCTGTGATCAAAACACACATTCATTTTATGATATAGAGCTATCAAGCAGGTAAAAGTGACCTGGAAAGACATGTCCTAGATATGTCCTAGGTTTGCTGGAAGTGAGCATGTACTTCCAGACAGTGAGCATGCACTTCCAGATTGATCACAGCAGTGGCAGCTCTGGCCCCTTCCTGTGAGCCAGTTTCTCTCTGGAGAGCTGGGGTGAGGCCACAGAACAGCTCTGCCAGGGCAAACTGTTTGCTTCTTACCTCCAGTCTATATCTGCGTGGCTCAACCAACTCATAATAGATCAGCAAATGATAATGCGAGCACCCTAAAGGGAAGATTCTCCTCTCATTCAAGGTCCCCATTTACTTCTGAAAATTTGCAAGGTGGAGGCCATAATTTTGCTTTAGGATGCATCCCCCAAACCTAACGATAGTTCAATGTTAGATTTAAATTCAGGCACTATTTGACCTGGAAAAGAGACAAAAACATGGTGAATCTACTTTGTCCATATAGTTGTAGAGGCTGGTTCACAAGCTGCTCAATGCTTCAGTTTGATAACAGGAACCGCGTGTGCCTGTAATATATGCTAATAAGAATTCAGAACCTAGGTATGAATCAGAATGGTTGGTATATTTCAATTTTAACTTTCCTGTTGCTTCCAGGCTGAAATGATACTTCTGAGATGTCGGGTGAAAGAAAATCTCACACAGCTAATGTCACCTGCTTCCTTTTTCTGCTAGCAAGATGGCTACCAGAAAATGGAGAATACTAATGTATGTGACTTGGATTAGATTTCTATGGCATGACACAACTCCCAAGCAGGGATCTGCAAACTTCCTACTAGGTAAACATATTAAGAGTTTTATGGGCCAAGTGAAGGACATTGGGTAGGTAGTTATTTAAACATTCAAAATGCAGCTGCTTAAAAACGCAGAACCATTCTTAGTTTGTCGCTATAGGCAAACAGATCTGGCCCACTAACTGCACTTTTCAGACTTCCGTGTGCTTCAAACTTCAAGCATACACATCCATGCAGCCTGTAGCCTAATACTGTAATGTTGATTGCATGAGCAGACCTGTATCTGGGACATGGCAACCAAAAGCAAACTGAGGACTGCATTCAAAATTGGTTCATGGAAGGAAGGCAAGATGGACCTGTTATTCTGTGTGTGTGTGTATGTATGTATGTGTGTATGTATGTAGTTTAATCAGGATTTCCTCTATTGGAGTTGGGGACAGGTTTGAAAGACATTTCTAGCAACTCTGAATCTGGTGAATTTGGGCCTAGTTAGTACTTGTGCAGTACTCAGGTTAGCAGTGCTCAAGAACTACTAGAACAATACAGAGTTATTCAGGGACTAAATGCAGTATCAGGGATCAAACTCAGGGACTCACAGCTGCTACGCATGGGCTCTACCTCTTGTGTCATCTCCCTGACCCCTAAAGTCCATACTCTTTACTTTTGTTTCTTTTCTCTTTTTCTTTTGGATGGAGTGTTTTATGATGATGCCAGATCATCACACATAAGTGGAACCAAGGAGATGCTCTGTGGTTGGATAAATAAAAGCAACACTTGGATGGCTGCAACCTCGGGGTGATGTGTAATTTTTTCTTTTGGCACAAATGACTGAAGATTGGCCATCTAACACAGCTTCCCGCTTTCCTCACACAAGGCACTGACCTTTAAATTCATTTGCAAGATACATGTAGCCTGTCAGACTGGGGTGTGTGGTGGGTGAGGCAGGTGAAGATCCAGAAGCAACAAGTGCATTCAGTACACCAGGAGTTAAGCCTGCAATGCCATTATTCTTATAGGAAGCACAGAGCAGCTGGAGCCTCTCTGCTGAAAGCTGACAAGTTGGGCTAGCATTGAATTGAGAAAATTATTATTTATTAAAAAAATGAGATAGTCACGGACTGGTGACTGATCCTGATTAGGTTCAGAGACAATTCCCCACCCATGAGGCAAGTAATGCACACCTTAATAAAGGTGTTTTGTTAAATGCAAAAATGCCAATAACATGGTTATTCATCCTCTTGAGACTCTATGGAGGTACTTTTTGCATGAAAATGCATCATCTGTGAGGAGACCCTGAGCATGATTATTTCTATTTCTCTGCTTATAGGGCCTGGATTTTGCCTGTTTGCTTAGAGGTGGGGGTTTTCTCTAAATATTGGCTTTGGCTCAGGCACCACTGAAAATCCTGAGACTAAAGTCGATTGGAGAGACTCTGTCAAGTGTCTGGGGTGCCATTTGTCTCTTCTGTGGACATGAAGAAGAATATAGGAGGGGCAAACATTTTCCATCTTCATTGATTGTGCTAGTATCACAGAGGTCTCTAGTAGTTCATGAAAAGCCAGAGGGGACACATTCAGAACGTGTTTTCCAAATGAAGGATTGGACAATGTGGTGTATCTGTAATCAGAACAATATAGCAAAGAAACCACTGGAATCTTCAGCTGGGCTTTGATACTGAAGCCACCCAGACCCACATATGAATCTTCTTGCCACCACTTATTTTTCATGTTGTGACTTTGACAAAGACAGTTTCTTCTCCAATGTTAATAGTTTGGTGCAGCCATGAAAAGTATACGTTTCAACATTTGGTAGGGCTAGGGAAAGAAGAGATCAATGGAATGGGTTTGTATAAAGCAGGGAACTGTTACCCAATTGCCTCTTGAAATTAGAAATCTTCCAAAAGCCTGAGATGTTTACTACAAATTGTGAGAAGGCTTTAGGAGGGTGGTGGTGTGTTTGGATGTTGATTGGCCTCCCATCCAGGCTACCAGGATGTGCTGAACTGGTTTAGAGAAGGCCTTCTGGTGGCAAATATACCATATCTCTCTAGGTCATCCAGATAACAGACATTGTTTGTTCATCACAACATTTCTATGATGTAGACTGAATCCAACATTAGAATTCCTCTTAACACTGTTTCGAGGCATTGGTTGTTATCCAACTTTAAAAACTGCAGATGCTTTTGGAGCAGTCATATTTGTATACACTTTATTTATTGGCATCTCATATATGATACAGAAATTAGTTTTCTTTCTATCCATTCTTGTTTCAGATATAATCATTATGGTCACTGATATAGATGGATGAGCTTATTTCAGCATGTCAATGTTCTTCAAACGATTCCAAATTAATATTTTGAAGCCTATTTTTTCCTTTTGTGGTGTAATAGTCAAAAGCATATTCAATTTATGTTTCATTATGAATCTCGCACATGATTTATAAATATAATTATAAATGTGGATAGTGACAGCAGGCTTCACACAGTCTATAAATAGGATTATTAGCATGCACTTTCTGACTTTTTTCTGGATTTTTTGGTAACCATGTTGATAGAGCAACAACACCAAAAAGAGGAGGATGAGTCAGGGGATAGTATGAAGTGTTATACCTCAGTTAGAAGCACATAGTTGCTCTAAACACTTAAGATGATTAGAATGACAATGCATTGGTTAGGGCTAAGAAGCAATCACTAGATGTTGCAAAACTTATCTCTAACTGGTTTCATGTTCATAATGAATGGCTAATATTCTTTCATTTATAAAGAATTTAAAATAAACAGTGGTTTAATGAGATTTCACTAGGCCACTTGCAAACACTCAATCAAATCTTATTTTCAATATGTGAAAAATGTCTCCTTGACTTTTAATGCATTTGAGGTCAACAGTAACATCTTCATACATAAAAGATTTCATTCTGCTTTTAAAGAAGAGGTAATTAAAAGATAAGGGTCACAGAGGAGGTCTAGGTTTTATGTAACTTCTATTCTAATTAATTGATCATATGTGGGATTTTTCTTTGGTTTCCAAGTGTTGATCTTTTAGAGCTATTGAGTTCCATGTGATAATGGGTTTTATTCCTTTCAAAGGTCATCCTTGATATAATATCAGAGTTAACAGAGGAAATCTATGAGCATTGGTGTTGGTGTATGTCGTAGCTGCATCGTGAACAGTCATTTGGCAAAGTCTTGGGCCTTTATTTTGCCCTTTAGTGTTATTTAAACTCTACAGGGCCAAGGCATGTGAACAATAGGTGAAAAATCCAATTAATCATTAGAAGGGTTGTCTTCACAATGCCAACCTCATGAAAGCAGGTAGATCAACAGAAATGTTCGTATCCGAGAACCTGGTTCATTTTTCCTCTTCTGTTTCATGAGTGAATTGACCCAGATGCAACTCTTATTTGTCTGGTACTGATTGTGCAGCTGGTTTTCCATGGGACTGGAAGACCCACAGCGGGGTGCTCAGAACTTTGATCACCAGTAAGCCCTGATGGTACAATGAGGTTGTTTCCTTCAGATGCTTGTCTTTTTTTGAAAAATTGTGATCTTCCCAATGAACTTCAGTTATTAGGAAATCATTACTTCATTTGCCAGAAACTTCCCATCTCTGGCACTTAAAAAATAATCAAAGACACACGTAAAATTGCCAATAGAAGTTGATACTCTTTGAAAGCCAACTAAGTTGAGTTTATACAGAATTCTTGTTCAAAGCAGAAAATTGGATGTCAACCTAGCCCAGAATAAATATATCATTTTATCTGAGATTTAGGGAATGCTGACATTTTGCAAATCACAATCACTGACTGCAAAAAGGCTTCTAGATTAAGGCTTCTCAGAGCTACTGTGCAGGCAAATCACCTGGGATCTTGTTAAGAGGCAGATTCTGATTCAGTGCATTTGGGGTAGGGTCTGAGAGCCTGAATTTTCTGACAAGTTCCTGGATGATGCTGATCCTGCAAGAGTAGGGATCACACCTGAGACCCTGAATAATGAGGGGGAGAAAGAAGGATAGCCGAGTCACAACTGGGGGTTGGTTTCAGTTCCAAGAAGACTTGGTAAGCATCTCTGTCTGTCAAATCCATTCAAACACTGGGTACTTTATTTTTTTTTTCAGTACATTAAGGACAGATTTCTTTCAATGTCCAAATCAACATCTTGCTAACAGAAAAAGTTCCATGCATTCCAGCAAAAAGTAAACAAGTCCCGAGATTTGGAGAAATCCCAACACTATTATGATATGCATGCAATATTGCTAATTGATCTTTGGGATCACTCCTAGATTAACACAGGATCTGTGCCAGGTCCTAGACAATACAATAGGAACTGGATGCTGAATTAAACATATATGTAGTCTGAGTCCTACAGAAGAGTCCAGTGGGGCATCTAGTAGAGCATCTAGTCTAGTAAAGCATTGAGCAGGTAATAACACAAAACAAGTGTATACACACACACACACACACACAATTTAAGCACTAACATTAAAGAATATACATTTTCTGTGACCCTGCCTTTTTAAAAAGCAAAGAAAACTGAGGTGAGCATTTTCCTAGCTTCCTTATTATGCCACTCTCTTCCTTTGCTGAAGAATGATCCAGGTATCAGGAACTCTCCTGAAATACACAGCATTGTGCTGTCTGGAACTGTTCTGGGGGCATAGGCAAGATGATGCTGGTCTCTGTCATCACTACTCAAACTAGATTCCACTCCCTGTGTGACCTGAAAGAGCCTTGCTCAGTCACCACATAGCTGCCATTTTGATGAAGGCAGATGAATGGATGGATGGATGGATGGATGAAACACTATAGCCAAAATGATTCTCTGAAATGGTAAAATTCTATTCGTATAAGTAAGTAATATTTTATTTGTCAGGGATCTTTCTCTAAAGAGAGTTGGAATTTGTGAGATGTACTGGCCCTGGTTAGCTGTGTCTGGTATCAGAGTGGGTATAGATCCTTGCCCCACCACTGCCCCAATCTCTAAAATCCATGATCTCATATCTGAAAAAAATGTTATTCTCATAGGATCATTATGATTTCTCAATAGTGGATAATGCTGGCCACTCTTTACCTGGTTTCTATTGTGATTTTCTTATGATTATTATGGAAGTGGTATATGACATAGCTCTCTAAGGAAGTGAAGCATTTTGACACATGGAGATGAGAAAAATTCTGCACTGAAAACAAGTTCTCGAAGAATCAGATTATTGCTTACACATTCAATAAATATGCCACTGGTTATTTGTGCTTGCCAGGGATTTAGGTGAAGATTAATTAATATTTATAAAGTATTTTGATATCCATGTAATATCTAGTAAGCAATTAGTTCTGTAACACAAAGCCAAATCCTTTTTACATACCAAACAATGTAAAACAAACCAAATACAGCTGTGTAAGAAGGAACAGAATTTCATTAACTACCGTTGTAGAAAGGATGCAACCGGTTGGATATTTTCCCTCCCGTTTGGTAATTTTCTTGCTGATTTTCTCTGACTTCCACTGCATTTTCCCGCCTTACCCCCTGCAGCTCCAAATCAAATTATTTCCTCTTGGGTAGTAGTGAAAGCAGAAGTGGGAGGAAGGCAAATGCAATTCTCCAATTCTCGTTCCTTCTGCCTGAGTGGTGTTCAAGCCTAAGAGTGTAGAAGTAGTTCCTTGGAAGATAGTATCTTCACATCCCCCATCCCTAACCTGCTCCATTGGGCACTGAGAAGAACTTTGGGGAGTAAGAAGGGGGGGTGGCATGTTAAAAAACAGTCAAAAGGGAAAATAAATTTCTCCTTGATGATGTTTTCCAGTCCACATATATGTATATTGTTTCTTTGTATGATGTTGGGTTCTCTCAAACTCTTTGTCTATTTTCATTGACCATTTTAATAAAAATCATGTTACTACATGTCATAAATCCCTCCCTCCAATTTTATCTAAGGATTTAAAATTCCAGTCTTGTGTTTACTGTGGATGCCTCTGATCCAGCAAATCTGGTCTATAAGCTGCACCCATGAAATGGATTGATATGGAGTTATCATGTAGCAATGTCTGGGGTTCAAACCTCTGTTTTCCAATGTGAAGCTCCAGCAATAGACCTGTAACAGCAGTGCTGTGCAAGTCATGTTCTGCTGGAAACCTTTCAGATTAGACCAACCAGCTTCCTTGACACAGGAAACCCATCTAGAAATGCATTCTCTAGTCCAGTGATGACTAACCTTTTTGAGCCCAAGTGCCCAAACTGCCGCACAATGCCCAGTCCTCCCAATGGACAGTCCGGCCCTGTTGCCAGGTGAGCTGCAAAGCAGACACCAGCACACTCGCCTCCCGCTTTGCCAAATATCTTAATTTTGGACCTTCCCGCATGCCAGCTGCAAGGCCTTTAAGTGCCACTGCTGCCACGTGTGCCATAGGTTCGCCATCGAGGCTAACGTCTCATAATGGGTGATTCAGTTAAGTTGGTCAACCCCTAGCAAATAGTTTAGAAAGTTTAGGGTCACTGAGCTCTCCAAGTAAACAGTAGGAAAGTTTTGGGCAACCTGGGATGATCAGTCTTTCTGCTTAGGGCTCACTCCTGGCTCTGTGCTTAGAAATCACTCTTTGTGGTGCTCAGGGTACCCTATGAAGTGCCAGTAAGTCAAGCACCTCACACTTTGTCATATCTCTCAAGCCCAATTCTGAGGATCTTTATTTAAAAAGGAGATTGTAGGCTGGATCCTTCCCCAAAGTACTGTGTGTTTCCTGTTGGGGATTGTTTCTTGACCCAAGATTCAAAAGAGCTAAGGTACTTTCCAGAAGGAATTTGGTCTCGCTCCACCCACTCATCAACTCCATCCTGTAGTACTAATGTAAGGAGGATGGATTCCATATCAGGTTCCATTTCTTTTTTTTTTTTTGGTTTTTGGGCCACACCCTGTGACGCTCAGGGGTTACTCCTGGCTATGCGCTCAGAAGTTGCTCCTGGCTTCTTGGGGGACCATATGGGACGCCGGGGGATCGAACCGCGGTCCGTCCTAGGCTAGCGCAGGCAAGGCAGGCACCTTACCTCCAGCGCCACCGCCCGGCCCCCAGGTTCCATTTCTAAAGAGCCCATGTTGGCAACATAGGACTTAGAGCACCAGATATGGTGAAAATCATATTGTAACCTTTCCCAATAGACTGCCTAGGGTCACTGCTCAGGGCCTCTCGCTCAATATTTTTCACTGTCTTGAATGCAGACTCCTGCCTGAAGCCAGTGTTTCCTGAGCTAGTAACCAAAGCCTTTGTGCTAGTCCCTGGTCAATTCTTCTTCAGAGCAGTAAACAAGAAGAGAACTTTTGGGAAAGAATTCACAAGATGCCTATGGCAACATCTACTAAAGGATGATCTGCCTCTCTATTCTTCCAAAAAGGTCCAATGGGTATATTTTGCTAAAAGAACTTTTTGTTTTATCTCTTTTAAATAAGTCAGCACTACAGAGCATCACTGAGGCCATGTTGCCTGGGTGAACGATGAGTCGAATGTGTCCACAGACAGAAATAACTTCTATTTGATGACCAGGCAGAGGGTAAACAGAACATGCCAGTGGCTTGATGAATCGATCCAGAGCGTCTATGTGGCATTTTCTTGCAATTAGCTCAACTGTACATTCTTACTAACTTTGCAGTCCCCAGAGAAGCAAATGGTCTTTCTCAGCCTCTGCAGCTGTTAAAAATTGAAAACCCACCTCAATCACTGTGGTCAGTGTCTACAAATGCCACATTTTAATCACATTTGGATGTATATATTTAATCTCAAAATTATCTAAGGTATCTGCTAAACTGTTTCACCAGCAAACCCACAAAGTTAGTTACATTAAAAAAAAAAAGAAGAAGAAAAGAAAAAGGGAAAAAATAGCTTCTAGAACAAATTGCCACACTCAGTAATTTACAGGCACTTTTCAATGTACAAAGCAATTTAAAATTACTGGAGCACTTTACCCTTTTTTCCCCATAAGTGCTTCAATCTGGAAGTTATTAGGATTCCTTACCTGAAACAAGCAAGGTAATTTAAGTTTTCTGGAGGACTTTTTAGATAGCGAAATCGAACTGGAACACATAGTTTTTAAAGATGGGGTAGAAGTCTAATCCCATGAAGCTTTGAACAATGCATAATAAATAAAATGCTTAAAGTGGTATCAGTGCTTCAAGTGGGGGATAAAATTTGAGTTTGCATGTTGAAAATAAAAACCACACAACTATTTTACATCTGTGTCCCTATTCATTATTAAAACAAGAACACTGACATAGGAGGTGATTTGGCCAGAGAAGCGCCATAGAAGTGCTTTATAGTTCTGATCTAGGCCGGCTTCATGTGAAAGCAAACGTATGAAAGCAAGAAAGATTTCAGGCTTTTATTTGGCCCTTGTGTGACTATTTATAGCAAAGTAATTCAGGATCACGAACACCTCTCCCTTAGCAGACAATGCATCTGGAAAATATTTGCTCAAATTGTTCCAGGAGAAATAGGCCAAGGAGATTTGAGTTCTCACCGTTCACTAATTTCACAACTGGACCTCAAAGCAGTTCTCAAATAATGAGAAATTGTTTTACCATTCTGTTTTCTGAAGCACCTAGAAGTAGAATGAGTCACTTTTTTTCCTGGAAAGCGAGGCATTATGTAAAATGGTATAACATAAAGTTGTGTCCTGCCTTTTTTTCTGGTGATTCAGTCTGTGAAACAGGGTCATGGAAGTAGCTGAAGGGCTCTAAGACCCTTTTCTGCTCCTGGAAGAAAAGTGCAATTGTGCTCTCTGACCGTTTCCTGATCTTTATCAACCAAAACCCTAGAGAAAAACACCCTTCACAAAGAAGAAACTCCTTTATCCCTGTGCTTTTGGTGGCGATGTCTCTATATCTCCAGATAAAACATCTCAAAGAAACACCAAAGTGGAAGTTTCTAATAAACAGCTCTCTCTATTATTAATATTATCTATTCTCTTACACTATTATTTTCACTATATTACATTATATATTAATATATAATTATTACATTCTCACCCTATTATTATTAATAGAGTGACCCATCACTCTCTATTTCAAAATTAAACTCCTGATGTCCTTGGTTCAAGTGAAAATCTACTTCCCCAGGTTTTCTTTTTCTTTTTGGGTCACACACTGTGACACTCAGGGGTTACTCCTGGCTATGTGTTTAGAAATCACACCTGGCTTGGTGAATCATATGGGACGCTGAGGGATCCAACCTCGGTCCATCCTAGGTTAGGGCGTGCAAGGCAAATGCCCTACTGCTTGTGCCTCCACTCCCACCCTTACTTCCCAAGGTTTTCTTAAAGCTAACTGGCTTTGTGCTATTCATCTCTAAAGATTTTTCCTATGTGTTCAGGCACTTGTCCTGCATGCAGTCGAACCTAACTCAATCCCTGGCACTGTATATGGTACCCCTAAGTACTACTGTTGTAATGAGAATTGGCTTACAGCAAGACAATCATTGGCAAGAGAACAAGGAGGTCTTTATTGACACCAGTTGGTCAGATCCCTGAATCTAGGCTAGGCAAGTGCCTGAAACTTTAGACAAACTTTAGGCTCAGATATCCCAGAATCTGTTTTTATAGGGCATTACTGTAAAATCATCATCATTTTGTTTTATGTTCAAGCCGTGCAGGGACACAGACATCATGACACCTTATTGGTATGGTGAGATTTATCCAAAATGCATATAGGGTGGGTCCCAAGTTATGTAGGTGGTCATACAACATGGGACCTTATTAGTATGGCTACAGAAAGTTTTCTTAGCTTGCATCCAAAATACAGATAGGATAGGTACCTTTATATTTTTTCA
This sequence comes from Suncus etruscus, assembly GCF_024139225.1. Taxonomy (NCBI): domain Eukaryota; kingdom Metazoa; phylum Chordata; class Mammalia; order Eulipotyphla; family Soricidae; genus Suncus; species Suncus etruscus. The sequence goes on along the minus strand of NC_064861.1, from coordinate 74,093,602 downwards.
CCCACAGACAAAATCATCTCTTTAGAGTATATGCTATAAATCAATTATAATATCAAATATACATATAAATTTCCATCATAATGCCAGGAATGATACCTGAACACAGCAAGAGGTATACCCTGAGAATTACTGGGTCCGAACCAAACCCATTCCTAGACAAAAGAGAAAACTATAAGATAGAATATCTTTTTTTTCTACAAGCCCAATGTATTACTGTATAGCTGAACCAGAAAAATAACAAGAACCTCTAAATGTCACTAAATATCTGTGTTCATAGTTCTTAACTACTTCATACTATTTTGATTTAATTTTCCATCTGAATTCAAATTAAAAAAATATTGTGATAAGTTTTAAAGTCATAGAGTTCTCTTTCATATTTACTTGTATGTCTTTCTGTCACAGGGAGGCTGGGAAGATGGGCTGATTTTATCCCTGTGGAATCAGAACATAAGCACTGGCCCCTGTCACAGCATTTCCTGTCAACAGGTAGATGTAGCCTGAGACTTGACCAGATTCAAGCGTATATTTTTGGCTCAACTACTTAATAGCTAGAGGTATGAATTTCCTTCAGAAAATACAAATGTCCACTGGTTTCATTGTTGGTGTCAGCAACTTCTTTCTGATAGCCATTGTTTTTATAGGCATTTCTCAACCATGGCCATTTGGTGGAAATTACATAAATGGGGACACAGCAGGAAACTAGGAGGTCAAATTGTAGGAGGAGGAGGTGGGCCACAGAAAGGAAATAAGGTCAGAAGTGATCACAGGGGCCGGAGAGATAGTACAGTGGTAGGGCATTTGCCTTGCACACAGAGGACAGTGGTTCAAATACCAGCATCCCATATAGTTCCCCCGAGCCTGCCAAGAGTGATTTCTAAGCATAGAGCCAGGAGTAAGCCCTGAGCACTGCCAGGTATGACCCAAAAAGCCAAATAATAATAATAATAATAATAATAATAATAATAATAAATAAAAATAATTAAAAAATTAAAAAAAAGAAGTGATCACAGTCAACTAAAATTTGAGAATCATTGGTCCAAATCAATTCACTCAGTGATTCAGTGAGGTCTGCGAATTTGTGATAGTCTATCATTGAGCAAGTAGTAAAAAACCCTCCCAGCACCAATTTTATAATGATGGCAATGCAAAATTCTTAAAGAATAATTAATGTTATAAATATTGAGTTCTTTCCCTTTGGATGCCAGTTTCTATAATGTGTTGTTTTCTATCTTTTCTGCAAGGTGAGCAGTAAATAAATTTTTATTTTCCTTTTATAAACTTTAAACTATGGATTACAATAGAATTGATGGTCAAACGGTCTCATCTTTGACTTGCCAAGGACATCTACATGGTCTCAGTACCAAGTAACTTTGCTTCTTGGATATAGTTTGTTTGAATTTAATTTAATCAACAAGGATCACAATGTTATTAAGAATAAGTTTTATACATCACAGTCTCCAGCAAAGTGTCTACTTCCCTGCTCCACTTTCTCTAGATTTCCCTTCCTTCACCTGCTGATCACCATACTCAGTCTTGTTGTCTATTTCTGTTGCCTTTGGGCATTGCTTTTGTATTTTTATGGCATGTTCAGGGCCTTCTTTGGCTCTGCACTCAAGAATAACTCCCAGCAAGGCTTGGGGGGTGGGGGAGTCATATGTAGTGTGGGCCATTGAACCTGGGACGAATACATGTAAGGCAAGTGCCTACCAGGTATCCTACTACTCTGGTTTCAACTTCGGGCATTTTTTCACTCAGTTACTTTTTTTGCTTTTAGACATGAGAAGTTTTTGGGTTTTTTTTTGTTTTGGGGCCACACCCAGTGACACTCAAGGGTTACTACTGGCTATGCGCTCAGAAATCGCTCCTAGCTTGGACCATATGAAATGCCCGGGGATTAAACCACGGTCCATCCTAGGCTAGTGTGAGCAAGTAAGACGCCTTACTGTTTGTGCCACCACTCCGGCCTCTAGACATGAGATGATTTTAGAGTGATCCAATACAGTTCCTGTTCAGACATAAAATGAACCATTTTCCCAAGGAAGCCCAGTTACATTGTAGGGGAATAGTAATTAGAGACCATAACCTTTTACTCAGAAAATTCCTTGTAATAGGGATTGTCACTCTTCCTGGGATTTTCTTAGTAAAGTCTTAGTAAAGTCAAAATGTAAGAATTTTTAACAAAATACAGAATAAATTCATATTGATAACTCTACCAATTCTAGGCTCTGGCATTTTTAATTAACCTCCTTGATATTATCTCTATATCCTCTTCCTTTTGCATCTCAAAATTCCAATTATTTTCTAAATTAATATGATTATTCATTGGCTTATTGTCTGAAGAATAGAACAATATCAACTCTACTGCCAACAATAGCATTACTGAAAACAGTATAGACTTTCCATTTTTAGTTGTTTATTTAAATGACCTTCAAACTAGAGCCCACTAGCTGGGATCTTATTCTTCCATTTTACTAAACAAGTTTTTCCTACCTGGTTCCTTGTCAATGCTTCATACAGGATTCAAAGCAACTATTTATTCTCTAGTGAAACCCTCCAGGACCACTCAAATTATGAACAGGGACATAGTTCTCTATTATTCAGTACAGAGGACATTTTCCTCACATTTTCAGGGACTTTGAATTGTGAATAGTTCAGTTATCTATAAGAGATCCTTCTTTTGGTTCCCCAGTAGCTCGCCATGATCGTACAGTGGTTAGTACTCTGCTTTGTGGCCGCAGCAACCTCGGTTCGAATGCGAGTCACGGCATTGTGAAGGCAATGACACGGCAAGGGGTCCAGCTTTTGTTGCCTTCTGGCATTTTTTTGGTTTTTTTGTTTGTTTGTTTTGAGGTGGGATGAGTCTAGTTTGTCACAGTCATCTTAATGGATCCCCAGTTCCCAACAATTGCTATTGATTTACTGTTAATGAAATGAAATTCGCTGCTGTCCTGAAACCGATTCCCAATAAATGAAATTGATTCGGGGCCAGCAAGGTGACGCTAGAGGTAAGGTGTCTGCCTTGCAAGTGCTAGCCAAGGAAGGACCTCAGTTCGATCTCCCAGCGTCCCATATGGTCCCCCCAAGCCAGGGACGATTTCTGAGCGCTTAGCCAGGAGTAACCCCTGAGCATCAAAGGGGTGTGGCCCGAAATATCAAAGAGAGAGAGAGAGAGAGAGAGAGAGAGAGAGAGAGAGAGAGAGAGAGAGAGAGAGAGAGAGAGAGAGAGAGAGAGATCTTCTTTTGGGGTCACAACTGACAATGGTCAGGGTTTATTCCTGGCTGAGCTCAGAGATCAACCCTGGTGGATCACATGGAATGCTAGGGATCAAACCCAAATTGGCAACATGCAAGGCAAGTGCCACACCCACTGTACTATCCGGGCCCTAGATTTTTCCTCTCTCCTCAGTAGTAAGCTTGAGTTTCTTTGTGACTGTATCCAACCCTACACCTGGCTCACTTACCTAGGCTCTCTATAATTAGTCATGAGAAGAAGCATTACAGAGAGAGTCAATCAATGGAACCAGCCTTGAAATGTCATACAAGCACACCCCTAGGGCACATCTGTAGCAGCTTCATGGGCCAATTCAAAGCCTAGGAAACATAGATGTCTACCTTATTTCACTTGCTCATTAGTACACATTTAATAAATAGGGTATGCTAACATCATTAAAGTTAATTTTCTCTTGGAAAGGACACTTACTCATTTGCTTTCAACAGTCATTAATGTTCCAAATTTTCTCTCAGAATTTCATGTCAATGACCCTACGGGGAACTGGGGAGTGAGACCAGAAAAATAATGATGTGGAGAAAATGTCAGAGGCAAACCATGAATGCATCACAGACCTTCAACTAACGCTGGCACTGTTAGAGTTCAGGGACTACACAGTCATCAGTTTGCAACCGTCCACTAGAGCCCATGGCTCCCTGACAGCATAGCTCTCCTGCCTATCCATAATGACGGTTTCTGCTCTTATCTATGGCTCTGTCTAATTAGGAGATCATTGTCCAAAAGACACCAGGCTCACCTTCATCGCTAGAGGCAGGGTCTAAGGATTCTCTGGGAAACTTGAAGAGTGATGGGAGTCTTTATTTTTCTGCAGCTAAATATTAGTTGTTATGGTTCAATAATTGGGAAATATTTTTATTCAGGGTCACCCCCCAAAGCACCCCTTCCTCTGATTCCTGATGCTAAACTCTTGAGCCATTTTTTAGGCTATTTTGAGCATTGGAAAGGTACAAGTATTAGCACCCCAGTTCCACCTTCTCTGCTGCTGTTTCCATGGCACTCCATCATCTTCAAGAGTACTGGGCTTTACCCATGTATCATTCCTATTGTATGTCTCTTATGCTAGAACATGAGTTCTAGAAGCATGAGGACTGGGTGAGGAGACACACTCAGTGGCACTCAAAGGTTACTTACTCTGCACTCATAAATATCTCCTGGCAGACTCAGGGGACCATATGGGATGCCAAGGATTGAACCCAGGTTGGCAAATGCAAGCAAACACCCTCTGTTTGCACTGTGCTATGGCTTCAGACCCATGCATTGAGATCCTTACCCCTTTTGTTCAGTAAGGTAATTCTGAGTGTGCTCAGTCAGCTGAGATCACACAACACAGACCTAGGAGGGAGGTGGAGAAGAAAAGTGTGAGGAAGAAAAAAGGTGGTTGGGTTCTTCTCATACATCCTCAGAGCCTGCACCCACTTTCCTGTGCATTTCCTCCTAGGTAACTGCCACTAATATTACAGATGCCCTGTTCCCCTTGCCATCATGCTGACCATCTGACAAAACAAGTGATGAGGGGCAGGAAAAGAGAAGAAGCAGGAAGAATGGAGAGGAAATCCCAGCTCCAGATGGGGACAATTCCCCAAAGGTAATGAAACAGCAGAATGAAAGAGATGAGATTTCATAGACTAATTCTAAAATCTGTTGATCTGGAAGCCAACAGTTGAAACAAGGGCCTGTGTCACACTGTTCTGAGCTGGTGTTTAAAAAGTTCTATACCTTAAAATTTGCTTATGAATGAATATGGAGAGTATTATGTTGAGTGAAATGAGTCAGATAGAGAAAGGGATCAATGTAGAATGATCGCATTCATAAGTGGGATATAAAAAGAAAAGATTGTATGATAATAATATCCAGAGACTATAAAGATGAGGGTCAGAAGGACCAGTCCATTGTAGGAAGCTTGCCACAAATAGCAAGGGAGTGCAGTGAGGGCAGAGAAGGGACCACTATGACAATGAGGGTTAAGAATGATCACTCTGGACAAGAACTGGGTGCTGAAAGGAGATAAAATGATGTGCATGGTATTCTTTACGTAGCAACATTGCAAATAAGTGTCTAAAAGGGTGAAGGAGAGAAAAAGAAAGAGGAGTGGGGAGAGAAGAAAAATGTCTGCCTCAGAGCAGGTAGGGGATAAGGCAAAGGGAAAGGCAGGAGGGAAACTGGGCATATTGGTGTCAGGAAATGTACACTGGTGAAGGGTGTTGTATGATTGAAACTCAATTATGAAAAACATTGTAACTGTGAAAATAAAAAAACACAACTATATTATGAACAACCTTGTAAATCAGTGTTTAAATAAAGTAATTAAAAATAAAAAGGCTCTATGCTTTTTTTAATCTGAAAAGTTACCTGAAATCTACCTTCACACTTTATAGGATAAAATATGTTATCCGATTAACTTAGATCAATTAATTGATTCCTCTGTAATTAGAGGATTAGTTATCTAGCAATCAAAAGATTGCCTTGAGGCTATAAAAATGCCCTAAACCATGTGCAGACGGTTTATTTTCTGCTTTTTCATAAACTCAATCTTGTTTTTCTTTATGTTGAATAAACAGAAGCCATCACACAGGCCCAAAGGCTTTGCTGAAAGAATGCCCACACCATCTTCGACAGCAGCTCCTGGCAAAGCAGCAGTGCGTGATTACTGATCCTCAAAAAGTGCTCAGAGGGGAGCAGGTTGTGCTATTGAAAATGCTTTATAGAGGCGTAACTCATTTCACTTTCAGTCATGTTTACTTCCTTGCTCAAAGTTATGACAGCACTAATGGCAGACTTGTTTTTGTGCACAGACATATGATTATGCAAAAATGGAATGGCAGAGTAAGGGGAGAGCAAAGGAGCGAGCAAGGGAGAAAGGGAGAGGAGAGAGAGAGAGAGAGAGAGAGAGAGAGAGAGAAAGAGAGAGAGAGAGTTGTTCTTGAACATTAAACACATATATAGTGGAAAGACTGACTTCTTCCTGTCTTCATTTGTAAAGGCCCCAATTTCACTACCAAGGTGTTGAGAACCTTTTAAATCTTTCAAGAATATAGAAAACATTAACTTTGGCTATGTGGTTATAATGATACTTACAAATTTAAGTGAAATACAAAATCTTTGCCTTTCCTTCCCCTTTTGGGAACACTTAATCATCCTGTAAGAGTCAACTCTTTTATGTACTCCCTCTGGCTTTCCAGTTTTCTCTCATGGAAAATTCCACTTTATACACTGGCTGTTCTCCATGTGTATCTTCTGTGAACAGCACAATGATCAGATTTATAGTATAGATAAATGTTTGGGTTTTGACATCTTTCTGATAATCTCATGTAATCACTAGAGTGGAAATCTTCCTCTCTGTTTGTCCTTGTTTTGAAAATCATAACATACCAGTTACAGGACCTTGAATGAAAACTTAAACCTCTGCACCTCAAATCCTCTATCTATAGACCAAGAATAATGAAGAGGCTGTACATGGCAGAGACATAGGATATATGAAGAGGGCAATCTCCTGGTTTCTCAGACTCACAGACAATATGCGTCACACTACACATGCATATGAATGCATTCATAGCTACACAGTGTGTGCATATAATACATGCCCATGCATTTATAAGCTCATGTTTATATGCTCATGCATTTATATATAAACCTGTGTGATACCAAAGACCCTTGTATATTGGGGCTTCCATATGTATCTCTTACCCCTACTCAAGGCTTTCCTCAACTTTGATCTTCAATCCCTCACCTTCTCTTTGCCCACAGTCACACCTTTCCTGCTGTACTATTCTCTCTTCTATATGCCACACTGTCCACAAAAATGCCACACAGACACACACAACTCATACCCACAATTTTAAGTTCTCTGGCATATGAACATCTTGGCTTTGGTCTGTTGGGACCCAGCCTATATGACCAAAATCTGTAACCCACTTGGCACTGATGAGAAGCTCGATAAAATGTTTGCAGAGTGGGTGAATTCACATGACAAGGAATCATTACTACCATGAAGTCTGCAGAGGCAGCAGATGGAGCTGAAAGACGTCTGTGGAATGATGCCTGTGAGGGCAATGGGGGTGCTGGTCTTTGGGTCTACAGTTAGAGGCATTGCATAACCCCATCTTTCTTTAACCCTACATCAGGCCTATTTCTGCTAAAGCTTACCCTGACCAAGTGCCCCAGAGCTGCCTCACTATGTCACTGACTTTGTAATATGTCCCCTGTTTTTATTCTATAGAAAAATACCATTCTGTATTTTAGCCATCATCAACTCACGGTTTGCATTCAGACAAAACAGCACTTTTCTTTTTCCCAAAGTTATTCCATGGTGTTAAACTGCCTATAATGAAATTAAAAGCATCCATGAACTCTCTGAATAGAATGTTTTGAGCCAACCTCAAATTACTGTCTTTAAAGCTGTTGATACTCCACAGAGGAGTCAACAAACAGTTTGGTCAACAAACAATCTAGAAAAGTGATATCTGGTGGTAGAAAGGCCTAAACGGAAGTGCCATAGGGCCAGGAAGGGAAAAGCTGCTCATGTCAGACTTGCAATTACTCACTATTCCTATCTAAGAAGGGCTCACACTTGAGAGAGAAAGGTGCTAAGGAATGGGGCTTTCTTCTGCAAATAAAAATAACACTCATTTGTTGAAGGTCTGGCAAGTTGAGGCCTTGAAGCATATCAGAGCATTTCAGCTGTCAGCAGAATTCAGTTCCTCAGATGAGGAAACTGAGGACCAAGTCAGGGGGTGCTGTGGTCAGTGATGGAGGCTGAACTGTGATGGTGCTGCCTGCCTACTGTCAGGTAAACCTGCTCCCTGAGCCTGCCACAACCTATGGAGTCCAGGTATCAGTGGGGAGACTTTATTTGTGGGGAGCAGGGTGAACCCAAGCAGAGCAGTCAGGATTTGACTGAGACGTAGGCCCAGTCTGGGCAGATGTGTCTTAATCCCAGAAGGGAGCTAAGACTAGGTGCCCAGTGTCCAGCCTAGAATGGCGAGGAGACCCTTCCAGGGTTCAGTCAGGTCCAGAGTTCCTGATCTCTGGGACCCAAACTGGCTGACCTTAAGGGTCTGTAAATCCCACAGCAGGAGGCAAGTTTAGATAAAGGCAACACCTAAATAAACTCCAGTTTCTTTGGGTCTGTGGTAAAGGCTCTGAAATCTGGAGCTCTAGGCTCCGAGAGGATAGAGAGTCATGCCCAATCCAGCCCTCACAGTGAAGTATCAGCCTGACCAAAGCAGAGAGGAGAGTGTCAGCAGGAAGTCACTGCCTTTGATGCTAAGCCTGGTCCTGGGCACTTATCTACAGAGAAGCACTTTGGCACTTCAAAGGGTGCTATTGAAGAAGTAATGAAGCTCCCAAGAATTAGAGGAAACCTTCCAGTCTGTTTCTGTCTCCCTCACTGACAGGAGCCTGTCATGCTCCTGCTATTCAGTAGCCATTAATTTCTTCCCTATCTTTACCACAGACAAGAATCAGCTTTTGCCTAATGAGCAGCCACTGTAGGCTTCAGCCATCCAGCTCTGCTTCCTCAGGCTACTCCTTGTTTGGGCTCTGTGTCGCCACATCCCAATTTGCAGGGCTGTCTCTAGATCACATTCCACTTAAAAGGGGAAAATGAGGCACCATGTCCTCTGCTTGAAGAGACAAGGTTCCTCTTCCAATGAACCACAGAGAGCTCCCAGCACTGAATAATCTTCAATCGCATTTGACAAATAGGGCAGTAGCAGGAATGGAGTGTGAGTAGGCCTTTAACCCTAGTACACAGGATTTTGGAAAATGAACTGAGGTGTCTTAAAAGGAAGTCATTGTATCAGTTCATCAACCACCTGTCTGGGTTTTTTTTCCTTAACAGGCACCTTATATGTATCTTGAAAAAGCCATAAATTGTGCTAATCCACTTCTTTCGCTGCTGTCCAGAAAGAATTATTTTTGTTAATGGCATGGTAAATCAGGCGACTTGTTAGTGGAACTGCTCCGAAAATGGGACTTGAAAATTAAAGCTATAATATTTGTCAGATTTCCAAATTCCCTCTTGGGAACAAAGATGGTAACCGTAACATATTTGCTAAATTCCATTACTTTAATACGTTTATGTGGCTGGAGAGATGGGAAGTGGAGGAAGGTACGCACATAAATCAAGGGCAAAAACATAAAACCAAGTCCAAAGATAGATATTATGGCTGTAAATTCAGACTTGATTTCGGGGTTAGGATTTCGATATATTTGAGTGTCATCACTGATATGCCTAAAAGATCTTTCTCAGCTTGCGGTATGACCCCTCCCCCCAGGTGAATATGAGTGCCAGTGCTATTTTAGTGGCCCTCTTGGCAGGGGAGCCCGGAGTCAAATCACACCACAGCAGGCTCTTCAGCGGGCAGCCCTGGGCCTCTCTGCGTGGACCAGCACAGAGCACAATTGCTCTCTTCCATTTATCGCAGCCCTTGCGACAGGCAAATATTCGAGAGGTGCTTCAACCTCACTCTTGATCAGAGAAACACACTTGAAAAAGACTGTAATAGTCGCTTGGAAAATGTTGAAAGTTTGACAATACCCAACCCCGGTGATAGCATATGGGGAAGGAAGTACTTTCCTATAGTTCTAGAAGGAGGGAGAGCAACTTGACGGCAGCCCTATAGAAGGAAAGCTCGGCCATACTATCTTAAATGCATCTATGTATAGGCATACAAATGTATTCTAAGAAAGAACATAGGTACGTGTTCATAAATCCATGCAGTCATATACATGTGTACATGTACATATATATGTCCGTATGTATATGTACGTGTAGACAGAAAACATATTTTCTTTTTTTTCCATGAGCCTAGATAAAGCACTTTTATATGTGCCCATTACAACAGGTACAAGCAAGCTCACAGTGGGATCCTTTTAAATGCTGAAAATAATTTTACCATTCCTAATTGGAAAATGTTTTTGCTGGGGACAATGGGAAATGAAGTAGTTGGCAAAAAACCTTCCACCATGAACATGATACCACCTTTAAGAGAGCAGGTAGTTCCCATACATAAGTATAGAAAGATTGTGGAAGCATATTGAAGACAGACTGGCAGGACAATGCTGTTGATGTGGAAGTTGAAGGAGAGAGGAAGTACTTGGGATGGAGCAGAAGTTGTACCTGTGATGACTGAGTCTTCACTTGTTCTCTGTCTTAAATGCTGGCTTTTAAATGCCAACTGTGCCATTCACTTCCTGGGTGCATGATTGGTCTTCATATTCTCATCCTCCATGTGGGAGCAAACATCTGGTGCTAAGCAGATGCCTGTTACAAGTAGGTACCAACCAAATACCACAAACCCTTCTCTTATGGCTTTTCTAAGAATCAAGTAGCAGAGAAAAAAAAATCTTTGATGAACCCACAGACACAGAAGGAAGTTTCCTGATGGTGCTTTTGTCTTATTCTATTCACTTCTTTTCCTACCTGTATTCACAAATCCTCCATCCCTCCCTTTCTGTCAATCCTCTCATTTCATCTTTGGCTTGGCTGCAGGAAGGATTCTGCTCTGATAACATTGTGGGAAAGTAGAGGCATTTTGTGACAATTTTTGACTAAGTGTCTCCACAAAATCAAATTACACTATATCTGTAATTCCCTGGGAAGGAGACAGAGGGATATCAAAGGCTGTTAGATCTTGCTTAACAGAAATATAGGGAGATGGAGATCCTAGAATATGTGCCCCATTATTTCAAAGAGGAAAAAAGCAAAGCATTTCATGCATGTAATAATTTAGCACTTCTGAAAAATTAAGACAACCAGAGGGGATGGAGGAGTTTCTGAAATTCTTCCCGTCTCATTACATTTTGCAAATGAAGAAACACTGGCTACCAGGTCATATGGATATCTAAGGTCAGGGAGATAATTAATCTGAGGTCAGAGTAAGACTTGGCATTTCTGACTACACACTTTATCCTCAAACTTGCCCCTTGCCTAGTGCTCTCAGTAAGATGTATGTTTGAAAGTGTGTGTAGTTGGAGATATTTTGTCTCCAGTTAATAAGTGGGAAATAAGCAATTCCCTTTGATCATTCAAAGGGGGAAAATACGCAGTTTGAAAATGGTTCGAAACAAAACGGGGAATAGTGTCTTAATGTTTGAAAAACATAAGCAGAACATTCCCAAAATTATTCTATAATTCTAGTCCCATTGATAGTCCACACACAAACACACAAAATACTTTAGCCAGGCTTGGGGAATAAAGTATTGGTTTTTTTGTGTTTTGTTTTGTTTCGTTTTGGTCAGTTGGAGTTTTGTTGTTGCTTTGGGGTCATACTCAGTGGTACTCAGGGCTTTTTCTTCAGGCTCTGCACTTAAGAATCACGACTGGCAGTGCTCGGAGGACTACATAACATGCCAGGGATGGATCCTAGGATGATCATGTACAAGACAAGTGCCCTACCAATTGTACTATCTCACGGGCCCGGGGATAAATATTGTGATGCCTTGTTAATTTCCTCTCTTTAGAAGAAACAGGGAGTGTCACTTTTGCTAAAAATATCTTCTAGCTAGTCTTTAACTGGAGATTCATCCTTAAACTGCCTCCATCTTCATGAACCAAATCAAAAGATGATATCCCACATGATTTTTTTTTTTCTGTTTCTTCTTTGTAGTTAACTGCTATGTCCTGCCCATCCACCCTATCCAAGAATCATGGACCTCTACATCTTGCCCTTAACCTCAACTCTACCTATCACTCATGTGGCCCAATGACTATAGCAAATGAGCTCTAAGTGAGCTATAAAATGAGGTTCATCCTCAACTATCAAATGCCTATTTTTCCCTCCTTGAAAAACAAAATAATATATAAAATTACAATTTCTGTGGGCAAACAATAATATGAAAGAGGCCATCTGAACATAAAGTAAAACAGAGGTTTTGTAGAAGCTACTTCACCATATGGCCCACAATGCATTTTTACATGTCACTCGAAACACTGGTTGTATGGTAGTGTCCATGGTCAGTAACAAGAATTTGTTTATAGAAAAAAAAAGCATTGGCCCAAATGCAAAGCTTATACTAAGAAACTAAGAATTACCTATAATTTAGCCCTAAAACTTTTTCAGTCCCCTTCTGGTAGATACAACTACTTCCTCTCATACCTCCAAGTGTTTTGGTTATCACCCTCACAATGATGGCTACACCCACATCTCATCAGTTCTTGCTGGAATATTCTAGAGCATATTATACTTAGATATTTCACATTAGTACTTACAGTATCTCACAGTTAAGCTTTGTCATTCTTTACTATGCTAAAATGATCATCTTTTGTATCCATGTTCTTAAATTTTCATGACAAGTAATATAATAGCATCCTCATCAATCCAAATAAGTTCCAGAACAACCAGGCAATCTCTCTATTTTTCCCTGTCTATGAATGTGTTTCTCTTGCTTCTATTCAGGAAAAAAAAATACAAAATTTTCAATTGAAGTTTCAACAAAACAGGCTGTAAACTGGGTCAAAAATTAAATTAGATACTTCCCACAATTTTCTTTTTACTCATTATACTACTTCCCATGATTAATTGTCTGAGAAAAGGGGATATTATTGCTAGAAATAAGAACCATCAAAAATAAACAGATTAAAGATTTAAACACTCAAATGTGTTGCTATATTTGGAACCAAGATTATTTGTTCAAGCCCTAAATCTAAATGGAATCTGGGCATATGCTTCAAATGGTAGATAAGAAAGAATGAAGTATGGTACACAGTACTCCCACCTATTTTCTAGATTCTAAAGCCCCTGGAGTAGGAGTAAAAGTATAGCAAACAATAAATACTATATTGTGCCCTTGCCCTGAGTCACACTGAGTAGAGGGAGAGCAGAATGGGCCCCTTTCAGTAGAAGATTTGGGAAAGAACTCAAAAAAGTGGAGAGTGGTGGGCCGGAGAGATAGCATGGAGGTAGTGCATTTGCCTTGCAAGCAGAAGGATGGTGGTTCGAATCTTGGCATCCCATATGGTCCCCTAAGTCTGCCAGGAGTGATTTCTGAGTGTGGAGCCAGGAGTGACCCCTGAGCACTGTCGGCTGTGTACCAAAAACAAACAAATAAAAATGTGGAAAGTGATCTGGAGGATTTCAAGTACCCTTGACCTCTTGAGATGATACCTAAAGACCAGATGGGTACATTGAGGTCTCAGCAGAGGTCAGAGTGCTTCCTGACTCTTGTGTGCCACTGCAAGCATGAATTTCAGTAGAAATTAGACAGCAAGGGAGCCAGTTCTGAAGACCAAGAAAGGATACAGGTTTTCATCAAATGGTAGAGAGGATGGTTAAAATAAAAATGACCATTCAGTTTTAGAAAAGATATTTGTCTTGTTTGTGCAGTAGAGTTCGTTAAGAGGGAAATGGTACCTTCTATACAACGTCATCCTCATTTCTATCCAATGAAACTTCACACACACACACACACACACACACACACACACACACACACACACACATCAGCCTCACCAAGACTAGATGTGTAGAGAAAACTTCAATTCTCCCAGGACCTACTCTAACAAAAGCTCCCTTGGAAACCACGAGATTCTCACAAAATTCTGAACCATTCTCACACTCAGTTCCCAAGTCAGTGTTTTGTTTGTTTGACTTGGCTCTGTTAAATGACTGGTGTCCCTGTTTGTCATGTTCATATTTAGGCATATCTCTTTGCAGCCCCCCAAATATTTGTCACTGGCCCTGGTCCCAGCTCCATGTAGGCCCTCCATTTTGGTGTCCTGGCCAAATACCCTTCTCAAGCATGTAAGTAGATTTTTTGCCTCAAACATTTCTTCACTACAGTCTAAACTGGCCATGGCAATGCCACACACCTGAGTATGGACAGCAACAGTGTTTAATCATCAAACATGTGGGAAGTTCACAAAAGAAAAACACAAATTTATGAGTCTGTTGTTGAGGGCCACCAAGGTACTTCACAACCCAGTCGGTTTCACTCTTTTTTTTGGGTAAGCCTCTTTCTTTCTTGGAATTGCAAGATCTGTCAAACTAGCAAGAACTTTCATTACAAGTCCTAATAGAGAGAGGGGATGCTTGAAACTTCTGATGGGGAGTGAAAATAAAAGACAGATATCCTGAAAATAAGAGACCTTTTTTTTTCTGTGATCATCAGGCTTGAGAATCTTAAGGATGTGTGTTTGTGTTGGGAGTTTTACATTGTTTCTGGGTGAGGTGAGAGAACTTGGATATCATCCAAGTTTACTCTCAGCATTTATGCTCAAAATAAAAATAGAAACATAAATTTAAGTAAGTAAACTTTCTTTTAGAAAGTAATGTACATTATTTGTTCTACATCTCCTAAGAGTTTCAAACAGAGACAGCTCTTTGGGAGAAGTGGGAAGCTTTGGGCCACATCCAGTAATATTTAGGGGTTAATCCTGACTTGTTAATGCTTCAGTTCTTTTTTTATTATAATATCTTTATTTAAGCACCATGATTACAAACATGTTTGTAGTTGGGTTTCAGTCATAACAAGAATACCCCCTTCACCAGTGCAACATTCCCACCACCAATGCCCCATCTCCCTACTCTCCTACCCCCTGTCTGTCTGTGAGACAGGCATTCTAGTTATTTCACTTATTACATTGTCATGATAGTTTTAGTGTATTTTTCTAACTGCACTCATCACTCTTTGTGGTGAGCTTCATATCATGAGCCAGACCTTCCAGCCCTCATTTCTATTGTCCCTGGGTATTATTACAAAAATATCTTTTATTTTTCTTAAAATCCATAGATGAGTGAGACTATTCTGTATCTATCTCTCTCCTTCTGACTAATTTCACTCAGCATAATAATTTCCATGTTCATCCATGTATAGGAAAATTTCATGACTTCATCTCTCCTGACGGCTACATAATATTTTATTGTGTATATGTACCAGTTTCTTTAGCCATTCATCTGTTGAAAGACACCTTGGTTTTTTCTAGATTCTGGCTACTGTAAATAGCGCTAATGTTTTAGTTCTGAGTGGTTGGAGAACCATATTAGATACCAGAACTGAACTGGGTTTGGGCATGTGGAAGTCAGGATCCTTAACCCTCTATACTATCTCTCTGGCCCCATAGAGATGGAACCTTTTAATGCTAAACTGAACCTCAATCAACCTGTAGAGATTTCTTCTTACTGGACATCCATTCCCAAGAGTTGGGTTTCATTTTGCAGTTTTAGTATATGCTGTGTTCCCTGGAGAGTTGGAACACTTTGGATTTAACTAAATATTGAATATCTACCATGAGCTATGCCTAGGTCAGGTTTTCTTATATGTGATACCATCTGATTCACAGACCCTACAAAGTAAATCTACCTTTGTTTATTTGGGGAAAATGAAGAAGTGGTTCATATGGTAAAAATCCAAACCCGCAATGATCAGATGAGATCTAAGTGCTTTTTCTTCCACCCCCCCTTAAAATCCTATACCATACCAAAAAAAACTTCAATTGACTCTAGAAGCTTTTCAGTTGCCTTTAAATTTCCATTACAGAAGAAATAATAAGTAATTCACATTCTATGAACATGTTGGCATTTGAAAGAAACTTTTTGAGTCTGAACTGCTCAGGAATTCCCAAATAAACATTAGAGATCAAATCTAAGGTACTATAAAAAGCAGTAACTTGGGAGAATGTCTAAGAAAATGTCTAAAGAGAGTTATTTATTTTTTTTAAATAGCAAAAAAGCAAAGTCTGTAAAAAAAAAAAATTAACAAGGTGAAACCATTTTATAGTCATTCAAGAAAAGAAATTCAGAAGTTAAAAAAAAAAAGATCCAAATAAGCAAAGAGAAACAATGTCCATTCACCAGGAGTGAAAATATCAAACAAACAAGAGTTGTGCTTCAATATAAAGGGGAGGCATTCAATACTGAGGTCAGTTTAGATTAAAGACCCTTCCAGGGTCAGAAGGGGAGCTGGCCTGCAGCCAGCAGAGCAAGCCCATGAGTACAGCATCTGCTTACTCTAAAGCAGAGAATGTTCTCTCATCTCAACTCCAGGGCCAGTGGTACTCCTCCTATAGATCAGCACAATGGCGGGTGTGGGGTGGGGTGGGGTGAGGATAAGGAACAAGCAGGGATCAATACATCCATACTGGCCATCAAAATAGACCATTAAAAGTCACTGACATCACACAGGGAGGGACCTGCTGGGTACATTTCAAAGGGAGAAAGAGGGTAAAGGTGAAACAACAGATGAAAGAGAGTTGTCTTGATGGTTGGAGAACAGTGTTTGCAACTGGCATTAAAGCAGTGTGTGTGTGTGTGTGTGTGTGTGTGTGTGAGAGAGAGAGAGAGAGAGAGAGAGAGAGAGAGAGAGAGAGATAGTGAAAAAGAGAAAAGTGTGAGAGAGAGAAGGTTGAGAGGGAGGAGTACAGAAAGGAAGGGAGGTGGGAATGGAGCCTGAATATTTGGTGAGGTTCACCACTCATTCTTCCCCTAGGACAGCCCCTTTTAAATCCATATTCATTTAGATAGAGCTCTTCTAGCTCTGTGGTGCTTTTTATTTTCTCCTTTTGCACTTATATTTATGGTATAATTGAAATGCAAAAAATGTGTTCTGTGCTCATTGAATAAGCATGTGAGTGGTCAGGGATGACCAAACTCGTTTACTGAACTAGCCATCACTCACACACTCTTTCATGCATTGGAAAAC
The DNA here is from genome assembly GCF_024139225.1 of Suncus etruscus. Taxonomy (NCBI): domain Eukaryota; kingdom Metazoa; phylum Chordata; class Mammalia; order Eulipotyphla; family Soricidae; genus Suncus; species Suncus etruscus. The sequence continues at coordinate 74,076,675 of NC_064861.1, read as the reverse complement.
ACCAGATCTGCACTCCAAGTACATCTTCAAGTGTATATAGTACAGTGGTGTTAGCTAGAATCATCATACTGTATAAAAGATGTCAAAACTGACTTCAGTTATATCCAGGTTGGTCCTCTTTGGCCAACACATTTGCCACTGCCCCAGCTGATGGCACTACCCTTCCACCCTCTGCTTCTGTTACTTCAACTTGCTTGAATTCCAAATGGAAGTCAAAGTACATCGCAGGTGTCTTTCTGCATCTGTTTCATTGACTTAGCACCACACCCTCCAGGTTCATCAATGTTGTTCCAAATGACTAGATTGCCTCATCTCATATTGTCATATTCTATTGAATATACATCCCAAATGATTTGCTCACACTGTATTTATCCTTGTAGCTAAGTAGAGACTCCTTTAACTCAATGTGCTTCTTCCTAACAAGGCACTTTATAGTGTGACAAACAAGGAGACAAAGACAAATCTCAAGAGAAGATGGCAGAGAGCACATCAAGTCAGAGGAACTCCCTGTCCCTGCTGTGGCCATGTTGGTCCTGGCACAAGTGTGGTAAATTTTCATTCCCTCTTTAAGACCGAATCTCCCACACACAGTTCCAAGAGAGAAAAGGAGCCACTGAACCTCTCAACAGATGCTTGTTTTCCCATTTCTTTTTTTTTTTTTTTTTTTTTTGGGTTTTTGGGCCACACCCGGTAACGCTCAGGGGTTACTCCTGGCTATGTGCTCAGAAGTTGCTCCTGGCTTGGGGGACCATATGGGACACCGGGGGATCGAACCTCGGTCCGTCCAAGGCTAGCACAGGCAAGGCAGGCACCTTACCTCTAGCGCCACCGCCCGGCCCCTCTTTTTTTAATTTTTAAATAAAAAATTTATTTAGAAAATAAAGATAACTGGAAAGTCTGAGTATTCACTGAAATTTTCTATGAAAATAAAGTTAGGTCAAGCAATTCAAGCAAATATTAGGCATTCAACATCTAAGTAGGCATTCAATAGCATTGCCCATTTAAGTAAATAAAATAGCTCAATGTAAATAGACTGGAATACAGTTTCCCATTTCTTAAGAAACTTGAACACATCCATGTTACCCTCCCACAGCTGGGAGGGGTCTATTATTGGTAATTTAAGGGGTTGCCTGGGGGTAGAGAGAAGGGAGAGGCTGCAGACTCAGCAAGAGAAGCAGCAGGAAGGAGATGAGAGACAGATTGGGTGCAGAGAGGCTGTTTAGCTTAGAAGCATGTGAAATATGCACATGGCAGTTAGGGCCTTGATGTCTCCTGAAATCTGACCACTGTGGGTCATTTCCTCGTGTAACCCAGATATCTACAGACCCGCCAGGCCAGAGGGGCTGCAGGGGCTGGGCCAGGCCAAGAAAGGCCTCACCATCTTCAATCCATCCACTATCCACCAGGACTTTATAATTAATAATTAATACAACATTCCCCCCTTTCTCCCTCCTTCTAGATTTGACTTGGTCACCAGAAACAGAAAACCACATTCTGTGAAGTTGAGGGATGAACCTCACCTCTTCAGGGTCAGCTCTGTTACTGCAGACAGACTCTGCCAAGCCTCCCACAGCCTCTCAGTACTCACTATTCTCATCAGAGCTGCCTTCTGACTGTGGTCACAGAACCATACACAACCTGCTTCCATAGCAACTTGGAATACCAAGAAGTAAATACCAAGAAGTTCTAACCAATGAAAGGGAGTTGAGAGATGGGCACAACTATCATTTGTTTGTATACAGATTCCCCCCCCTTAAGGTTGACAGTGGAATTAGTCTACATTAGTAGATATGGATTTGAATAAAAAACTTCTAACCTAGCCATCTCTCTTGCCCAAATCCATATCTGTAGAGAGTTAGCAGTCAAAAAGATGTTTGACTTTTCTGGGTTTTATAGAATAGTAGGAGAAATATTTTTATGTACTGGTTTGATTATTTGTGGGATTGCTGAGAAACCACACTAGCTATTTCCAAGAACATATTCATATTCCTTTAGTTAACATTTATACCTTCTGATTAATGACTCCATTTTGGCATGACTGGATCCTCTCTTTGACCATGGGTCAACATGTTTCTTATTGTTCCCAACCTTGGTTGTTCATTGAAATAAAGACACTCAATTTAAATAATTAAATACTGACTGCAAATAAATCAAGTAACCAGTATCATCCTGATATTGAGTTTCTTATCTAAGACTTCCAAATCCTAGAACAAACTTTAATTAGTGTAGGATCAGTATTCCTTTTTGACTTAGGTAAGTTCCTTTTTTAATCAGGTCTACAGTCATTGAGTGTCATGACCAAGAATAAACATTATGAACATATATGGCAACTATAACCTCAATGATGTCTTCCTATTAAGTCACCATATTTAGAATGACCTCAGATAAGTTGTTTGTTAAGTATGGGTCACAGTAGGCAGTTCAAGGAGTAGAGTGGAGATGAGCTACTCTAGACCCAAACCAGCAGGGTTTAGGGAGACACAAGGTCATACCTGCTATTGCTTGGGGGACAATAAGGTTTCAGGTACCAAACTCAGGGCATTGCACATTCTAGGCATTTGCTCAATCTACAACTTGAACTTGCTCCATAACCCTGAATTTTTACCTTTCTGGGACACAAATCCTTGTATTATTGAAGAGATTTTGTGACACATGCCTATATTTTATAGCATTTCACATACCTTTCTTTGAGGTTGGAAGACCTCCTACAGGGAATCTTCTGGTCTCTGTTATATGGATGTCAAGTTAAGAACTCCGATTTAAGCTTTGGAGATTACTTGGGGATCTCTACATTGAAGGGAAAATTCTTTAGAAGTAAAGAGATGCTATTTTGTCTTGACTAATAAATAGATGAACTATATAAATTAGATAAATAGAAATAGATAAACTGGAAACATACTAAATAGATACAAGAGAATCAAAAGACACTATGTCGGTGACTGAGACAAACCTCATTCATTCCTACATGGCTTTGGACATAATCTTGAAATGTGTTAACCCAACTAAACAAATAAATAAAAATCAAGTTTTAAACAAGCACATTTTGCCTCATTGACAAGATGAACAAAAAATATATGTGATCATTATTGTTCAGCTAAAGACTCTTCTCATATTTTGATTTCAGTGACACTAACGATATCCCATTAAACCCAACTATAATTTCATGTGGTGGCAAAAGGAAGCCTTTGAAAAACATGCTGATAAAAGGGTAATTCAATAGTCTCACAATTGCTGTTTAGCAACCAGCATATCACCCGGTTCTGACAACTAGAAGTCTAGTATCAGCTTGTCAGAAACCTAAATCCATAAAATCAAGAGATAGAGACACACAGCAAAAAAATAAAAAAATAAACAAAAAAGTACATTTCTATTTGCAAAATAAAAGTGAGTAGCCACTATGTCTGTTACTGAGTCTCAAAAATAGTATTTTTTTCTCTTTGAAGTATGCTCATCAATTATGACCACATTAAATGCCACATGTTCAAATAAGAGACTTAAACGTGGAAAAATAAGCTGAATCAACTTCTCTTAGGAGCTACGATGGAAATAAATAGCTCCAAGTGAATGAGTGTGAAGCAAGAGTTTTCCATTTCTTTCTCTTTTATTACTAGGTGGGATGAGTAATGTTAAGGAAAAAAGACGAACATGATATTTCCTGCCATCACACCCCCTTAGTGAGAGCAGTTTCTGAAGCTAATGAGCTTTTATAGCAACATACTGAATCTGTCTCCATATTAGGGTTAAAAGCCCATCTTATGGTAAATTACTCTAGACTCTAATTTGGCAAAACTAAATGATTTGTAGTCCAAGAGGGAATTTGGCATCAAGCTCCTAATTTGGGCTATCTACAATATTTCATGACCAACATTCATTAGTATCAATTTGCACATGAATTATGTGTAAGCAACCAAATCACACAACAAAAAATAACATGCATATTACGCTTCTCTTTAATGACTATCTAGCTTTCTTCACTTTACTCTGAGCTTTTTAAGGTGCTGACAGAATTGATGAAGGGATATCATAGACTTGCTGTAATCCTCCACTGGTACCTACTTTTTTCTGAATGGAACTGCTAGATATGAACAGTAAAAGAGGCACAAAATTGAATAATTAAGAAAGGACTCCATGGCTGGTTAACTGAGTTGGAATTCCCACTTTGCTAAACTGTAAAATAAACTTGGCTTTCTGGATAAATTGTTTTACTTATTTTGGTTCCAAACTCTTTATCTGCAAAATGAGAATCAAAACCATGCTCACCTCCAAGGGTTATGGTCTGCATTAAGCAGGATAATCCACTTAAGCTTTTGTGTTGCACCTCTCACATGTCAAATGTTCAATAAATGTTGTTGGTGCTACATCTAATCATAAAGAGGGAGAGAAGGGATTAATGGTGGGGGAGGAGTGATGTATCTCTGTTGTAGTTCATACCTGATGCTTTCAAATATATTGAGTTGAGGAATGATGCAGCAAAATAAAAAAAAAGAAATTATTGAGGGAAAAACATAATCCTTCCTTCAGTCACTCTCAACTACAGAAATATAATACATGGGCACCACCAGTGAGTTACAATATTTTTCACACTGCAACTACCATCCTCAATCCCAAGACAGGAAGAAAGTGTGTGGCCTTTATAGGTGACCAGAAGCAAAAGAGCTGTTTGAGGCTCTTGTTCAATCGAAATCCTTGTTTATTTGTTTTTATTATTTAGGATTATCTCAAGAACTCTGAGTATAATGGCAAATCAAGAGAAAACAGGTCCAAAGGTCAGGAGGATCTTTGCTTGGCCAACTTCTATCCTTTGCTAATAAATAATTAAAATAAAAAGAAAGCACAGCATGGCCATATCTTTCAACATGGTGCAACATGTAAGTTACTATGCATACAGATCTTAGAGTTTGACTAATCTTAGGCTTTTTTCTATCTTGCCCGAGTACCCACAGGTAACTGGAGAAAGGAAGGTGTGAACTTAAGGACTTTCTCCACTCACACCACTGTCAATAATCTCTCCATCAAGATCTCTTCCAGTGACCCTACTGGAGGAAGCAGTGTTCTCCCTGCTGAAATTCAGCATCACCCTAATGTATAAAAGACTCCCCCATTCTGGTTGTGGCACAAGTTTTCTACCCAGCCCAGTATTTAGTACTGGTTCTCAAACCAAAAATCTCTAGTTACAAGTCAGCATATGATACTAACAGTCACTGATTGATTTCTATGGATATTTGGGTTTATAACTCCAGTACTACAGTAAAGAAGTGATGTCTAAACACAGTGCTGAGAAATTCTGATATTACCCCTCCACATTTGAAAGGCTGACCTGCATTTATGGCTCATCTGCTATTATCTCTTCAGCCTCTCCTGTCAATTCTCTCGGAAATGATGGCGGGGGAGTAATAGGTACAAGTATAATCACATCATCACATTTCAAGAAACCCGCTATTGAAAGCAGAGCAACAAATTTACAAAACAGTCTAGAAGAGGACAGAAAAGCTTTCATCTGTGCATGAATATTTTAGGCCATGAGGAAAGAGCTCTGAGATCAGGCAGACCTGAGTGCTAATATTAGATGACTTGTGGCATGACTCCGACCAACAGGCTTAGTGACTAGGATGTTCTTGTCCTCAGACTTATATCATGGAAGGACATTAGTCACATCAAAGGAAGGGGCATTAGTGAGGAAACTTGTCAATAAAGGCCAACATTTCCCTTCATGCTTTCAGTTTAGACTCTGCTTCTGCATTTTCTATTATTGGTCATTTTGTTATCAGAGAATGTTTCCCTCTCAGAGTTACTTAGGGGAAGGAGGGATGAGTGTGTGGACTTTGTAAAAGCTCAATGATATCATTATTCTAGACCTAAAGTGGTGAATAACAGAACTGATCCCCCTTCAGGCAATGAATTTTGCTCTAGGTAAAGCAAAGATAAAGCAGCAATCAAAGATACCCCATGAACATTTCCTGAGAAAACTATGTTTCTTTCTGCTTCATTAGACATCAGATCTATGGAGAACTTACCATGGTGCAAAACATAAACATTCGCAGTGTGTGTGTGCGTGTCCATGCACACACACACACACACACACACACACACACACACACACACAACCTTAGAGGAGCTCCTGTAAATATTACTATTATTTATAAATTCTTACCAAATGACAATATGCATCTTAAGTCTTAAATTAGTATATAAACCTGAAGCTCAATATTTTCTCCCAAACAGATAAATAGTTTTTAGCATTTTATTGGGTGAAATAAAGTCTCTGTTTTCCTGACTGAACTCTTACTTGGATATAGAATAACAATACACTTCAGAAAATGCAGATCCTAGAAATCTTGCAGGCTACCTTTGCTGACCACAAGGCTCTGAAATTAGATGTGAACTACAAAGCCACACAGAAGAAAAACTTTAACAATTGGAAATTAAACACCCTGCTTCTGAACAACCAGTGGGTCTGAGATGAAATAAAAAAAGAAATCAAAACTTTCCTGGAAACAAATGATAATGAAGACACAAACTGCCAGAATCTATGGGACACAGCAAAAGCGGTCCTGAGAGGAAAACTTATAGTTCTACAAGGACACATCAGGAAGGAAGAAGGGACATACCTGAATAACTTAATGATGCAGCTCAAAAAATTAGAACTTTACAAGAAAAAAACATCTAATCCCATCAAAAATTGGGGAGAAGAAATGAACAGACACTTTGACAAAGAAGAAATACAAATGGCCAAAAGACACATGAAAAAGTGCTCCACATCACTAATCATCAGGGAGATGCAAATCAAAACAACGATGAGATACCACCTCACACCCCAGAGAATGGCACACATCACAAAGAATGAGAATAAACAGTGTTGGCGGGGATGTGGAGAGAAAGGAACTCTTATCCACTGCTGGTGGGAATGCCGTCTAGTTCAACCTCTATGAAAAGCGATATGGAGATTCCTCCAAAAACTGGAAATCGAGCTCCCATACGATCCAGCTATACCACTCCTAGGAATATACCCTAGGAACACAAAAATGCAATACAAAAACCCCTTCCTTAAACCTATATTCATTGCAGCACTATTTACCATAGCAAGACTCTGGAAACAACCAAGAAGCCCTTCAACAGACGAATGGCTAAAGAAACTGTGGTACATATACACCATGGAATATTATGCAGCTGTCAGGAGAGATGAAGTCATGAAATTTTCCTATACATGGATGTACACGGAATCTATTATGCTGAGTGAAATAAGTCAGAGAGAGAGAGAGAGAAACACAGAATTGTCTCACTCATCTATGGGTTTTAAGAAAAATGAAAGATATTCTTGCAATAATAATTTTCAGACACAAAAGAGAAAAGAGCTGGAAGTTCCAGCTCACCTCAGGAAGCTCACCACAAAGAGTGATGAGTTTAGTTAGAGAAATAACTACATTTTGAACTGTCCTAATAATGAGAATGTATGAGGGAAATGGAGAGCCTGTTTAGAGTACAGGCGGGGGTCGGGCGGGGAGGAAGGAGACTTGGGACATTGGTGATGGGAATGTTGCACTGGTGATGGGTGGTGTTCTTTACATGACTGAAACCCAAACACAATCATGTATGTAATCAAGGTGTTTAAATAAAAAATAAAAATAAAATAAAAGAAAATAAAATAAAAGAAAATGACCAACAAAAGGAGCCAAAAATAAGGAGACAGAAGGAAATAACAAAGCTGAAAGCAGAACTCAATGAAGTGGAAAACCAAAAAACAATCCGAAAGATCAACAAAAGTAGAAGTTGGTTCTTTGAAAAAATAAACAAGATTGATAGACCATTGGCATAACTCACAAAGAAAGAGAGAGAAATCTGATAACCTGTATTAGAAATGAAAAGGGGGAGATCATGACAGATATTGCAGAGATCCAAAGGGTAATCAGAGACTACTTTGAGAAACTTTATGTTACTAAACGCGAGAACCTAGAAGAAATGGAAAAATTCTTGGACACTTATAACCTTCCACATTTAAGTAAGGAGGATGTAGCATATCTAAACACCCCCATCACTACTGAGGAAATTGAAACTGTAATCAAACATCTCCGCAAAAAGAAAAGCCGAGGCCCAGATGGATTTCCTAATGATTTTTTTCAAATCTTTCAAGAGGAGCTACTACCAATCCTAGCCAGGCTCTTCCATGAAATCGAAAAAACGGGAACACTCCCAAACAACTTTTATGAAGCCAACATCACCTTGATACCAAAACCAGACAGAGACGCTGCCAAAAAAGAAAATTACAGACAATATCCCTGATGAATGATGATGCAAAGATCCTCAACAAAATCCTGGCAAGTAGGATCCAATGCATCATCAAGAAGATCATACACTACGACCAAGTAGGTTTCATCCCAGGAATGCAAAGATGGTTTAATATCTGTAAATCTATCAACATCATACAGAACATGAACAAGAAGAAAAATAAAAATCACATGATCATATCAATAGATGCAGAGAAAGCATTTGATAAGGTCTAACACCCATTCTTGATCAAAACTCTCAGCAAGATGGGAATGGAAGGAACCTTTCTCAATCTAGTTGAAGCCATCTACCACAAGCCAATGGCAAATATTATCCTCAATGGAGAAAAATTAAAAGCCTTTCCTCTAAATTCTGGTACAAGACAAGGCTGTCCTCTCTCACCACTCCTCCTCAATATAGTACTGGAAGTTCTTGCTATAGATATCAGGCAAGAAAAAGATATCAAGGGAATTCAGATAGGAAAGGAAGAAGTCAAGCTCTCATTGTTTGCAGATGACATGACCGAAAAGCTTTTAGAAACAATAGACTCATATAGCAAGATGGCAGGCTACAAAATTAACACACAGAAAACAATGGCCTTTTTATACACCAATAATGATAGGGAAGAGAAGGAAGTCAAGAAGGCAATCCCATTCACAATAGTGCCACACAACTCAAATATCTTGGAGTCAACTTGACCAAAGACGTGAAGGACCTATACAAAGAAAACTATAAAGCCTTGCTACAAGAAATAAGAGAGGACACACGGAAATGGAAGCACATACCCTGCTCATGGATTGGCAGTATTAGTATTATTAAAATGGCAATACTCCCCAAAGCATTATACAGATTTAATGTGATCCCCTTAAAAATACCCATGACATTCTTCAAAGAAGTGGATTAAACACTTATGAAGTTCTTCTGGAACAATAAACACCCTCGAATAGCTAAAGCACTCCTAGGGAAAAGGAAAATGGGAGGCATTACTTTCCCCAACTTTAAACTGTACTAAAAAGCAATAGTTTACAAAACAGCATGGTATTGGAATAAAGACAGACCCTCAGATAGGCTTGAGTTCTCAGACATTGTCCCCCAGACATACAATTACCTAATTTTTGACAATGGAGCAAGAAATCCTAAGTGGAGCAGGGAAAATTTCTTCAACGAGTGGTGCTGGCAGAACTGGTTAGCCACTTGCAAAAAAGCGAACATAGACATCATGTATGAAGGTAAAATCCAAATGTATTAAAGACCTTGATATCAGACCTGATACCATAAGGTATATAGAACAACACATCAGTAAAACACTCCATGACATTGAGACTAAAGGCATCTTCAAGGAGGAAACTGCACTTTCCAAACAAGTGGAAGTAGACATCAACAGATGGGAATACATTAAACTGAGAACCTTCTGCACCTCAAAAGAAATAGTGCCCAGGATACAAGAGTCACCCACCGAGTGGGAGAAACTATTCACCCAACACCCAACACCCATCAGATAAGGGGCTAATATACAAAATATACAGGGCACTGACTTAACTTTACAAGAAAAATATCTAACCCCATCAAAAAATGGGGAGAAGAAATGAACAGACACTTTGATAAAAAAAAAGAAATACAAGGGGCCTGGAGAGATAGCACAGCAGCGTTTGCCTTGCAAGCAGCCGATCCAGGACCAAAGGTGGTTGGTTCGAATCCTGGTGTCCCATATGGTCCCCCATGCCTGCCAGGAGCTATTTCTGAGCAGACAGCCAGGAGTAACCCCTGAGCAATGCTGGGTGTGGCCCAAAAACCAAAAAAAAAAAAAAAAAAAAAGACCAAAGGAAAGAAATACAAATGGCCGAAAGACACATGAAAAAATGCTCCTCATCACTAATCATCAGGGAGATGCAAATCAAAACAATGATGAGATACCACCTCACACCACAGAGATTGGCATACATCACAAAGAATGAGAATAATCAGTGCTGGTGGGGATGTGGAGAGAAAGGAACTCTTATCAACTGCTGGTGGGAATGCTGTCTAGTCCAACCTCTATGGAAAGCGATATGGAGATTCCTCCAAAATCTGGAAATTGAGCTCCCATTCCACCCAGCTATCCCACTCCTAGGGATATACCCTAAGAATTCAAGAACAGAATACAAAAACCTCTTCCTCACACCTATATTTATTGCAGCACTATTCACAATAGCCAGGCTCTGGAAACAACCAAGATGCCCTTCAACAGACGAATGGCTAAAGAAACTATGGTACATATACACAATGGAATATTATGCAGCTGTCAGGAGAGATGAAGTCATGAAATTTTCCTATACATGGATGTACATGGAATCTATCATGCTGAGTGAAATAAGTCAGAGGGAGGGAGGGAGAGAGGGAGAGAGAGGGAGAGAGAGAGAGAGAGAGAGAGAGAGAGAGAGAGAGAGAGAGAGAGAAAGAGATGCAGAATAGTCTCACTCATCTATGGGTTTTAAGAAAAATAAGTCATTTTTGCAACAATCCTCAAAGACAATGAGAGGAGGGTTGGAACTTCCAGCTCACTTCATGAAGCTCACCACAAAGAGTGGTGAGTGTAGTTATAGTAATATCTACACAGAGAACTACCATATTCATGTGAATGAATGAGGGAACTGGAAAGCCTGTCTAAAGTACAGGTGGGGGTAGAGTGGGAAGGAGGGAGATTTGGGACATTGGTGGTGGGAATGTTGCACTGGTGAAGGGGGTGTTCTTTACATGACTGAAACCTAATCACAATCATATATGTGATCAAGATGTTTAAATAACGAAAAAAAGTTTCAAAAAAAGAGAAGAAAATGCAGATCCATAGAAAGCAGCTGTCTTATGTGGTAAGTTTTCTGAAGTTCTGAGAAAGACATTCATGGTATAGGAACATGTCTACCTTTGCAAGGAACAGAGAAAATGGTGGTAGTGTATGTCCCCTATTCCCTCTGGGCTCATGGTAATGATGGTCAAAGACAGTTTTGAACCATCTCTTGGATATAATGAGCACTGCTGAGGTATGAATCACATATAGCAATGGAAGCTCGGTTCTGCTTTTCCATGTGATCACACATGTTGTATGCCCAATCTTATCCAACAGTATGTTTATTTATAACATATTTTAAAATATATAAAAATAATCAATTAGGTGATTTAAAAATTTTTTAAAAAGTAGATTTTTTTCATTTTGATTGCTCAACTTTATGCAGTAATAAGGAAGAATTTGGGAAGTCAAGAAGATTAATTCATGCCAAATGCATATTTGGGGATGAATCTCTGCCCTGTCCATTTTGATGAAACTAAAAGTTAAACATTTTAGTAGAATCCTTTGAATCAAGTATAAAATGTCTATAAGCCAAAATATCACAACTGAACAGTAACGGTCCAAAGTCATAACTGAAATGATAGTTCCTGAGGAGAATCCACATGGAAAGAGACATGCTTTGAATAGAAATGGTAAATTCAATGAAGCTGGGGAGCTCAGTTCGTTGCTGCTTGAAATCATAGCTCCTAAAGAACAGGGGTCTGGGATCTGGTTGCTTAATAAAATAACTAGAGAGTGTACATGGGAGGCACTGAACCCAGTTTTAAAAGAAGGACATATGAAGGAATTATAGAAAGGATTCTAGTAAGATGCTAACTAAGTAAGAGTCTCTCCCTGTCTACTTGTGCTCCTTCCCTCTCCACATCCATAGGGGGCAGTCAAAGTTCTAGTCTGAGTCCAATAATTGCCCTTGGTGCAGCCCACAGTCCAGGATTTTTCTGTCCTGTTTGTAAATTGGAAACAATACTCGCAGCCTCTCTCTCTCTACCTCGGGGTAGTTGCCAGACTCAACTAAACAATTCATGTAAGGAACCTGGCATAGAGGAAGCTGTCAAGATGCTTAAAGTTCCAGAAGACAATGGGACCCTGTATTCTATTCACTTACCTGCACCCCAGGGTGCAGGCACCTTTTATTAAAAAATAAAATCAGATACAATAAACATGTGTAAATGAGGGCCTGAGCCCTGCCTTACGCACATCCAATCTGGATTCAATCTCTGGCATCCCGTTTGGTTCCCCTAAGCAGTGCCAAAGGTGACTCCTGGGGGCAGAGCCAGGAATAAACCCTGAGCACCACTGAGTGTGACCCCAACCCCTTTATTAAATAAATGTGTGGACTAAATAAAGGAAAGGAATGGTGGTAAAATTATTTTTGTGATTACCTTCACTTTTCCTGGATTAGCCAAGGAACACATGAACATCTGAGCTAGAAGCAGGCAATGGGGAATTAGTTGGGACACCACTGTCATCTTCCTTCTTCTTTATATAAAGAAGGAATCTGGAGCCTAGAGTGGGCTCATGGCCGAGTAACCATGGAAAATGTCCAGGTAACCTACAAAGGACTAGGGTTCTATTCCACTTCAGTAAGACCCTCATCTGCCTAAAGCTCCATCTCCCCATCTGTAAACAGGACATTGTGGAGCACAGTGTCCTCAGGTTGGTTCAAGCACTTGAGAAATAAGGCCAGTGCCTAGTTATGAGAGTACAAATGAGGGGGGGGGGAGAGAGAGAGAGAGAGAAAGAGGTGGGGGGAGACAAACCCAGGCTTAATCCCCAACTGACACTGCAGGGCTTCTTGAGTCTTCTTCCCCAATGTCTTTCTTAGCATATGTTGTTCACCAACTGAGGGGGTCTACTAAAGGCCAAGTTGGCACAGGCCCTGCCTTTCTAGTCCACTGGGATAATTGTCCAGGAACCGGTGGTCTCAGCACGGAAGTGAACACTGCCAAATAGCTTAGCTACTAACTGCAGCCAACTGCAATAAATGGATTCCTCCCTACCCAGCTGGATGGGCCTTTGTTGAAAAGACGATGGTGCTGGAAGTAAGTACAGGCCCAACAGCAGGAAAGGAGCCATGATAGGGTAGGAAGAGGACGGCCATGTTACTTCTTCCCCTAAGACCATGCTCATCTGGAGGTTGGGTCAGAGCACCTAATGGGGGAATTTGCCGAAGCGTTTTCCTAGAGTATCTATGACTATTTAGTCTTGAGGCTTGAAAGCAAATTGCTTTTCTGCCAGTGCAGGAGGTGAGAGGGAGTTTACATGATCTGTGAGGGAGGAATTCAGGCAGAAGAATCAACCTCAAAGGAAATGAAGTAGGAGAAATTGGTTTAAATTATCCTACAACTTCACAGATAAAATATCATAACAGCTTGAAATGAAAACTATAGTATTTGAAATCTTAAGGCTGAAGGGGTATTATATTTATTGGCTGTTGGGCGAAGGTATGACAACATAACTATTCATTTCCGTCAAAGAGAAATTAAGCCTCCATTTGAAAAAACATGGGGTTGGATTCAATATCAACCACGGATTTTCTGAATTAACAAAATGTGCTGGGCGTTAAGTGGGTCAGCTATGAACATGCAGTTATTTAATGTTGTTTAGCAGGCTGAGTCTGGAGAGAGGGATATTTGAAATGCTTCTCAACCCCACCCTGGATTTGCTTCCCCAGAGGAGGCAAAAATTTCCCTTCCTGATGCTCAGATTTTTAACCTGATTTGCAGTGTTCTCAGGAACAAGAAAGAGGATTATTTCACAGAATCCATGCATTTGCCAGGAGGGTCTCTATCCTGACCCCTTATAGACATCGAAGCTCTTATTATTGAAGGAGCTTTAGCAGACAATGTGATCTGGTCACTTCAACCCAGCAAAGCCCTGGGGTGCCCTGATGGACCGACCAAATGCCAGTCACCACTGCCCTACGCCTTCTCTCATTATTCTAACTTCAAGAGGAAAACGCAGAGTCTGCTTACCCGGCTGCTCTGCCATCCTAAGCCTTCTAATCTCTTCCCCTCTGAGGCCTTTCAAGGCATTAAGAAAGGGCCAGAAGCTCTGCCCAGGAGATTCCAAGCCTCCTCAGTATCAGAAACATCTGCATAACAGACAAGGAGAAGGAGGCCTTGGAGAAGAAAACGAGTGAGACCAGAGTGTGCGGTTACTATATTGGGCATAAAAATACTTTCTGACTTTTAAGTGATGCAGCCCAGTAGGGTGTACTGCGTGCGGGGCAGACTGACAGGGAAATCAGAATAATCATTCAGGAGAATGAGCTTTGAAACTTGCGGCCCCAAACTCAATCGGATAATGAAACACTGGGAGCGCACCACGGGACAGTGTCTCACCTCTGTAAAGAACATTCAATTAAATGCTTTTTCACTGGGACTGGAGAGGTGGAGCGATTTTGTTTCCCTCCTTTCCACAGGATGTATCTTCTTGGCTCCTGTCTCCATGGTTCCTCCTGCCTTTCTCTCGCCTGTTTTTCTATCCCCACTTAAGCTCCACAATGCCCGCTCACCCTGGCAGCGTGCAGGTTGATGGAAATCCCCCGGGTTGCCCTTGGAAATGCATGTTACTGGGGAGAGAGACAATGGCTTCACTGGGTGATGCATTGGCAATGCTTTCTGGAGGCTTCTGGGGCCTCCATTTCATGGGCCACTTGCTTAGCTGCCTCTGAAATGCCGTAGTGCTGGGAAGGCTGCATTTAACTTAGCCATCTGTGAATAACGGCATCAGGGCAGACTTAGATCAAGAGTCGAGCCTGCTTCTTGGTCAGAATGTCATCCTGTCCAGTCCCACAGGGACTACCAACCGCCATTTTTAGGCAGAATCAAACTTTGCCTTCCCTGTCTTGGGCAGCCCGTGGGAACATGCCATGCATTACATGTAGACATTCTCACAAGTCAATTAACACTTGGCACTTGGTTTGACTCAATTGATGTTCTACGGTGTGTGTCCAGTCAGGCCTCAGGTGATGATTTCAAAATGAATGTTCCTTGGACTAGCAGAATAGCCTGTGAGAAACGGAAATGGGTCTCTGAGGAGGATGCCACACAGAGATTCTATTCCACACACCATGAGGTGTGGAATGGTGGTCTATGATACAAGGCTAAATGCCTGGATTTAAATGCCTGGGATGAAGGGCACCTGAGGAACAGCTTTGGGCTTAAGAAATCTACAGTCCCCTGTGCTGAGGGAACAGGAGATCATAAACTAGAGTGAAGCTCTTGAAGAAACTTGATCCATCTTGGGCATGGAGAAGCCTCCAGAATCTACATAAACTGAATGTCTATCTTCCTGAAGGGAATCACAAGTACACAAGACATTTTCTAATGAATCCCAGGCTTGGCTCAGTGTAGTGTCTGAGGAAGCTACATGATAAGCCCCCACACAAAACTACCTATAGTTCCTCTGGTAGCTACATTTGCTCTCTGCCCACCCCCAAACAAGAGCTGATGGGATTGCTTAAGTGAATGATGACCAACTGAGTGACAGTTTCCACGCTTGGAAGAGCTACACAGGTCACCTAGCTGACAAGCGTCCTGTGATTCCTGGAGAGAAGGTGCTAGAAACATTTCTCAACGGAATATGAAATGATAAGAAGTGAAAGGAAATGGGGAGAGTTCAGAGTTCACTAAGTAGCTCATGTCCAAAGTGTGGCACAAAAAAGGAAATCAAAACAAGAGATGACTGGTACCCAAGTGATCAAAGAACAGAGAGTAAGGATGGGGAGAAACAGGGACCCCAGCAGAGAATGTAGAAAAATGGATGAAAGCTGGCATGGGGAAGGGGCTGCAGAAAATGTTCAGACCTTGGGGTTGGGAAGTCTGTCTTGAGTTCAAATGCTGCCCCACTCCCATTTATTAGTTTTTCAGCTCAATTTCTTGAGCTGCAAATTAGAGTTTGAGTCCTCCCTCCTCCAAGGGTTATTGAGAGGAAGAAATGGGAGAGCTTGTACAAAGCACAAAGCTAATGATCAAAATAGGGCTTTGATTGAATTCAAGGGAAGGGCTGGATCCCCTTAAAAAGCTGCAATTAGAGTGGACACTCGCGAGGCTCGTTTTATACCACTCGAGTGTTTCCCCAAATCTCTCCGCATTCATTTCTCTTTCTCTCCTTTCTCACTCCTCCCAGGTGGCTCTCACAAGGTGCTGCCAATTCAACAAAACTGCATCTTCCTTTGTATTAATCAAAGCCTCCACATATGAAATGTCTCCCTTTTCCTTTGAGCAGATGATTACTTTTCAGAGAGAGAATTATTAGAAAATCGGATGAGGGAGAAGAATGTTCTGAACTCTCCATCTGACCACCCTCCCCCATCCTCTCTGCGGCTTCCAAAGGCCATTGATTCTGCCTCCACTTCCACCATGGGGGCTTCTGCTCTGTGGAATCTCTGCCCACAAGCAGCTATCTGACCACTCAGACTTGTCCCACCATGGAGTGCTGCTTTCCTTCCACTGTCCCCACACTGCAGGAGAATGACCCTTCCAACACTGTCAATTCACAGGATGGGCAGTAAAACAACTTGTAGCAGAATCAAGTACAGATTCTCACGTGGCCCTCTAGGCCTTTCATGAACTGACCCAATTGGACATACCTGATCACCATATTGTCACACACTTGTGAATTCAACACTAAATCACACCCAGCCAGTTCCTATAGAGGTTGTGTGTTTACACCAAAGCAAGTCATTGACTCTATCTCTCTGCCACTCTCTGCTCTGTATCTCTTGGTCTCTGTGTCTCTGTCCAGCTATGTGTCTCTCTCTTCTCCTTACTACATTTGGGTTTTTTTTTTTTTTTTTTGGTTTTAGGTTTTGGGATCACACCCAACAATGCTCAGGTATTACTCCTGTGTTTAGGTGACCCGAGGTGGTTCTGGAAACAATTCTGGAGACAGTTCTGGGTTTGACTGCATGCATGGCAAATGCCTTACCCTCCTAAACTATCTCTCTTGCCCCTACATTTGATTTTTTTGTTTGTTTATTTGCTTGTGGAGCATTGTTGGCTGTACTCAAGGTATTGCTCCTGGCTCTGTACGTAGAAATTACTCCTGGCAGTTCTTGTGAGATCATAACAATTTAGGGATTGAATTCCAGGTCAGGCACTTTTGAGGCAAGGTTTTATTGCTCCAACCCTACATTTGGATTTTTATTCATATGTAATTAAAGTTTGTTTTTTCCTTCTTCTACTCTATTATCTCATATCTTATTTACATTTCTATTTTTCCCTCCCTTACTTCTCTATTTTATCCAGCTCCCAGTCAGTATTTTGTATAAAAGATAATCAAATATATATCCATTTAAATTGAATTGTTGATTCAATTTGTTGATTAACAGGCTACTCCAAATCAGTAATTGTGACCCCAATGCACCCTGCTTGAAGCCTTTTCTATGGGTATAGAAGGGCAAAACTATTTTCACAATCATTTTGAAGTACTATCTGTCTTTCCCCCTTCTTTTTCACACATGCATAGGTTATGAAAAGGTCATCTATGAAGGTTTAGATTTCACATCACAATTAAAAATGAAAAATAAAAACATTTGCAGTATCATAGAAGAAAATCCAGTTATCTATCTAAAAACACTACGAACCCTCCTTTACAAGCACAAATCTACATGAGGCCAAATTTTCTTCCATTCTTTAATCAGAACAACACTTAACAATAGAATGAAGGCCAAAATGGATAGGATTGCTGAACTGACTCCATAAATCCATTTTGAAAATAAAAATGTAAAATAATTCTACTCTCCTCAGTTATCATTTAGTTTTGATAACTTTTTAACAAAATAATAGGTGTCCTAACATCTGATTATCTTGTCATTATTTTGATCCTGTGTGTTTTCTCCAGTAGACTCTTAGCAAGACTGTCTCTCAAGAATTCAGACTGAACTAGTCCTTGGTTTCAGCAAAGAAGCAATTATGAAATTAGAAAATTGATACACAACGAAGAGGAAATTGACCCCATAGGAACCAAATAGACTCACCTACCAAGACATGCTAGGGTAAGGAGAAGCAGAACAACCCAAGACAAAAAAGGTAGAACTAGATTCATTGACCAGAGCCTGACCCACACACATCATCTCCCTTGAGCTATAGGTCAACCTCCAGTGATCCACAGCCAAAGAACATGGAACTCTGAGTCAAGTCCAGACAGGAAACATGCCATTGAGAGCCCAGTGGAAGGAAGTTCACCTCTACCTATGCCCAATTCCTGCCCATATTCTTGCCAACATCCTTCTCTAAAAGTTGATCCAAGGGTTTAAGGAGCCCAAAGGCATTCCAAGGCATGCCTGTGAATAATGCCACTGGCCCCTGCTTCTTTAATTGGATGCAAATAGTGTCACCTGGGCCCCTCAGCCTGGGCTCTGTCCTGCTCTTTGTCAGGCTGCCCTCTAATGCACCCTGTTCCGAAGAGCCTGGCAGGAGACTAAGACATTAATGGTGAGATCTGCCAGCTTCTGCCAAATTCACAGGAGCTGGCAGCTAAGCCTATAGATAGAATGAGGGCTAATTTCATGCAAATACTCTGTGCTATTCCCTGAGTACCAAGATTAGAGATGTCAGAAATTGTAAGTGCTCCTCTGGTTAATAACACAAAGGACTAATTCCTCCCAATTCTCTATGCTGGGAGCCAAAGGGAAGCAGTTGTGAGCATATTAGGGAAGGGTCTTCAGTGTAAAGGATCAGATGTGTGTGGCGTTTGGTGCCGATGGGTGAGCAGCCAGCTCTTAAGGGACTCAGCACCCTAATAAGGGAGTGGCCAGTGAGCTTCTGGCACTCTTGGGTTTGGCACTTCCCAGCCACCAGATAGTAGGATAAGAAGGATGAATAGAGAGAAATGAGCTCATGGTGCTATTTGGAATGGCTTAGTGTGAGCCAAGCCAAAGTTGTAGGATTTGAGGCAGCCAGAAAGATAGTACAATGGATAGGGTGTTTGCCTTGCATACTGTTGACCCCGGTTTGATCTCTGGCATCCTTTATGTTCCCCTGAGTACTGCCAAGAGTAATGTCTGAGTGAATAGCCTGAACAAACATCATAAGGTGTGAACCAAAAATCAAAACCAAAACAAAGTTGTAGCATCATAAGGCAGCATAAGGTATGATCCAAAAATCAAAACCAAAACAAAGTTGTAGTGTTTGAGAAGTCTGGAGTTGCCCTCCTGTTATAAGAGGGACACTTTTGATTCCTAGATATAACCTCCCTACTTTTTTTTAACATGTTTCCCTATTTTTATATGACAAGTAATATTTGAACTTCAGAGGGCAGAGACTTATTCAAGCAGGGCCTGTTCAGAGACAATTTTGAAACTTGCCTATGGTAGACAGTAGACAGCCATGGAACCCTGCAGAGGAAACCCAGTTCCCTTCTCTAGGTGTTGAGCAATCCCCAAAATATGGGAACTAGGCAACAATCTTTGGATTATTTAAATTTAATTTCCAAAATGTCCTGAAATACCAATAATTTTTTGAGGTTAAAAATAATCCACATTCTTCTTCCTTCAGCTCTTCCATACAGTCAACTGAAGAGAACTGATTCCTAATTGTTCTAAAAGAAAATAAATTGCTGTCAATTAAGAATCCCTGGAGTGACTGTGGGGGCTAGACATTTCTAGAAAATAGGATGTAAGATCAGAGATAGACACATATCCAGCCAGATGATAAATGCTTTCTCAAATCAAGAGCATCATTAATCACTGAACATGGAGACTGATGAGAATTTGGTTCTACTTTTCCCCTTTCTGAGGGATTCCTCGAAAACACCTCTCTGGTCTCCATAATTCCCTAATCCATTAATTTAGGATAATGATGATTCCTACTTCAATGCTGAAAACTAAGTAGTGACACATATGTCTTGCATGTAATCAATGCTCGATCTATAGCACTCATATGATTTGGGTTGATTTTGTAATTAAGATCACAGCCTATTACTCGGAACATGGTGAGTGTTCAGATTTGATCTATTATCACGGGTATCAATCCTCCCACCCCACACTTCTGCAATGGTCACTTCTTCAAATGTGAGCCAAAGGGGATGCACTGTGCTCACTTCTGGGACCTGGACCTCTGCCTTTTGTTTTCTTTTTGGCAAAGAGGAACCTTAAAACACCTGGAATAGACCTGAGCTATTTCTAGCACTACTTGGTCCAGCTATATGGGCCCAGAATGCAGCTTCAGGCAGTACTGGGAGCTATCAGGGCCTTAGTTAATGATGGTCAGAGGATCATTCAGTGCCACTGATCTAACTCAAGACCTTTGCATGCAAGACATCCAAGACAGTGCTTTAGGATATCTACACTGGACCTTTGGTGTGGCTTTAGCTTTGGGGTCACATCAGGTGGTGATTAGGGGATTATTGGGGTACCCAGGATGAAACCTTTGACCACATGCAAAACAAAAGCCTTTCTCCCACTGTACTATCACTCCAGCCCCTGGTTTGGACTTTGACGGTCCTATATATAAAAGGGAATTGGTTTTGCATAGTTACATAAATGAGTATAGTGAAAAAATCAAATCGATTATTTAGAAAATGGTTTCCAGAATTCCACTACAGGTAGTTATTTCTCCCAGCCTGAAGCCCGTGTCAGTGGGGGATGGTCTGGTAATAAGAGCATGTGTTTGTTTTGTCATGTGAGATAAAGGAGCTCTCCACAAGTAAGCTGTGTTTTATTTTATGGTGCTATCTATTCCAAATAAGTAGAGCCATGACTCACTGGAAATTATGAATCCTCACATGCTTTATATCCCTGTTGATTTACAATTCTTGGAGGCCACGCACAAGTGAAGGATGCTTTACTGCTAAGTATTTGTGACTCTTGTCCAACTACCCTTGAAAACAGTTTTTTGATCTGAAAGAGCACAGATATACAGCAAGCAAGACCTCTGGCATCAAAGTGGCCAGAAATTGTTGTATAACTTTGGATATGAGATAGTATCAATTTTTCCCTCAGATTTTTCTAAGATATTGATTATGGTGTTTGAAATTTATTGGAAATACACACACACACACACACACACACACACACTTTCCTTCATCACCCTCCATACAGTTCTATAAGAATGATAAGACTTGACTTTTTAACTTTTCTAAAAAAAGAAATTGGCATCAATTAGAAATCCGTGGGTGGCTTTCTGATGATCAAATTTCTAGAATGGAATGCAAGATTATAGACAGACGAAACTTGAGCCAGACTGTATATGTTATTAAAATCAAGAGCATGATTAATTAGTCATTTACTTGGAGTGATTTATCTTGTACCTCTCTCCACTGGTGTTGGAATTGCCTGCTGTGGCCGTCAGGTGTACCTCTCCATCATGAATACTAATCAGAGTCCACAGAAGTGCAGATAAAGGGTGAATTTGAGCTCCATCAAACATCCATTTTTAAAGAACAGATTTTATTAAATAGGCCCAAAGTCAAGAAGTTCACAAACTCAGAAAGGAAAAGGCTGGGCCAAGTGTGGCCAACTGTCTCCCTCTCCAATGAGCCCTAGGCTAGCCTCTCCAGACTTTGTAAGAGTCCAGTTCTGCTCTGCTCTCCAGATTTCTCCAGCATCTCCTACCTCTTCCCATGCAACACAGAGCTCTCCTGAAAGGCTGCCTCCACCCCTTCACCCTGAAGAACAGGCGTGTGCAAAGACATGGCTGAACAGAGTTGCTCTTCCCCAAGTCCTGAAGAAACGCTGACTGCTGGAAACAAATCCTACAAATTCTACCCAGAAAGTTCTGTCTTTCCAATCCACCCTTACCTGCCCACTTCTCCAACTTCACTTCAAGTCTTTGTACAATTTCCTCCATCTTTCTGATGAGCACACAAAAACATCCCAATGTCTGTTCAATTGTGCTTCCTTCTTCTATAAAGGCTCCTCTGTAGCATCTTGTCTGTTCCTGTCTATAGCTTCATATCTGCTCAAAAGCCCTTGTTGCTTTCATGTGACCTCGCTCTCCCGGTGTCTGTTAACAGCCTTCATCCAAGCATTGGCCATTTTCAAGTTGAGCCATCACTGCTGTGTCCTCATGAGGACCTGAGGACTGGACCCCAGCTAGGGCAGAGTTCCCGGTTCAAAGAAGCCTTCAAAAGTGAGTGAAAGAAGTGAAAGAAGAAAGTACATGTGGAGGAGACGCTGAGCTGCTTCTGCCAAGTAGAGCCCACTTCCTCCTGGTGTGGGGATGGCCCACACACAGGAGAGAGCACAGACAGTGCCAGGAATCCCATGCATGTTGTAAGCCTGAGAGCTGCAGAAAGTTTGTGTCAAATAGGTCTGGATCTGGAATAACTTCTCAGGTTTTCTCAGACCTAAACTTCCTACTCAAAAGCAGTGTGAATAGGTCATTAATTTCTGCTCTGCTAAATCTCCACCTGTCAGGATTCACTCATTACTGCATCTGGCCACACCCCCATATTAATGCACTAAGGTACTAATTCATAAAATTGCAGGCCTTGGAAATAAATAATAATAATACAGGGTATCCCCCATACACAAACACATACTTACAATTTCCAGAATCTATAAGAAGATCCCATAGAAGTGGGTGAAGACAGAATTTCTGACAATGTCTATGACAACATGAAGAAATTCAGATTAAGACTGTTTTTCTATTGGCCTCCACTCATTTCTTCCCAGTCCTCATTTAATTTCAAATGCCTCTGTGAAGAGTCAGGTGCCAAACTTCTCTCTATGAATGCTATCACCCCCTAATCTACTCCTCCTATCTGTCCTGCTGTCTTATAGCAACAGAGAGACTGAGCAGTCTTTTTGCTGAAATGACACTCTCGTGTTGCAAGCAATTTTATTCAGTTTAGGGCAGAACTTACTTTTTTGCCCTAGAGATGGACCAAGGAGGAGAAAAGATCATTTGGCCAATTTTTTCAAATGAACTCCAGAGTTCCTGTCTGTCCTTGGGGTTTCTATCAATTCATCTCTGGGCTGGAGGCCTCCCCTTCTGGGGATGCCCTCGCTGAGCTCTGTGACCCCATCTCCAGCTCAGGCTGAGCTGGAGACAGGCCCCTGCAGCTTTGCAGGCTTCTGCGAGTGAGTTAATCTAGCCGAGTTAATCATGATGTGTCCACTTCCCACCGCTGCACGGAGCAAAATCAGTCGGCTGCATGCAAGGCCCAGCCACGGTCCATTCCAACCTTGCCTGCCTTTGTCTTCGGAAACTTCTGCACACATTCGGAGCACCTGCACATGAAAATGTGTGGGTCTTGGCCTCCAAGGCAGGAACCAAGCTCTCTCTGGCTTCCACAATGGCTCACTCATGCTCCTGGAGCCCTGCCTTCCATAGGAAGTGGCCCCCTGGTGCCAAGCCCAAAATCGCAGAACAGAACATTTTCCCACATTGAACCACACCTGTTGTCAACAAGCATTTGCTTCCAATCCATTTAAGCTCCCTGGAGGAAGGAAACGATGGGAGTCTTGAGCCTATTTTGGCAGTGCTGGTTCCACAGCACCTGGGAAGCCCCACACAGCCTCTGCTCTTGTTTGGGTAGTGGAGTTGCCCCTGGTAACAGCTGCTCCGTTTCGATAGAGACCATAGGCCTCTGGGAAAGTAATCAAGGCCTCGCCCAGGCCCCTGTACAGGGCTGAGTGCCAGGAAATTGGAGCTGAAATTTGCTCCATGCCTGACTCACCAACAGCAGGAGCAAACACAGTGTGTAAAAAGGAGAGATGTTTAAGGGCAGTGAGAGGCAAAGAAGGGGTAGAGGGATGGGTAGACTATGTGAGTTGGAGTTATTTTTTGTTGAAAAAGCGAGAGTGAGAGAGAAATAATCAGGTGGGTATTCATTTGTGACTGGATGGAGAGATGGGGAAATGCATGTAAAGTTGAGGGCATGGATGTGTGTGTGCAGTAATTAAGTAGGCACTTAGGTGATTGGATGGAGAGAGGGACAGTGCATACAAATGCATGCATGGGTGGATGGATGTGTGTGTATGGATGTGTGTGTGTGTGTGTGGTAGATGGATGGATGTGCGTGGGTGGATGTGTGTAGGTGCATGGAGGGATGGATGGATGTGATGAGTGAATGGATATGTATGTCTGGATGGTGGATAGATGTGTGTGCCTAGGTAGATGCAGAGTTGACATCTATGAGTCAGTTTGGCTGGAGATTGAGAGGTTTGGAGAGAGCACTGCATGTTCATAGTCAGAGGAATGGAAGAAGGGCCTCATCCACGAAGATGTCTGTGTACACTGCACAGACCAACATGACACCTTACTTCCTGTTAGATAATCTTTAATTCATTACCCATGAATGAAATGAAAATCTGAAGGGCCAATATAAGAGATAGCAGTGGGTTCCCAAGGCTCACACTCCCACTAGCTGGAAGAACACAAACCTTCTGTCCTTTCAGACACTGGCCACTGTGGAGATATGTCTCTGGGACAACCAAACAGCATGACCCAGGCAGTGGTAAACATGTTTCATTACCTTTGTCCAAACCCATTTGCTGCCTGTTGACACTACCTATTGTGTTCTTCAGATGGCACCTGAGCCTGAAGGTGGGCCCAAGAGATGCCTTTTGAACAAATACAGATCCCAAAGGAAATGAGGGCGTCCAACTCCATAAGACTTTGTGGAGAAACATCTGTGTTCCAGGTATCCTTGCAAAAACAGTTCCTTGAGCCAGAATACAAAGACTGAGCCCCAATTGTGTGACCTTATTCTCTGCCACACAGCATCCCTTGCTGGAGTCCTCAATTCATCAGAAAATGAACAAATGTCCACCATACAGCTACTGCCAAATAGAGAATAAAACATCTCCTTCTCAGGTAAACCGAGCTGTTGGTTATTGCAGTTTTGTTTTTATTGCCCTGACTACAGTATGGACGTCTTTCCTTCTTCTCAGATACCAACTGAACAATAAAACCAGTTTAAAGGGGATAAACTGTCAGTTTGAATAAAACGAGTCTGCTTTATTTTTTTATTAAAAAAAAGTAGAAAGCTAATCATGCCAATTGTAATTTTAGTAAGTTATTTCTAATGTGAGTTTATTAAACCATGAATTTTCCCGGGAGCTCACTAATGACCACTATTAGGTATGTGCCTCTATCTTCAATGATCAAAATATTCCATGGAAGAAGAGAAATATTAGAGATAGTAATAATTACAAAATGTCAGCATCACCTGGAATCAATTTACTCGTATGTCAGCTTCGGTTGTAGAGGAAAAGTCACTTTAAAATGCGCAGAAGGCACAGGGCACAGGCTGCTGTCATTTATCCTTTGGGGACTGTCACAAAGGAATATTTAGACCCCCAGTTGTCTCAAGATCACTCTCTATACCCTTCATCAAAGAGCAGGGAAGCAAGTGGGGAAAGGTGGGGCAGTAGAGGGGTCCTCTGCTGCCCTGAATCCCAGAGCCTTGAATATTTTCAGGTCCAGTGAAGACAGAATTTTTAAAGGAGTCCATTGTTACAACCATTTTAGGGTATGTAGCAGTAGCCTCAGAAATATATAGTATCTACCTTTTCTCACCACAATTCCTCCAAGGAAAAGGGAGGCTGGATTCTGAGTCACTAGATCTGCTGCCTGTCAGCTTCTGAGGGCAGATTTCTGGCTTTCAACTGTGTTTGTTTTATGATGCTAAATCACTTTTGTAGCTAACTCTTGGGCTTGAATTTGCTCTTGGCACAGAAAGGCAGAGCCTGCTTCTGGTGACGATCAGGAATGGGTGGCTAACACACAGCATGTGTGCTACCTCTGTGCGGAGGTGCTTGATGTGCTGGGATGTGAAGGAATTTCTGTGCCAAGCTAGGATTCCAGCAGAGCCCTTTCAGACAGTTACCTCTCTTAACATCCTGCCACCTTTGCTACCCAGAGGTCTCATACAGGCATACAAGCGTCCCACCTGACTCACACATGAAACAGCAGGAACAGCTGGGACAGTGGGTCTTGGAGGAATGGGAGAAACAGGATTAAAGCTCAAAGTTGGTATGCCTTTTTCAGCTACTCCTGGGGTATTTAAATCCTTCTTTCCTAACCTTTCTGTATCTCTCCTGTGATCTCCAATCTTGCCCTTTGGAGCCATGAATCCCCTTTCTGTGTCCACCCCAAGCCACCTCAGCCTCACTACTATAGATAACTTCTTACTCCTTTATTGAAGTGTCATGGTTTACAATTACTCAGGATTGGGATTCAGGCATGTCATGCTCAACACTAATCCCCTCATCAGTGTCCCAATCCCCTCACTAATGTCCTCAGTTTCCCTCCCATTTCTATTTTTATGGCAGGCACCTTATTTCTGTGGTTTACTATGGAGTTACTGACATGGTTTCTCATTCCATCCCCTGTTACCCCACCCCCCATTCCTCCTGTGTAACCTTACCTACAAAAAAGACCTGCCCATTTCTGGGTGGGGTCTTTAGTAGGTAAAAAAAAATGGTTTGGCCTCAGGGGAAAGGGGAATTTGCCTAGATGGAGGATGAAGAAGGAAGCAGAAAGAGAGATGGCTGAAAGACAAGTTAGAATGCAGGGCTGATTACACCCTGAACATTGTCTTAAAGACCTGGCTCATATCTTGAAAGAATGGGCATTGTCCATTTACCCCTGAACCAGGGATGCAATCTACAAAACAACCATGGTTGTGTACTACATCACCTGAATGCAATCCTCTACCAGGGAAGATCCTACCATTGCTCTGGCATAGACCTATTCAACAGAGACTTCCCTGTAACACACAGAGAACTTAACAACAATAACAACTTGCTTTAAAGACTGAGCTCTCTGCATCACTCTCTGATTGTGAGTGAAACTAAAGGGTGCTCCGCATCATCCCGACTCTTATATAGGCTATAGACATACTCCGAGATCCTTGGCTACAGAAACCTGACACTAACAACAGTGACTGTGTGAAAAATAAAAGTGTACTGGCATACAGACAATGACTTGGGTTGGACAACCTAATATGCCTGAAGCCTAGAGTTGGTCTTATGCCAGAAAACTTTAGGGATAAGGTCTTCTTGTATTTAGGGCAAGGCTTCTTCTTTCCATATCCCCTATATTTTGCTGGGCCTATGCAAACAATTTCCACACTAACACAGTCTTTGCTGTGCTCCTTTGACTCATTCTTAATGAATTATTGTATTATGATCAATTGTGTCAGCAATACTACAGCTTTTAATGTTAAGGGAGTTGCATAAATTTGTTGGCTTTGGATTGCGTTGTGTAAGAAATATTATAATGTATTACAATCTGGGAGCTCGAGGGACAAAGTAAATGTACATGTTAAATAAAAAAAAAAGAATGCAGGGCTGAATAGGGGTCCACGTAAATGGTTATGATATAGGCCACACATGTTGGCCAGGGCTGAATAAAGATGATATCTCTGGAAGTCTGACTGCATTTGAGTTTTCTATCCCCAGTTCTCCTAAATCCAGATATCTGCTGGCTGGAGTGGGTTGGAGCCATGTGGTCCTGGGCAGGAGGATAAAGGCCCCTCCATCAGCCTCCATCACCATCCACCACCATCCAACCCAATCCAAAGGGCTTTAATGCTACAATCCCCTTGCCCTCTTCTTGCACTCCCTTCTGCTCCAGAGTGACCATGGTCATAGCGTTCCCTCCTCATGGTCCCCCCACCCCTACCAGTGTGATGGAAGCCAATTCACATGCTCTTCATTTCTATTGACTTGGGGCATTTTTTGTTCCCCTACTATGCTTGTTTATATCCTGTACCTGAGATTTGTTTGGTCCTGAGAATCTTTAGGGAATAAGACTCCATCTAGGTGAGATCCTAGCCTAGGGGATAACCACTGTTGTGTCTGTGGCCTGGTCTGACTGTGCTGCTCAAACTCTGGACTGGAATTGGGAGAACAGCCTCTCCCTTATATGAGGGATGCTCTGGAAAGCAATAAAGTGTGGGGCACAGCCTTGTGTTGAGGGAGACCACTGCCTGCCAGTTGGGAGATCTTGGAAAGACCCCAATAGGTTACTCCTCTAGAGTATTAGTTCAGGGTTAATGTAGTCTTCCCTTCCAAAGGGCCAAATCTGTGAGTTCTTGGCATGGTTCCAGCAGAAAGAGACTATTTTTCTATATTTCTGACACTGGAGATGAGCTTTCTTATGCCCAAGCTCACCTCTTCCCTCCCAATCTTTCACTCCCCTCCCTAGGGTCACCCTCTTTCTGAGGCTGATTCTTGTGCTTGACAGCCCCAGGGCTGAATCCTCCTCAGCCTCTTTTCTTAGACCTACACTTGTCTTTTAAATAAAAACACAATTGAAGACCAAGAGGTCTTCATTTCCTGAGACAGGCACTCTAAGCATTATGTTAATTATTTCAATTATTCTTTTATTTAGGTAAAATGAGGTTTTCTAAGAGTAAAATCTGCCACCCTCAGAGAGTTAGTAACCCTCCACCACAGTCTCTAGACCCTTCCCTGCCACTTCAGTCCCAGCCCATTTATGGCTACAGACCTATCACCAGAATTTACAGGTTTATTTCTATGTACCAGCAAATTAAGGAGGGGAGGTGGTGGGAAGTCCATGTCTTATGCTTGGAAACGCTTAGATGTAGGTTTCTAGTCCCTTGTGTGCAGAAGGCATGAGCATAGTGTAAAGCCAAAGGCCTTCAATTCAACCTACAAGAACAAACTAGATGGCAAGCCACTGAGTCTGGAAGCAAACCCATTTCTTGGCAAGTTTAGATCCACAATCTTGATTGCAGCCAGGGGTGTTTCACCCAGATTTCTGACCCACAGAAACAGTGAGATGACAACAAATATCACGGCTTCAAGTCATTACTCTCTAGAGTACTGTGTCATCTGGCAGATGCCTCTTGCAGATTTTGTCTGGGCTATTGAGTACAAGGTCTGTGTCATGGCTTAATGTTTTAGTTTGTGTTCAGGTAGGACTTTCTAAGAGCTACAGGCTCTAGGAGGCAGTATCATAGAATAGCACACAGAGATAGATAACATCTAGGATCTAGTAAAATCTCTATATAAACCCCAGCCCATGTAAGACTTGGCTTTGCTTTATTTCTTCTTAGCTTTGCACATACAAGCTCTCTGACCTGGATTGTCTAACTTCCTTGCTTTTCAATTTATAAGTAAAGTGGACACACAAATCTTCATCCATTTGCTGAAGGAAGTATAGAATCTAGTGTGTAGGAGAAATGGTCAACTCAATAAATACGATTCTTTTTCTCCAACCAGAATTCTCTGGGCTTTGGTTTCAAGCAAGATGCTCAAACACTTAGTTCTTTGTAATTTCTTAAGTTAGAAGTGGAGCTTCCGCTTTCTGGGAGCCGGGAGTCTAACAGGAGGGGGTTTGGCAGGCCCCCGCCATGCCGAAGGCCTGCTTGGCCAGGCCTAGTGGGGGTGCGGGACTTGGGTAACCCCAGCACCCCTCTACCGCCTTGCTCCAGATCTCCAGGGCTTCCCCGGGCCACACGCCTGGGCAAGCCGGTGAGTTGGGTCCCTTGGTGGAGCTTGAAGGTACCCTAGGCCTTCCCCCACTATCCATGCAGCTCCTTAGGGAGGGTCTGGGTGGGGCCCTGAACTTCTGGTCTCCCAGCTTCTTGAAGGATCTCTCCTTCCTGGGAGCCGGGAGTCTAGCAGGAGGAGGTTTGGCTGGCACTGGTAATCTCTGTCCAGTCTACATTTTCAAAATCGCACAAGAAACATTAATAGTACTCTCACAAGAAACATTAATAGTACTCTCACAAGAAACATTAATAGTACTCACTATCATTGAATTATGTTTTTATGTATGCAGAATGTCCATTTTGTACTCTGCCCTTTTGCATACCCCTTCATAAGTTCATATTTCTCTTTAACTTCTTTAACTCCTATCATCAATACTCCTTTTTTACCCTTTCTAACTTAAGTACTGTTGAGTCCTAAGTCACAGACCAAAGTGGTGCCCTAGAGTTAACACCCACCCAACTATTTTAAAAGGCATAAAAAGGACACATATCTTTTCAACATTTTATGGGTGTTTTCTTTGACGGCTATAACTTTTGCTAAATACTTTCTTATACAGTGATGATCCCCCCCCCCATGTTTTTTATCTTCTCTTTGTGAACTGCTCAATATGGAATTTGGTGTGAAAGAATCCCTCAGTTTAATACTTATGTTTGAACCAAGTCATGGGTCTTGTTGGAAATGTTCTTACGCCCCCATATATCTGATAGCACCACGTGGCTTTATATCTTGTTTGCGTAGGCACACTAACATGGGAAAATACTATACATACCAATAAGTTCTTATCTAATAGAAATGGGAACACACAAATCTTGTAGTGCAATGAGACCTTACACCCTGAACATTGATATAAAGACCTGGCACAGGCCTCAGAAGAATGGGCATTCTCCATTTACCCCTTGATCTACAGAAGACATTTACAAAACATCCAAGATTGTATATAACATCACCCAGAGGCATTCCTGTACCAGGGACGACCCTACAGCTGCTCTGACATCGATCTACTCAAAAGAGACACCCCTTAACACTGAGAAGACAACAAGAACAATGACCTGCTTACTGGACAGGGCTTGCTGTATTGCCCCTTAATGGTGAGGTTTGTCTATAACATCACCTGGAAGCAATCCTCTACCACGGAAGACCCTACCACTGCTCAGACATCGTCCTGCTCAAAAGAGACTTCCCTTAACACTGAGAAGACTTAACAACAACAACCTGCTTACAGGACAGGGCTTCCTGCATTGCCCTTTCATGGTGAGGTGAAACAAGAAGGCACTCCACATCATGACTTCAATGTAGGACATGCAGATTCCAGAATCTTTAATACAGAAACATGAGACCAACAACAGAGACTGTGTGATAAGTGTGTTGGCGCTACGGACAATGTCTTGGATCGAACGATAACTTGCCTGAGGCCTAGAGCTGGTCTTATGCCAGGAAACTTCAGGGGTAGGATCTCTTTGTATTTAGGCCAAGGTTATTCCTTTCCATGCCTCTCATATTTTGGTGGGCCTATGCAAACAACAATTGCCACTCTAACACCGTTTTTACTGTGCTCCTTTGACTCTAATCCTTAAAACGCACCCACTTAAAATTTAAGGTTAACTTAAGCTAATATGCATGTACATGGAAATGTAAAAAATACTATGCCTCTAATGATTAAGGAGTTACGTAAGTTTGATGGCTTTAGATTGCCTTGTGTGCTGTTAAGAAATATTATAATGTGCTACAATCTGGGAACTTGAGGGACAAAGTAATTGCACATGGATTCTGTTTTATTTATCTTAACTTTCTTTGGTGAAAGTTCAAAGTTAAGATATCAGCAAGGGGACTTCTTCTGATAATTATGTTATGGGTGATTGTCCTTCCACTGTAACTTTACCTTATCCTCTTTCTTTGCGTCTTTTGTTCTCATAATTCAAAATAAAAAATTATTAAAAAAAAAAAAGAAGTGGAGCTTCCATGGGACCGGAGCAGTGAGCATTGTCGCAAGTTGTAAGGTATCTGCCTTACGTGAGCTAACCTAGGACGAACTGTGGTTTAATTCCCCGGTGTCCTAAATGATCTCCCAAGCCAGAAACAATTTCTGAGCATATAGCTAGGAGTAACCCCTGAGTGTCACTAGGTGTGACCCAACCTCCCCTCCGCCCCAAAAAAAGAAGTGGAGCTTCCTATCTCTTTCCACAGAGGAAAAGAAAGGCAATAGTTTTGCATTCTCAAGAATGTTCTCCAAGTTTTTTGATTATATCATTAAGGACAAGATATTAATTTGGGAAGAATACTGACTCCATAGTCAATGATCAAGATATAGCAAAGATGGAAAACATAACATGAGTTTCCTTATTTGGTAACATGGGTTTCCTTATTTGGTTAAAAACTAACACTATTGGGGCCAGAGTAATATTTCAGGGGTGAAGACACTTGCCTTGCACACAACCAACTTGGATTCAATCCCTGGTACATTGAACACTGTCAAAAATGACTCCTGTGGACCAGAGCGATAGCACAGGGGTAGGGAGTTTGCCTTACATGTGGCCGATCCAAGATGAACCTTGATTCGATCTCTGGCATCCCATATGGTCCCCAGAGCCAGGAGCAATTTCAGAGCACATAGCCAGGAGTAACTGCTGAGCATCACAGGGTCTGGCCCCCCAAAAAAACAAAAAGCAAATGACCCCTGAACTCAAACTCATGAGTGAGTCCTGAGCATACATGCTGTTGAGGGCCAAAGGTTCTCCCTCCTCCAAATAAAAAAAAAAAAAAGACTAGCACTTGCCTAACCAAAACTAACTAGCGATGGCTCCCAGCTTATTATCTGAAAAGCTTCCAGATTCATAGTTTATTTGCACATTATTGCATTTGCCAGTGCAGTCAGCTAGTCCTTTGGTCTACCCCCCACTTACTGCAGTCATGTTTATAGATTGTAATGAATCCTACTAAGTGGGACTATTTATTAAAAACAACAAAGTGAAGGGGCCAGAGAAATAGCATGGAGGTAAGGCGTTTGCCTTGCATGCAGAAGGACAGTGGTTCGCGTCCTGGCATCCCACATGGTTCCCTGAGCCTGCCAGGAGCAATTTCTGAGCATAGAGCCAGGAGTAACCCCTGAGCACTGTTGGATGTGACCCAAAAACAAACAAACAAAAACCAAAAAAAAACAAAAATAAGTGGAAATGGAGCACCAACTCTGAATTGAGAATTTGTGCAAATTGGGTTCAATATCTTCCACAAAACATGACACAATTGTGCTTTTTCCTCTTGCACTCTACATAAAACCCATCTACTCATGAAAACTAGCCTTTACTATGAGCTACTTAGTCCAGAAACTGCCTTAAAGATACTTTCCCCCACATGCACCCAACTCAAAGAAAAGTACAAAAATCACATTTACCTTGTGTGCAACCAAAATTAGATTGGTCCCCAGAAACACAGGGAGTGAACTCAAGAGTAGTCCAAGTGTGATCCAACCTCTATCCCTCATAAAAGGGGATAGATTTAACACTAACTGAATTATGAGATATTATTATGAGATATCTAACCCATTTCACCAAACTCCGAAGTTAACACTCCAATTTTCAGATGGCCTATTCTATCAGTAGAATTCCTTTCTTTTTCCAGGTGAACAAAGTGATGTCACAAAAGATTTCTCCCCACCAGCTCATACTGCTGATTAAGCAACAGAAACAAAATTGAAACCAGCTTGAGATGTAACCCAAAGCTGTGATTACTATAATGGCTACATTAGGAGACTCAGCTGACTCTCTTGTAGCTGATGACAATGAGGAGTGAGCGAGCAAAGAACATGCTGAGGAAAATCCAAACACAGGCATATTGGTCTTATTTGCTTTGCATCCCAAAGCTATATGTGGATGCAATTATCACTGCCCTTCACAAATGAAGAAACTGAGGTAATAAAAGGCTAAGTGAGGTGCTCAGAGTCACAATGGGGAGTGATTCCCGTGCTCATGGGCATCTGGCCCTATGTTTTTTCAGACACCCAGTTTAGATTTTTCGGGCCTCAGAAGAGCTGATCCCAGGTGGTCCCAATAAACCCTAGGGGGGAAAAAAGGACAGTGATGGTGGGAAGGTTAGTTCTGGGGACCAGACATAGTGTGGAAGTTAAGGGACATTCTGGTAGCCCAGATGGTTCAATCTCCAGCACCACATGGTTCCTGAACATTTCTGAATTCTACTCTAAAGGCCCCAAGAGTCCCCCAAAGTGAGTCAGGCAATCTCTGGCACCACAGAGGCTGTTCACCCCGTTGATTCTTGCATTAGACCATCACCTGGTTGAGGAAGGTCTCCTAGGAGCAAACCCACAGGCCCCTGAGCTCTGCTTGGATAAAATAATAGTGAGGTTATATTAGAAAAAAATCTATATGGGATGCCTGTGTTAGAAGTGATAGAAAAAAAAACATTATTTTGATCAACCTAGTCTAAGAAAACCCAGTGATAATGGCCACCTTGAGGTGTTTATTCTTGGCAGGATTATTTCTAAGGGAGACACAAGGCCAATATTTTTATCTTTCCCAATAAATTCTGAACTTCGATCCAAAGCTGCCACGTTGATGAAAATCAAGGACTTATATCTACAATAAGAGAGGTGTGAATAGATAGCTGATCTCCATGCCAGATCACACCTTTTCTGACCACTTGACTTAATTACACCTCAATTGGCAGTCAGCTGATGCTTTTTAAGAAAAAAAAATTTTCGCAAATAGGATTCAATACCTCATTAAGAAGATCATCCACGGGCCCAGCGAGATAGCACAGCGGTGCTTGCCTTGCAAGCAGCCGATCCAGGACCAAAGATGGTTGGTTCGAATCCCGGTGTCCCATATGGTCCCCCGTGCCTGCCAGGAGCTATTTCTGAGCAGACAACCAGGAGTAACCCCTGAGAAATGCCGGGTGTGGCCCAAAAACCAAAAAAAAAAAAGAAGAAGATCATCCACTATGACCAAGTAGGTTTCATCCCAGGAATGTAAGGATGGTTTAACATCCATAATCTATCAACATAATACACAACATCAACAACTAGAAAAATAAAAATCACATGATCATATCAATAGATGCAATAGATGCAGAGAAAGCATTTGATAAGGTCCAACACCCATTCTTGATCAAAACTCTCAGCAAGATGGGAATGAAAGGAACCTTTCTGAATATAGTTAAAGCCATATACGACAAGCCAGTGGCAAATATTATCCTCAATAGAGAAAAACTAAAAGCTTTCCCTCTAAATTCTGGCACTAGACAAGACGGTCCTCTCTCACCACTCCTATTCAACACCAGAAGTACATGCTATAGCGATTATGCAAGAAAAAGATATCAAGGGATTCCAGATAGGAAAGGAAGAAGTCAAGCTCTTGCTGTTTGCAGATGACATGATACACTACTTAGAAAACCCTAAAGACTCTACCAAAAAGTTTCTAGAAACAATAGACTCATAGCAAGGTGGCAGCCTACAAAATTAACACACAAAAATCAATGGCCTTTCTATACACCAATAGTAATAAGGATGAAATGGACATTAAGAAAACAACCCCATTCACATTAGTGCCATACAAACTCAAATATCTTGGAATCAACTTGCCTAAAAATGTGAAGGACCTATACAAAGAAAACTATAAAACTCTGCTCCAAAAAATAAGAGAGGACACGCGGAAATGGAAACACATACCCTGCTCATGGATTGGCAGGATTAACATCATTAAAATGGCAATACTCCCCAAAGCATTGTACAGATTTAATGTGATCCCTCTAAAGATACCCATGACATTCTACAGAGAAGTGGGGTAGGCACTTTTGAAATTCGTTTGGAACAATAAACACCCTAGAATAGCTAGAGCAATCATTGGGAAAAAGAATATGGGAGGAATTACTTTTCTCAACTTTAAACTTTACTACAAAGTGATAGATATTAAAATAGCATGGTATTGGAATAAAGACAGGCCCTCAGATCAGTGGAATAGGCTTGAATACTCTGAGAATGTTCCCCAGACATACAATCACATAATTTTTGATAAAGGAGCAAGAAATCCTAAATGGAGCAAAGAAAGCCTCTTCAACAAGTGGTATTGGCAGAACTGGCTAGCCACTTGCAAAAAATTGAATTTAGACCCCCAGCTAACATCATGTACAAAGGTAAAATCCAAATGGATTAAAGATCTCGATACCAGACCCCAAACCATAAGATATATAGAACAATACATACGCAAAACACTCTAGGACATTGAGACTACAGGCATCTTCAAGGAGGAAACTGCACTCGCCAAACAAGTGAAAGCAGAGATTAACACATGGGAATATATTAAACTGAGAAGCTTCTGCTCCTCAAAGAAAATAGTGCCCAGAATACAAGAGCCACCCACTGAGTGGGAGAAACTATTCACCCAAAACCTATCAGATAAGGGGCTAATCTCCAAAATATACAAGGCACTTACAAAACTTTACAAGAAAAAAAAAATCTACTCCCACAAAAAATGGGGAGAAAAAATGGACAGACACTTTGACAAAGAAGAAATACAAATGGCCAAAAGACACATGAAAAAATGTTCCACATCACTAATCATCAGGAAGATGAAAATCAAAACAACTATGAGGTACCACCTCACACACCAGAGATTGGCACACATCACAAAGAATGAGAACAAGCAGTGCTGGCAGGGATGTGGAGAGAAAGGAACTCTTATCCACTGCTGGTGGGAATGCCATGGAAAGCGATATGGAGATTCCTCCAAAAACTGGAAATTGAGCTCCCATTCGATCCAGCCATACCACTCCTAGGAATATACCCTTGGAACACAAAAATACAATACAAAAACCCCTTCC
This sequence comes from Suncus etruscus, assembly GCF_024139225.1. Classification (NCBI taxonomy): domain Eukaryota; kingdom Metazoa; phylum Chordata; class Mammalia; order Eulipotyphla; family Soricidae; genus Suncus; species Suncus etruscus. The sequence goes on along the minus strand of NC_064861.1, from coordinate 74,040,340 downwards.
TTACACCTATATTCATTGCAGCACTATTTACCATAGCAAGACTCTGGAAATAATCAAGATACCCTTCAACGATGAATGGATAAAGAAACTGTGGTACATATACACAATGGAATATTATGCAGCTGTCAGGAGAGATGAAGTCATGAAATTTTTCTGTACATGGATGTATGGAATCTCTTATGCTGAGTGAAATAAGTCATAGAGAGAGAAAAAACACAGAATGGTCTCATTCATCTATGGGTTTTAAGAAAAATGAAAGACATTCTTGCAATAATAATTTTCAGACACAAAAGAGAGAAGGGCTGGAAGTTACAGCTCACCTCATGAAGCTCACCACAAACAGGGATGAATTTAATTAGAGAAATAACTACATTTCTAACTATCCTAATAATGAGAATGTATGAATGAAATAGAAAGCCTGTCTAGAGTACAGGCGGGGGTTGGTTGGGGAGCAGGGAGACTTGGGACATTGGCGATGGGAATGTTGCACTGGTGATGGGTAGTGTTCTTTACATGACTGAAACCCAAAGAACACAATCATGTATGTAATTAAGGTGTTTAAATAAAAATATATTTAAAAAAAATTTCACCATTGAGTAATTAGGTGAGAAGAAAACAACAGACCTGGATGAATAAAGGAAAAGAAAAGCAATGGAACACAGGCAACAAAAGATTTTTCACCTAGCTTCAGTGAAAGTACTTTAGGAGGATATACATAGAGACAACTATACAAAATGACAGGAAAACACAGAATGTACTGCACACCAGTAGCACTGAAGGAAACACAAAGCTGTGGTATGATACTACTAAGGGAAACTCCCAGATATACCTCCACAATGTTATTAGGTAAAATCCAACTATTGCTCCCTTATGCAGAACTATTTATGTCAAGGGATTCCGGAGTGAGGTGGAATATCTACAAGAACAGAGTATGTTGGGGGGAAGGGGTGCCTACAAGAAACTAAAATGGCAGATTTCCAGACTCTTCTCCATGCTACTGACCACAACATCAACCCAGGCAAGGACAGGCAGACCAGAAAAGGGGAAACAGGAACTTTAATGTGTCAGCTCTCACAGTCAAGGAAACCGCATGAAAGTAAGAGAGACATTGATTTCAATTGCCACAAGAGGATTCAGACAGCCTAACAGTAAGTGCTTCTGCTGGCTCACCCCATCTCTGTTTTCTTTGCCTCCCTCAGCCTCTACAGCCTTTATTTGGGGATCAAGTTGAGCTGATTCTGAGTGTGAGAGCGTTTCACCAGAATGCCATAACCTGTTCATATTCCAGTACCCTCCTTTCTACACCATAAAACACAATCAAACAAACAAACAAACAAACAAAAAACAAAAAAACTCACAAATTCATTAAGGCTCTCATCCTTCCTTTACATTTACTTTTCTGTTTCCCAGCTCTTGGAAGATTCCAGTATTTTTGGCTCATTATAATGGTCTTGAATTTATATTGGCTCAATCCACAGCACATAGATGAGAGGGGTCTGTGAGTGCCATTAAGAGTTTTTCCGAGGATTTTCAGCCGGCACGGGCTGGCTCCTGGCAGACCTCCGTATGTGCCAGGGCCCACTTGGCCCGGCCTAGGGTAGGGGGGCCCGGACCTGGGTCACCCGACCCCCCTCTCCCCCTTTCCTCTGGATCTCCAGGTGGGTTTCTGGGAGGACCTGATGGGGCACCCTGGGTTTTCCCCACTCCCAGGCCAGCTGCAGAGATTGGCCTGGGGTGGGTCTTGAGCTCTGGTCCTTGGGGCCTGGGAGGGCCTTCCTCCCTTCCTGGGGCAGGATTTTCAGCCGGCACGGGCTGGCTCCTGGCAGACCTCCGTATGTGCCAGGGCCCACTTGGCCCGGCCTAGGGTAGGGGGGCCCGGACCTGGGTCACCCGACCCCCCTCTCCCCCTTTCCTCCGGATCTCCAGGTGGGTTTCTGGGAGGACCTGATGGGGCACCCTGGGTTTTCCCCACTCCCAGGCCAGCTGCAGAGATTGGCCTAGGGTGGGTCTTGAGCTCTGGTCCTTGGGGCCTGGGCGGGCCTTCCTCCCTTCCTGGGGCAGGATTTTCAGCCGGCACGGGCTGGCTCCTGGCAGACCTCCGTATGTATTCCTCCCTAGGCATCCAAAAACTACAGAGGCACAGCTGGGCTCAGGGCACTCCGCATGCCAGGATTTCTGTGTCTTTGCCTGGTATGTTGGGGGCTCTGGGCAGGACAGCTAGCCACAGGCCCCCTGGGCTGACCACCTAGTCCAGGGGACCAAGGTCCCCCCAAACCTGGTGGGTCTTTAAGGCCACGCCTGGTTAATCGGGCCCTGGGGGGAGGGGGGGAGAAATTCCTCCCTAGGCATCCAAAAACTACAGAGGCACAGCTGGGCTCAGAGCACTCCGCATGCCGGGATTTCTGGGTCTTTGCCTGGTATGTTGGGGGCTCTTGGCAGGACAGCTGGCCACAGGCCCCCTGGGCTGACCACCTAGTCCAGGGGACCAAGGTCCCCCCAAACCTGGTGGGTCTTTAAGGCCACGCCTGGTTAATCGGGCCCTGGGGGGAGGGGAGGAGAAATTCCTCCCTAGTCATCCAAAAACTACAGAACCGCGCGGGGGTGTGAGCCCCCACGCATACTTCATGTACTTCATGTATTCAGAATATTCCTTATTCTTATGTTATGTTTTGCATATACAGAATGTTTATTTTGTATTCTGCCCTTTCCCACACCCATACAAAGCTCTTTTTTACTCCTTAACTCTCTAACCCCCTCTCAAACATCACTAACCTACATTACTCTTTTTAACTTCAGTAGTGTACAATCCTAATCACAGTCCAAAGATGTGCATTGCGTGTGACAACCCCAAATTGTTTCAAGATACATAAAATGGACACGTTTTTCTTTAGAATATTTTGTGGTTTTTTTTGGACAGCTATAATTCTTACTAAATTTTTTCTTATACAGTGATGATTCTAACCACTTTTTATCTTCTCTTTTTGAGCTGTTTAACAAGGAATTTTGGTGGAAGAGTCCCCCAGTTTAATGCTTATGATTGAACCATGTCATGGGAATCATTGTAATTGTTCTTATGGCCCCCATATGCGCCAATAACACCACGTGGCATTGCTTCTTATTTGCATAGGCACATTAAAATGGGAAAATACTATACATACAAATAAGATCCTATTTAATAGAGATTGGAACACACAAATCTTGTAGTGCAGAGGGACCTTACACCCTGAACATTGACATAACGACCTGGCACAGACCTCAGAAGAAACGGCATAATCCATTCTCCCCTGAACCAGGGAAGCCATCCATGAAACATCCAGGCTGGTTTATAACATCACCTGGAAGCAATCCTCTACCACGGAAGACCTACACTGCTCAGACTTTGACCTGCTCAAAAGAGACTTCCCTTG